>NC_089597.1:72138418-72458418 GCF_019320115.1 Miscanthus floridulus | reverse complement strand
TTCTCTAAAATAGCCAAGCCCATGACCAGGTTGCTTCAAAAAGATGTGAAGTTTGTTTGGACTCCGGAGTGTGAAACTGCTTTTCACACTTTGTGGACTTTATTGACTTTAGCTCCTGTCTTGGCACAACCTGATATCGAGAAACCTTTTGATGTGTTTTGTGATGCATTAGGTACTAGTTAAGGATGTGTTCTTATGCAGGAAGGTCGGGTTATTACATATGCCTCGCATTAGCTGAGGAAGCACGAAGTCAATTATCCAACTCATGATCTAGAGTTAGCTGCTGTTGTTCATGCTTTGAAGATTTGGAGGCATTACCTGCTCGGTAACGTGTGTCATATTTATACTAATCATAAAAGTCTCAAATATATCTTCACTCAACCAGAATTGAACATGAGACAAAGAACATGGCTAGAATTGATCAAAGATTATAACTTAGAAGTACATTATCATTCTGGCAAAGCAAATGTGGTTGCCGATGCTTTGAGTAGAAAGTCTCAATGCAATTCTCTCTTAGAGGGAGATTTTCATCTAGCACATCCGTTACATCTTGCTGTGTTGCACAGTATTACTCTCAGTTGCTCTCTTGAAGTAAAATCATCAAGCTTCAGAAGTCTGATGTGGGTGTGTTCCACATAAAAAGGAAAAGAAGGAGCAAGAAACAAAACAGTTTTGAGTAGATGAAAAGGGTGTCCTATGGTTTAAGGATAGACTTGTACTGCCAAAGAATAAAGAGCTTAGAAACCAAATCTTAGATGAAGCTCACTCCTCCAAGTTATCTATTCACCTGAGAAGTAGCAAAATGTATCAAGACTTGAAACCTCGCTTTTGGTGGACCAAGATGAAGAAAGAAATCGCAGCTTATGTTGCAAGGTGTGACAATTGTTGTAGGGTCAAGGCAATTCACTTGAAGCCTGCTAGACTTCTTCAACCATTGTCTGTTCTAGGATGGAAATGGAAAGAAATTTGTATGGATTTCATTGTTGGACTTCCCCCTACCTAAAAGAATTTTAATTCTATATGGGTAATAGTGGACCATTTAACCAAGTCTGCCCATTTCATATCAGTTAGAACTGACTATCGACCCAGTGACTATGCTGAGTTATATTCTAATCAGATAGTACGTCTCCATGGTGTTCCTAGAACCATTGTATCTTACAGAGGACCTCAGTTCACTGCTCGTTTTTGGGAACATTTGCACAAGATGTTAGGCACCAACTTAGTTAGAAGTTCTGCTTATCATCCACAAACCTCTAGATAGACGGAGCGGGTGAATCAAATATTGGAAGACATGTTGAGAGCTTGTGTCATATCTTCCAAGGGTTCATGGGAGAAATGGTTACCCTTGGCTGAATTTTCCTATAATAATAGTTATCAATGAAGTATAAAGATGGCTTCGCTCGAAGCATTGTATGGCCACAAATGTAGAACTCCTTTGAAATGGGTTGAATCTAGAGAAAGGAGATACTACGGCATTGATTTTGTCAAGGAGGCTGAACAACAAGTCCGTACTATCTAGAAACATATGGAAGCTGCTCAAGCTAGGCAGAAAAGCTATGCGGATAGTAGAACAAAGCCCATTGAGTTTGAAGTTGGTGATTACGTTTATCTGAAAGTATCACCAATGAAAGGTGTGCAACGGTTCGGAGTAAAGAGGAAGCTTGCACCAAGATATGTAGGTCCATATCTGATCATAGAGAAGAGTGGGAGAGTAGCCTACAAGATAGAGTTACCTTATGAGATGAGAGCTATCTTCAATGTTTTTCATGTATCTCAATTAAAGAAATGTCTCCATGTTCCAGAAGAAAGAGTTTCACTTAGAAATATCAAGTTGAAATCAGATCTATCCTATGAAGAAAGGCCGGTGCGGGTTATTGATACAAAATAGAGAGTAACCGGAGTCAGGTGGTCAAGTTTTACAAGGTCATGTGGAGTAATCAGGGTAGTGAGAGCGATGCAACGTGGGAACGGGAAGATTATTTGAAGGATATCTACCCTACCTTTTTATTCAAAATGGTACGCTTTTCAAATCTTAGGACAAGATTTTTATAAGGGGGAGGGCTATAACACCCTAGGTGTCAGGCTTGCATAATTGCACGTGCATTTACATGAGCATAAGCATCAAGCATTCATATATGAGCTTTTACATGTGAAACATACAATTGAAACATGTGAAACATGCCTTGTTGTTCTATGTTTTCCATATGTGTATGCTTATGATCATGTGTGATTAAGTGCAAGTGGTGATGTTTGGTCACTAAAACACCTTAGCTACATAGGATGTCTAATGGAACAATGTTCATGTGGATCACCTTACCTAATTAAGCTCCTAAGTGATGGCATGCTTAGTTTGAGTTAGGAAGTACTTATGTGTGACCAATGTATGTAATGCTTGTGGGACCTTAGGGATACCCTAAACATGTCTAGAATGTCATAGGAAACAACTTTGATATTCATGAGTTGGACCAATTTGGCCTCTAAGTCATGGTTATAGTGTAAGTTACCATTTTCTTGATGTATGTTTGACCTAAGTTGAACTATAGCATAGAATGTTTGCATGGCTATGCACACTAAAACAAAGTTGTAGTACTTAAGTAGTGTAACAACTTTTATTTTTGGGTCATAGGCTAATTCAGCTCCTAACATGCTTGAATTTGGATCACAAAAATCAATGCAGTGCTGTTTGAAAACTTGGAAAATATTCAAAGTCTTGCATTGAGTTTCAGATTTCATGTAGGGTACTTTGGTGCTTTATAATTTGAAAACCATGATGAATTAGATGTTACTCCCTGAAGCAAAGTTGGAGTTTACATGTAGCTCTACAACTTTTATTAATGGGGTTTTTGCTAACTCGCCACAGTTTAGGAGTTAGGAGGGGGAGAAAATACGCTGTCAGTCTCTTGATGTTGGGCCTGATGGCCATCTCGGCCTAGCCATCGTGGCCGACCGGGTGCTGGTAGCTAGTGCCATGTGTCATCCATACACCAGCACCGGGCCCACTGACCAGGCCAGGGGAAGCAGCAAAGCCGCCATGACGCGCTGCTGCCTTCAATCGCTCCATCCGTGTTGTCTCGCTGCCGTGCGCGAGCCGCAACAGCACCACCGCATTACCGCTGAGAGCCCCACCACCGCCTAGCTCCCTCGCCACCGCACCATTGTCGCCTCCAGCTAGCTAATAGCTTCACTGTCTTCCTCTCTACCTCCTCGACATAGCTGCTGGACCAAGCAAGCCATGGTGAGGGTGAATTCGCCATTCTTGACCTCACCGGAGTTGCTGTCTCTATGGTCGCCGTCATAGCGAGCTCGCCGCTGCTCTGTTCCCTTGCTCATTCCCCTTTCTTCTTTACGTTAGTACTAGCTATGGGTGTAACCTAGCCTTAGTGGTGACCTTATGGCAAACCGTAGTCTCGCTAGAGTAGAAAACGACACCGCGCTCTCGCCGCCGAACCGCCGCGCACGCGGACGAACCCCACCGGTGCTCCCATCGTAACCCTAGGTAGCCTCGATAGGTCCGTGTGGTGACCACAGAACTCTTGCGCCCCCTCGCATGGCCTTGCCATGGCCGGAGATAGCCGGCACATCTCCGCGTAGCGCCGCCGTGCCACTATGGCCGGCGACGAGCCCTCTCCGGTGTGTCTGTGCTTCAACCTCCTACAACTATAGATGTGGGAGGATGTGAGGATCACGATGGTGGGGTCGGTTTCACCGGAAAGTTCACCGTCGGTGAGCTAGCGCCGGTCAAACCACCTCCCCTGCCTCTATGTGTCTATCACGTGGGCCCGTTGACTACTGGGTCCCTCGTGTCAGCAGCTGTAGCATTAGGTTTTGTTTTATTCTTTTCCAAATTTTTGTGCTAATTTTGAAAAAACATATCTAGAGCTATAGGTGTCCAAATGGAGTGAACCAAATTTTGTTGCATTCCTCATGATGTGTAGTATTTGATAAAAATATGAAATGCATTGTTTTTGGTATTTTTCTGAGAGAATAAAATAGGGCTAGATAAATGTTTTTTGAATGTTTCCAATCTAGTAAAATGCAAAACTTGAGCTAGGAAAGTGATAAAAATGTTATTCCAATTTTGTTGGTCTTGTTTTGTCATGCACTACCTGGGAAAAATATTGGTTGCATAGTGATATTGTTGGAAATAGAAGTTTGCTATTTATCTTGAATAAATGCTAGATTCTTCTGCTATTTTTCTTGGTAAAAATATGTATCCAACGAGCATGAAATTTATTGCACAGTGTTCTTGTGCTATGATGAAGCTAAGAAAAATAAGAATTCTGTTTTTTGACACTTTTCAATAGGATTTCCTATTTATGCTACTTTAAGCCCTACTGGATTGTCATTTTTGTGTAGGATGTTGTACATTTTTAAATGCTATGAAATTGATACAGTAGACTATTGGTGACATGTATAAGATACTATAATTTTTGTGAAATTTATTGTACACTTTTGTTGTATGTTTATTATTTCACCTAATTATCTATATAAATTAATAAAGGCACGAAAAGAATTTATTTAGGAATGGCCACTATATTTTCTAGTACTCATTTTAGGTATGTTAACTGTTGGTAACATCGGTAGGGCTCAAAGTACCATTCTTGTATGTAGTGAAATATTATTTTCCCTAAAATTCACTTATAGTGACTTTTCTGGACAGATTCTTGAGTTAAGCAAATTACATGGTGAAGATGATGTTTGCTATGAATCATTTGGCCAAATAGTTTGTGAGTTATGACTGTTCAAAGTTGGTCTTTAGAACTAGTTGTTCTCTAAAATTTCTCGACCAAATTTGAGAAATGTAACTATTTGACCCTATTAACTTAGGAATCATGTGGAGATGATTAATATGAATTGTATCTAACTTCATAAGCTTTCCAAATTGTCTTTTTTATGTCTTTTGGATCAGTACAACTCCAGTTATGAGTTAAACTAGCAGCTATTGTCTGCAGCCCTGAATCTGTGAATGCAGTGAATGACTTGATTGCTTTATATGAGTTGATGTAATGATTTAGATGCTTAGGCTGATTAAGATAAATTGTTAGTTGCAGGTGCTAGACCTCTTACTGAAGATAAACAACTTTACCTTAGGTTGTTAGAGCTTGGTGAGTGTGTAGTTCTTATTTTCAAGAAGAGATATGCACCTACTTCGTAAAGTAAATATTAATCTTGTATCATCATGTCATTCATATGTCCGTTTATACATGGTTGTACATTTCATTATCACCTTCCATCTTTTTTGCATTCATGACTCTTATGTTGTGCATATGCATGCAATATGTGTTCTAGAGGGAGTCACTCTTGTGGAATTCAAACAAGGATTTTCGGAGGAGTAGCAGCAAGTTCAGGAGCAGGAGGTGCAGGCCCCAGAAGGAGGAGTCAACGAAGAAGTTCTTGAGTGTCCCGATCACCAACATTCCTCTTTTCTAAAACGCAAGCCTGGGAGCATTCTAAGTCTCCTATGTTTTAAAAATGTTACTTTTAGTATCTTTGTATGTTTGATGTATTAAGTTTATAGGAGTCGGATGCAAACACTTGTTGCATACCTATCCCTTCCTTGTCCAGTAAATGTACCCTGAATCCTATTTAGGTCTAGGAGCGAATCAATGTTTAGCCATGCTTAGACCCATAAAGTCAGGTGATTTTTTGTCACCTGCAAGATAGGATGATATCTAGTCACGGTTGGCTATATTTGCTATTGTGGAAATAACCATGTGTTAATAATGAATGGAGACCGGGCAGGATGTCGATAGAGAAGCAATAAGGCATGGAGGTCTTGGGTGTGGATCTATCCCCGTCTATGTTGGTTAAGGATCAAATCGTTGTACATCCTCATATTATATTGAATGCATGCCTATCACTTAGTTGGTTGGATAACTCGTTCCGACCACAAAGCCGAGTAGCTCAACTCAGGCTGGAAGTCGGGAAGTGAAAGTGCGCACTCTAGCGGTAGTAAGGATGTGCATGGAGCCACTGGCGTAAGTCTGAGGGCAGATTGACATCTTGGCATAGTGGACTCCCTGAGAGTACGACACTGCTCAGGCCCACGAATTTACTTCCTAAGCTGTACCAAAGATGACCCAAGGTGACCACTGATCAGGTTACTTGGGTGTGTGTGTTAGGAATAATTCCCCAGCTGGGTAGGAATCGATTCGAGTCACCGTCTCTCTCGCATAGTAAGAACTTGACTGAGCAGCGGCAACATAGAGACACTTAATTGAACTTGATTGTTATAATGATGATGATGATGTTACAACATTATACCAGATATGGTTACTAATGTTTGGATTCTAATCAAGTGCTTGCTCTAGTCGAGGTGCTAACCTAGATGACAGGTTTAATATTGGTAACTTGTTGCTTAATTCAAAATTTAAATTATACTCTTATATCATTAAAGCTTTTATGCAAGATGGTTGTCAAGCGAGATCCACCGATACAGCCTTGCATACTTCTTGGTGTCATTTATTTTTGGTTTACGATGGGTAAGTCTAGCTGAGTACATTCTCGTACTCAGGGTTTATTCCCTCTTGTTGTAGATGACGTGCTTTTATAACGGTTACTGCAAGTATTGTCTCCACCCTGCTAGTGATGAAGACTAGATCATGAGCATGATCTCCTATGTTATTTTATCATGATGCTTTTGCTAGATATGACTATAGAACTGGCTTGTATTTGAACTAAGTGTGTATGAGGGTTTCCAACTACTTTGCTTCCGCTATTTGTGAACTCGTGTTGTAATAACTATGTGAACTCCGATGTATGAGATACTTGTGAACAACTTGTGAAATGGATGTAACATGTGGCTTGTTATGTTGAATCATATATGATCTTGGTTGTACGCGAGTTGGTTTGAAATCCTTAGTGGTTTCAGCGGACTACGGGTTTATATGGGTTCAAGTATGATGGTTTGATCACTCTGGTGATTGCTTTTGTACTTGTTCTCTTATAAATTGGTCGGTTCTGTTATAGCTAACATTCATCACAAACTGTCAGTATGACTTGCATAAATGACTAAAATAGATCACTAATGTAGACTTAGGGGTTTAAACAAACAAATTCCACGAGTTTTGGTGAATTTGTGTTATCAGCAGGATTTAATCAAAAAACTGCCAAGGAGGACCTATTCGTCAAAGGAAATTATGAAATTTCGCCGCGTAAATAGCATGTGAAGACTCTAGAAGACTCCAGGAGGCTTTCCACCAAAGCAGAGCTCGTGCCCCTAACATGTGGGGCCAGCCGGCCCCACCAGCAGACCCGTCGGCCTATGGGCCCCCCATGCCAGCCTCCCGTTGCTATGTTGGTTCTCCACCACCTTAAGGATTGCATCTTCGCCGTTTATTCAAGTCGGTTTGATCCGAGGGCGCAAGATTGACGCTCTAGCCTATATATACCTACTTGTACCCCCCTCCACGTCATGCCAAGTTAGATCTTGAGAGCTAAAAAGCTAGAAACCCTAATCCATATGTCCACCAGGATCAGAGCTAGCAATCAAGAGAAGATTTGTACTCGGTAGGATCTAGTGTATTAGAGATAGAGAGATAGAGTGAGAGAGAAGAGTTTTGGAGGAGTCCCGGCCTGTCGGTGCTCTCTCTATGGCTTGTACCCTAGTGGAATCAAGTTCTTCTTGAGCTTGCTTCTAAGATTTCTCTGGTAATCGACTTCTAATTTAAGTAAGCATCTTGTTCATATTGTTCTTTAGGTTTGCGACTCTCTTTGAGTACTTTAATCCTTGTAGCTCCTGGGTTAAAGTAGTATTCGTAGTGTAAGCGTGGTGCTTAGACTCGATTACTTGTGGAATGTACCCTATTTTTCGGATTGGTGATAGCTCGCGAGGGTGACTCTTATAGCTTCGATGAATCCTTTGTAGTCCACCTCCCGTTAGTAAGCCTAGCAAGACCTTGTTACTATAGAAAACATACTTTGCCTATGTTTTCTCTAGTAATATCCCCAGAATTAAACAATAGAAGACAAAGCTTACCAAAGTTAGAACTAGAAGACCCTAGCAATCTCCTCTAGGCTCCTATTATCTAGCCTTGATTGTGAAGTTGGGTTAAGTTAGATTTGGTTATTCTCACACACGTTTCCTCGAGTTCGATATAAAACTAGGTACTCCCGGTGAAGTGCAACATCAGTATAATATCCATGCGCTTACGATTATTCTGTGTGCATTAATATATACCAACAAGCGACGGTTGAACGGATGGAGCACAGCAACGACCATGATGGCGATTCCGGTGGCCTGGCGGTACTCCAATGAGGTGGCAAAGGTCAACGGTCACGTCTCCGGTGATGGGGACTACATCTTTATGTTCCTCATGACCTCATGAACTCAAAGATGGTGACGAATGATCGGCTAGGGCATGGTAGCATGCTCGTCGGTGGCCCTAGTGGCACAGCAGTGCTTTGCCACGATGGCAGTGACTCACGATGATTTCACCGGCAACGAAAAGGTCACCAACGCACTCGCCTCACTCACGCGAACTCATCCAAGGGGTCAGTGGGATGAATCAAAGTTAGTAACGCGCGCGCCCGTGACCATGGTGGCTCGGCAAAGCAGAGCTTGCCGACGCGGTGGCGCTCAAGTGACTAGGGCATGGTAGAAGCTAAACGGACAGCACATATAGGCTCAGGAGCTCACCATGACTTTAGAACACTAGACGGTCGAGCTGGGAACAGGACAGTGCTAGATGGCCGACGTCGAGGACAAAGGCGGTGGCGCGAACTCACGGACATGGTGGTGTTCTGGCACGTCTGGACGTTGGCTGCAAGAACAAACGAGCCGATAAGCAACAGGGCGCCAAGGCAAAGTGAAAGCTCATGACGATGGAATCAGAGATGCGCCACAGAGGGCTTCCCATGGCGGAGGGGCTCACGGCAGTGCTTCGGTCGTCGTCGAGGAAGAAGATGGCATGCGGGGCAGCTTTGGTGGTTAAAGCTAGCGTGAGTAGGAGCAATCAGTACGCAAGGATGTGGCGGAGTTGTGGGCGAGAGCAATTGAACTAGGAGCGAGCAACGGTGGAGAAATCGCTGGCGCGGCGAGAGCTCGACGGCGGTGCTAGAAAGAGAGAAAGGGGAGGTGGTGGCTGACTCAGCAAGATAAGGGTTGCGTGGAGGCTTCTGGGCGTCCACCTCCTGCTCGTGACGCATCCGCGGAAGCAGCTGCGTGCCACAGCATGAGAAAGAGGTGAAAACGATCGACGGAGCGGCCACCAACGTTGACCAAGCAAGCAGCTCGCCGGCGACACTGTAGCACCTAAGAGCCCTTCTTCCATTTTCTTCCACTTTCATGTAGCAACTTGAAAATCTCCAAAGATAAAAGTCGTTCCTCTTGATGTCCTCTACAACTTTGCTTTAAGCCTCGATCTCTAATTCTAACTAGTTAGAGAGATCTAAGCTAAAGATCAGAGGAACCTTGAAACTGCATTTTTGAATCTTCAGTTAGGGTTTTGAAATTCAGTTAAGTTAGTTTCTTTGGTGAATGAATTTGTGATTAATTAACAAGCAAACTTTTCAACCAATAGCATCATTGCATAGTACAAACTTTGTACTAAAAAATGATACTAGGGTTGCAACAAGTTTATTTGAGAAATTCATTTTAATAAATCCCTCAAATTTGAATTCAAAACTAAATCCCAAGACTTAGCCTAAGTGCTGGAATCCAATTCTGTTTTCAAATTTGGAGTTCAAGTTTTAATGGGTTGGACTTGAATTCATACCCTATACCTGACACTAGTGTAAAGTACACACTTTACACCTCAAAGTTTATTAGGGCATAAGTGCAAGTATTTTTGGTGAAATTCAAAAATAGAAGGTCACAAAGTACCTTAAAAGATTTTGGTTGTAGCACATCACAACACACATGCATTGCATTGCTAACCAATTAACATTGATTTTACTGGATGCAAAACTTGGTTTGCTACTATGGATGATCAACATGCATGATGATGACATGGTCAAGTTTGAGTGATGCTTAACACCAGGGGTGTTACATCAATCTTCTACAAGTAGTGCTGGGATATTGTTGGGGACCGAGTAACAGATGAGGTCCTGGATGTACTGAAGGGAGGGGATATACCAGAAGGATGGAATGACACAACCATCGTCTTGATTCCAAAGGTATAGACTCTAGAGTATGTAAAAGATTTATGCTAATTAGTTTATGGAATGTGCGGTACAAAGTGGTCTCAAAAGTTCTTGGTAACAGAGTTAAAGCTATCCTACCAAGTATTATCTCACCATCTCAAAGTGCTTTTGTCCCGAGAAGATTAATTGGAGACAATACTCTCATCGCTTATGAGTTGTTGTATTATATGCGAAACAAAAGGAGGGGTAATGTAGGGTATGCTGCCATCAAGTTGGACATGAGCAAAGCGTATGACTGAGTAGAATAGAATTTTCTGAGGGATATGATGATCCATCTGGGCTTCTCTTCAACTTGGGTAGAACTAACCATGAAGAGTGTGCAAACTGTTAAATATAAGGTGAAGATCAAAGATTGTCTAACTGAGGAAATTATCCTAGAACGAGGACTCAGGCAGGATGATCCCCTATCACCCTATCTCTTTTTACTTTGTGCCGAGGGGTTCTCTGCCATATTACAGAAAGTTGAGGTTGATGGAGAAATTGGTGGGTTAAAATTTGGCACGGCGCTCCAAGCATCTCTCACCTGCTGTTCGCCGTGATTCTTTGATAATGATTCAGGCGAATGAGGAAGATGCAACAAAGTTACAGGGTGTCCTGGATTTGTATGAGTGTTCGGGGCAAATAATCAACAAGGATAAATCAACCATTATGTTTAGTAAGAACATAGGCAGTGAGCACAAGGTAGCGGTAATGCGGACGATGGGTATCAACCGAGAATCTTTCAGTGATAAATATTTGGGTCTACCAATTCATGTGGGCAGAACCAAAGCACAGGTTTTGGCTTCCTAAAGGATAGGTCTAGTAGAGAATTCAGGGGTGGAGGGAGAAATTTCCGTCTAACGTAGGATAGGAGGTGATGATAAAAGTAGTTGCACTGGCAATTCCCACATATGCAATGGGGTGCTTTGACATAACAAAAGAACTCTATGACCAGATCGGCGAACAGGTGTGCAGTTACCGGTGAAGTCAGAATGACAAAGAAAATACAATGCACTGGTTAAGTTGGGAGAAACCGAGAGAAGGGCAAAGAAGCAAGGCGGACTAGGTTTCAGAGATATGCTTGCCTTCAATATTGCTATGTTGGCAAAGCATGATGGAGACTAATTCAATATCCCAAATCGCTATGTGCAAGGGTTCTCAAGGCAAAGTATTATCGTGGTGGTGACTTGCTCAACGCGAAATCTAGTGATGGGATGTCCTACATGTGCAGGAGTATTTTGAAGGGTTTGGAGCTTCTGAAGAAGGGGATTATCTGGCAAGTGAGATTGGAGACAACATCAAAGTCTGGGTGGGTTCATGGATACCTCAGGGCTTTACATGTTGGCCAATCACCCTAAGGGGCATGAACATCTTTTTCTAAACTGATTAACCCAAGCACGGGCCAATGGGATAGGGAGCTGGTGCAGAACATATTCTGGAGTGAAGATACAACCAAGATCCTCGCTCTTCCAGTCCATCTGGAGATGGAGGACACTTTAGCATGGCACTAAGATCCCAAAGGCTTATTTTCAGTCAAGTCGGCATACAGGGTCTTTTATGATGACCAACAATGCAACAAAAATGACTCGGTGACATTGAGTTCATCGTGTAAGCAAGACAAAGAGGTGATCTAGTCCATGATATGAAAATGGAAGGCCTAGACCGATTCAAGCACTTTATGTGGAGATCGGCACACAATTCTTTAGCGCTTTGTATCAACCTGATGTGCGACAAAGCTAGAGAGGATGGAGGGCACCTATTCTTTAGATGCAGGTGTGGCGGTCGGCTGGACTAGAAGAAGTAAGGGAACGCCTCAGCTTGTGCCATGATGCGAAGGGGACAGTGAAGCACAGCCTGCATCTCAGAGGGGAAACTCAATTGAGAATAACTTTCATCCTGAACAAGTGGTGGCATGGAAGAAATTCAGTTAGGGAGGGCAGACTGCGAAGATTGCCAGACCATATATCTTTGTTAAGTGGAAGGCAAGCGGTAGAGGTTAGAGCTTTGAGATCTCCAGCACCGAAGAGGGGAAGTAGATGTGCACAGAGGTGGAAGTGTCCTCAGCCAGGTACTCTCAAGCTGAATGTCGATGGAGCCTTCAAAGAATCGGATGATAGTTGTGGATGGGGCTATGTGATTCCTGATGATTTGGGTGTAGTCATCCAGACGGGCTCAGGCCGCAGGAATCTTGCTTACAGTCCATTGCTTATTGAGCTGGCGGCCTGCATCAAGGGCATTAGCGCGGCGGTGCAGTTGGGCATCAACAACATTATTCTGAAAATGGACGCGCAACAAGTGGTAGGGGCTTTGCAAGGGGATGAGTTCAGACAATCACTGGTGGAGGCCTTGTGCATGAGCTGAAACAGCTGCTCCTTCACTGTTGGCCGGAGTGCCAGATTATATCATGTATATGGTGTCAAGCGATTTAGCTGACATGGTCGAGTAATGGAATTGTAAATTCCTATAAAAAGCTTCCGTCGAACATTGTCAACTCAGAACCTTTCTAATTTCTTATAACGTCGTCTCAGAAAATAATAATAAAAGAATCATCTGATTCATGATACTTGTACGTACTGGCCGTCTGGCCCAGGCCTACCTCCAATGCAAAAGACAATCACTACAACATATGTATCTCTTATGAGACTAATCTTTACTGCAAGTACTACCTTAGCATGCAAGGCATCTAGCATATCTTTCACTAATTACTCGTACCAGTAAATATGCCCGTGCGTTGCAATGGAAGAAAAAAAGCTATTAAACATTCATGGAAAACGATAACGTGAGTGATACATATCTACTTATGTTTATCCTTTTATAATTTATTTTATGATGACCATGACATCCATAATACAAGTTAATGCTAACAATAAATAACAATATCCTATTAAACCTGCATCAAGTTAAAATGCAGCTTGGTATATTTTTCCTTCCATTGCGAAGCACATAATTATTTAGCTATAAATATACCATAATTTTATTTTTCATAATACCCGTCCATGTGTTTCTATGACTCAATATCGACCTTTGTAGCTTTTTGACGCATCATATCAACATCCGTAATTTTTTTTGTAGATATATCAAACCGCTCTTGAATTTTCACACAACAGTCCTCATTGGGAATTACATAAATACATTTATTTAGATTTCATTAGATAATAATCTACCCAAGATTCCAGTTGACGAAATAATTAGTTGTAATGTTGACTAATCCATATTTTAATCAAAACTAAATCAGATGGCGTAAATCCTTCTCCTCAAATCAAAACTTAATGCGCAAACAAACATAATAAGTCCTGAAAAGTAAGAGTTATGCACCGGGTCTTGTCTTGGGCAGAAACCGAACAACGAAAAGTTAGTGAGGGCTTCAGGAACACCGACGACGAGGACCTCCTCCTCGTACTCCTTGGCCACCTCCGCGTATTTTGGATCTGCCTGTGGCACGTTCTCAGTCATCACCGAATATATATGTATGCAACATATGCAAGGATGGTTTAACACACCAATAGACAAAAACATAACCTAACAAGATTCATAGTATTTATGGATAGATCATATTTTTATGAAGCTAATAAAACTGGTTTGGCATTTTTCTAATTTTTTCATGATTTTTGGAGAATTTTGCAAGATCTCTAGTTTTATAGAAAAAGATAAAAACCAAAGAAAAGAAAAAAAAAAGGCTTGCATGAGCTTGGTGCAGCCCACAACGAAACCAGTCCAACTACAAGGATTCAAGCCCAGAGCAAAAAAGAAACCCATCTGGAGAGGCCCACTCGAATCTAAACATTTTGCATCAGGAACCCCGATTTATTTCAAAAACTATTAAGGCCCTTCCACCTCTTCTTTTTCTCTGGCATCTTTACATCTAGAACCCCATATTTCTTTATATTCTCTTCCCCACTCCTAATCTCAGTTCGGAGCATTGTCTGTTTATTTGTCCTTTTTAGTTAGAAGACTGACTTGGTGTGGTTTCCTATGGTGGAACGGTAATTGAAATGTTATCTGTTCCTGCAGGCCATAATGAATCTAATGGGAAATCGGGAAGAGAAGAACTATCTGATTTCCGACTGATGGATTATAAAAATGGCACTGAGCTTGTTCTCACGTACAAGGACAAAGATGGAGATTGGATGCTTGTTGGTGATGTTCCGTGGAGGTGAGTTATTTTCAATGACTCAAAATTTATCAGTGTATTTACTAGAAGCACTAACAAAGTGCAGATTCTATGTTGTATTTTCAAATAGAAAATTTGTGAGGTTTTAGTGAAACCTTTTAACCTCATCTGCATGTCATTTTCTCTTAAATGTTGTGATGGATTCATTTTCTTATGGTGTGTTGGAAAATTTAGTGTGTTCTGTTTCCTGTGTTAATTATTGAATTGTTTTACACTCACTTTCTGTTTGTACGTGGGTTATATTGTTTGAAACAGAAATTGGAAAGGTTAAGGGGAGTTGTTGATAAAAACAAAATAAAAATGCTATGGGAAGCCAGAGTTTGAAATTAGGTTAAAACATGTCGGTGCGAATGGTGCCCTTCCCATCATATGTCTGTAGTGTTGGTGGTTATCTTCACATGTTTTACTTTATTTCCCTGGTTTTCATGGGCCCACGCAGCATACCTTTTCCTGTTCCCACAAGCATTTTGCATGTTTCGATGAGTTCTGGACTTGAACTAGGAGTTGAGAAACTGTGTTGTGCTTTTAAAGCTGCCTGATTTGTAAAATGTTGCTGTATTGCAGAATGTTCACAGGCAGCTGTAGGAGGCTCAGGATCATGAAGGGGTCAGATGCAGTGGGCCTTGGTAAGTACAGGTGATATGTGGTTGCATATGGATGTGTTGCTTGTGTTCATGACTTTTCCTGTGGAGGAATATCAGAGAATCTACTACTTTCAGATGCAGTTCTGCACTGCTACACTAGAGTGTTTTTTTTTTTTTTGTAAAATTACTAGGCCATCCAGTTTGTTGGAACTAGGTCTGGTCTATTCCATTTACTGTGGCCATGCACATCTGTTTAAGCTGCTTTCTTGTCATGATTAGCCCGAGAATCTGTTCACTTTTTTTTTGTGCTTATTACAAGCTTATAATATAAGAATGTACTTTCAATTTTTCAGCTCCTAGAGTCTCTGACCAGAGCAAGAATGGTTAACTAGGAAGGATGAATGTGATCTGCTCCCTGCAACCACATCATACTCTTACATGTAAGGCCCCATTCTTGAAACTACAAGGTTAATGGACTTAAGTTGTGAGAAGGGGATTACTTACATCCATGTGTACCTCTATGATTTGGACTCATATGTTAGATTGCAAACATAAGTTGTGTGTGTAATTCTGTTGTATGTCTGCCTATCTGACCATGGGTCATAGTTTCTGTTGTAAATGATTGCTTGCTGTATGTTGCAACCAGGTTTTGGAGTGCTGCATTGTGCTTGCTAATGCCCAGCATGAGCCAATCTGTCTTTGTGAAACCCTCTCGGTGGCTCGAAAGGTTGAATTACTGCAGAGCAATTTTTCTCTGGCCTGATGATGATTCTGGTCGCACAGCTGTGGACGCAGAACCATCAAATCCTGATAATTCATCAGTTAGAAGATCACATCAGGATGTCATAATAATCTTCTCTTCCTGTTCCAAGGCATGGACTTCTGGGTTGCTTGCTTCAGTTACTGGCTCTGAATCCAAAACCCTACCAAGTCAGCTGGTCCAGATATCTGGAGTCCTGAATTCCTTTTGGTGTCCGGCCCTTTCCAGTCTCTATGCAGCATAGAAGTTTTATCATTCCTTCGATCGTAGACAGCTGCCATAGATCCCCCGAATCAAAAACGGATTTCTAATTATCTCCATTATTCGATTGATTACGGGTCAACCATTCTTTCCAATATAGAGAAAATAATTGGCCAAAGATTAGAACTGCAAGTCTGCATGGGTGGTGCACACCCTATTGTCAATAGTGGCCCCCAATCAGTGCTTGTGGTAGTGGGTCCTTCCCCCATCTGTTATCCTTTTCCTGGTGCCATGATACTGTCTTTGGAAAGCGGAGGGGAGGTTTCCCTGCAATCATTCATGCAGCATCAAGAGCAAGATGGTGGTGGTAGGAAAATAAAGTTCGGAGGCAGTTCTACAAGGCCGCCGTGACTTGGGGCTTTTTTTGTTTCCTCTTGCATACACTAATACTCCTACAATGATGCTTTTGACTTAGTTTATCAAATCCATCAGGGGTTATGTTTATGTTCTTTTATAGCAGTGTGGTTTGGTGGCTGGATTGTGGTTTTGTGTGAATTTTACATTGTGGTCTCCTTGGTGCATAGCTCGCATTGCTAAAGTTGTGTTGCTTAAGATATGGATGGGTGTCCTTTCGTGCTGAAACACAGGGGATGCTGATGCTCCCTGCCTTGCTTGTGCTGCCCCTATTCTATCTAGTCATGCCCCACTTGCATTGCATGCATGAAAACTGCCATTTGATAATTTGTGACGGGGAGGAACAGAAACAAGAAAAGGAATGATATATATGTTCTGATTCCTCAGCAACTGAGCCGCAACATGGTGTGGTCTATTGCTATGGTATAGTATATATCTAATATCTTACATAGTTTTCAACTGCTACCAGTGTGGTATGGTGTGGCTACTGGCCTGGTGGTTGGTTTGTTCTGATTCCTCGGCAACTCAGCGCCAAATTTGGTCGCCCAACGGAGACGAGCTGAGTAGGGCCGTTTCCGTGCCGATGGTGCAGTACGCGGTGGTCCCGGGTTGTGCTGCTCGTTCCTGGGTCCTGACTTGTCTTTACTTGGCCAAACCTTATTTCTGGAGCAACATAGCCAACTCATATAGTATGGTTCTTGCTCTCATGCGCAACCACAACATTTTTTGTTTCAATTTGGGATTTGCTAAATTTTAGGTGTCTTAATTTAAGTTTTCCTTTAGGTGACGATTATTGCATATATTTTATACTAAAATTGCAATTTTAGTTCGTTGCAATTTCTGCAGACTTGTGCAATTTTTGGTTTCGAGAATAAAAAAACGTTAGATAAAACCACAAACCTGACAGAATCTGATATGTGTTGGAACAAGACAATTTACAATCATTTCTATAGTTAAACAAGGATAAAAACTTGATATATTAAAACAAAGAATAAATTATAAAAGTGACAATTTGCTCGTACTAATTGGTAATTGGTAGTACAAAAGTGTTATCTGAAATTATCTTAAAATTCAGGCACCTGACGGAAATATAGGAGAAGTGTTTCAATTTTATATATGAAAAATGTGTACTAGTTTTTATACGAGTAATATACATATATCACCTTTCTAGAACGACGCCCAAGCATGGAAAGATGCACATATACCACCTCCGCCATTTTTTTGGTCAAAGCTGACACATCTTGAGATTAGCACCTTGCTATTGATGTGGAAGAAATCTAGAAAAATACAATCATCTACGTCAAATTGAAAACTTAAACCCAGCCACTTAGGTTGACAGGTTCTACTATAAGTAACCCAAACAAGTTGTATAATTATTAAAATTTATTTGGTTTGAGAGCTTAATTGTATGGGATATGATAATCCATGGATTTTATGATAGCATCCACGCTGCCTATGTGTTTGCATTTGTGTTACTGAGCCATTTATTGTTTGGTTGGATGGATAAGAATAATAGTTGATAAATACCCCTTCCAGTCTAAATTATAAGTTGTTTTGGCTTTCTAGGTACGTAGCTTTTGCCATATATATATATTAGACATAGCGTAGTATACATAACAAAAGTTTTGTATCTAGAAAAGCCAAAAATAACTTATAATTTAGAACAAATAGAGTATATCTTTTATTTTTAAATGATAATAATTATTGTACACTAATAAAAATGTATAAACACTTATTTTTTACATGATAATTACTAATTAAAAAATACACTATGTTAATTAGAACTACTACTACCTAATTGGCACAAAAATCATGCACTAATCAATATTACTTACCAAAACTAATCTTACCATCATAATTACAAAATTAATAATATTTAACTTACTAATAGTCTTTAATTTATTTACTAATAATCAAGATAAGAAAATATGGATAAACTCATTCTGTAGATTTTTACGAGCATGTTCGCTCAGTATTTCCAAAAAAAATTATCTTTTACTGATTGTCCTTATCCAAGTTGCCACCCAACCAAATGCTACTTATTATAGATATCCCACAAACCAAACACATTATGAATTTTTAGTAGCCATATGATATGATCTTGAAATTTACCGGTCTAGAACATAAAGTTGCATTGCTCGTATGGAGAGCGTTCTAGTGTATGCGCAGGAATATCTCCATATATATAGGTGAACATGTCATGTTTTAAAAAAAACATTATGTACAGATTTGGGCTCTGCCAAGATATATGACTGGAACAACGAATACTACAGGTTTGTTTGGTAGAACTTTATCATCTAAAAAGTGAATCTGAATTTGAAATTCACCGTAGAACAGCTTCACTAGTGGATCTGAAATCCACCGTGAATCTACATAGAACTGTTTGGCTACGTAACAGCTCTAGATCTGAAAACTAAGGGCTTGTTTGGTTGGTAGCCTAGGATGCTGCCTAGGCCAGGCAACAACATTTAGCCCTAGGCCACCAAAAATAGATGCCTAGGACCACAGCCTATGTCAGACAGCTTTCCCAGGGGTCTCATCTAAACATGCCCTAAGATTTTGGTTGGAATGGCTTGTTTTGCCCTTGGCTACACAACAGCGCCGCCGGTGGCTACATAACAGCTTTAGATCTATGAAACTAGGTTTGGGTGGGAATGAACTATTTGGCAACACAACAGCTCCATATCCATGAGGTACGAAACAACCTTTCATGGAGCACCCTTGAGGAGCTCCACCAAAATGGTGAATCTTGCCCCCTAGATCTACTGTTTTGGTGAATTCGAATTTTGTAGAGCTAGACCATCTGGGTAACATTTCGTGCAATAAAACTGTTTTTGTTGAATATGGAGCTCTACCAAAGAGACCCTAAATATGTACTGTAGCAGCATTCGCGCAATGAGGGTGCTGCGTGTGCGTGCCCGGGGACATATAAAAAAAGACCAAAGGCACATTGGCCCAGCTTATATAGAAAGCTTAGGAAGGTAACCGCTGGGGCTACCAGCTTACAAGTTCAGGCACAGAACTACTAAATGTAACAACATCCTCAAGAGCAACCCACTAAACCATCGAGCGGAGAAACTGAAAGGAAGTAAAATGAACAACACTAGATCAACATCAACCTATACATGAACTAGGAAAGCCAAAAGCTAGGGACAGGAAACAGCTTCAGGGGCATTCTTGTTCATCACAAAACGCAAGTCACCAGGTTGTTGGTAGCCCTTCCTTAATCTTTATCAGCGTTGCCTCTGAAAGCATCTAGGCCCCCAGTTGGGTTTCGGTGATTAATGACGACACGAGATTACTATGACTAACGTGTGTTTTGCAGAGGCAATTTGAGTTAGGTCATGGTAATGGAAATTGATTGAGCAATCAAGGTTGTCATGCCCCTATCGATAGAAATCATTTCAGTTTTTAAAGGATGGACGACAAGGTAAAGGACGAACTAGTTCTAAGTGTCGTTTGGTATTGGAGGAACACTTAAAGTAGTTTAGGACTTTGTTTTTTCTTTGGCTGTACTATTAAGGGGGGTATAGACTAGTAGCTTGACCTAGGTGAGTCTAGTGGGTTAGGTGTGGTGCACACTTATCAAACCTAGCACTAGGTAGCTCTAGAAAAGCCCTAAGATCAATTGGAATCAACTTCATTCACATATGATTTCGAGTTGGAAGTGAATGGAGGGTCAAATGACTGACCGGACGCTAGTCCAGTTGTGACCGGACGCTGGAGGGTGAGTCCGGTCAGTTCATTTGATCAACTACAGTTGTCTGGTACTAACTGGACGTTGAGTGGAGGAGCACCGAACGCTAGGATGCCTGCGTCCGGTCCACTCTAGAGAGGTTTCAGAGAGGTTTTTTCTTGACCGGACGCGTCCGGTGGATGCTGACCAGACGCTGGTCAGAGTCTGTGAAAGGACCTTAGATGCCACCTAGAGGGGGGTGAATAGGCGTTTCTGAAAATAAACACCTTTAAATGTGGAAATAATTATTAAAGGGATGGAAACTCCAATAAGAGTAATACCACCCCTCACAAGTTAGCCACAGAGTACATAAAAAGATACTAAATAAATCTAGGAGCAACAATCCTGCAACACAATGATTAGTGCACGGATCAAATAAATTCAGCACTGGGCTATAATACCGGATGTGTCCGGTAGGTAGTATACACGTGTTCTACGCAACAACCTGGCAAAGTGATCAATACTGGACGTGTCTGGTATCTATACCGAACGTGTCCGGTATACACGGTTGCAGTGGAACAGCCATAAACTTGCTCCTTTCGATTTCTAACTTCAAACCAAATTACAGGTACCTACTAGAGATGACAAGATTTATAGATAACCTGCACAAGAGCTAGAGCAACACAAATATCAAATGAAATGCGAATTGAGACATGATATTTGTTTTACCGAAGTTCGAACTCGTTTAAGTCCTACTCTCCGTTAAGGGGGCTACAGGCGATCCAGCGAAGGTCAGCCCTAGAGGGTACCACGAAGGTCACTCTAGCCGAAGTCTTTTCCAACTCCTTTTCCTTTTTCCACTAGTTGATTCCGAGGCGGCGGAATCGACCGTTACAAACTTTTCGAGGCACACCACAATCTCTCAAGTGTTCTCCGATGAAGCCTCGCCATCTAGGACCGAAGAGTCCAAGAGTAACAAATGCGAATCATGAGATTGACAATATGCACAAGTGCTCAAGTGGTTGGATTGCTCTCCTTTTGAATTTCTCTTAACCCACTAATTGATTTGGCAATTTGGATCACACACTCATTAAAAGAGGGTTTTGGAGAGCTGGCAAGGCTCAAAAATGTGTATGTGTATCAGCACAATCAGCAGCTTCCAAAGGTGGAGGCTTGGGGGTATTTATAGCGCCCTTGGAAAAACTAGTCGTTTTATAGCCGTTGCCATACCGGACATGTCTGGTATTCATACTAGACACGTCCGGTATGACTTACACTGCGCCAATGGTAACTGAGTTATAGTAACGTTGTGAGGCGTCAGAACTCCTGATGAATGCTAGAACTTTCGACCATCAGAACTCCCAACTCACGTCAGAACTCCCGACCCTCAGCGCATTTGAAAACTACGGTAACTGAGTTAAAGTGTGTGAGGTGTCGGAACTCCCGACACATGCCGGAACTCCCGACCGTCGAAACTCCTAACTCACGTCAGAACTCCTGACCCTCAAGGCATTTGAAAAAATAGCCGTTGGCCTCTGGCCGTCCATACTGGACACGTCCGGTATGACTAGGATAGTGAACTCTCCAAGTCAGTTAAGCGCGAGACGTCAGAACTCCCGACCATTGCTGGAACTCCCGACGCATGCCGAAACTCCCGATGAACCAACCCGAGAACAACAACTTTTCCATTGCTGGGTAAATACCGGACACGTCCGGTATTGCTAGACCAGCAAAAAATAGGTTAGCTCTTTTGTCTCTCAAACACTCAAAACTCACATGGGTTGGCATGAGCACTTATGAATAATTATCTATCAATATGATGTATCCCTCTTAATAGTGCGGCATACCTATTAAACTCAAGATCAAATGAAAAACGAATTTATACCGCTTGAGTTGATCTCTTTCGAATTGATGTCGTCTCTTTCAATCTTCATCAAGCAAGGTTGCCAACATGTTGATATTGATCTTTACACTTGAGCATATCCATCTTGAGCATGTGACTTGATTCCATTAATCAAATATGAATAATCCCAAATGTATCAAGTCACTTCCATCAAACACTCTAATAGTGATTTGATCCTCCACATTAATATGACCATCATAGCTTGATTAGTACCTCAACTAAATGCAAGTACTTCCTTCTTCACCCTAGCTAGGTTCTTCGGCCGCCAAGCCGTCGCTTGCCCTTCACCCTTGCTTAGTACCTCGAAGCCTTTCCTTGCTATCTTCACCATCTCAAGCCGTCAAGTCACATCTTGTGTTGAATCATCCATTCATTTGTATTGTTATCTTTTTCATTTCAATTTAGCAAGCATCAAATATGAGACCATTCCATATGCAATCCCTCATGTCTTATTAATTAATTCTTATGAGCTTGCTTTCACATAGTACATGGAAATCCCACAATAAATAAGCCTATGCATGAATTTCATTTGCATGGTTGTCTTGTGCTTGAACTAGATTGTTTATACAACAACACATCATTTTGGCTTTTATTAAGTACCTATGAGGTAACCTATTATCTGTCCACACTTAGCAAATAGGTTAGACCTTTTAATCACGTTGTCATTCAATCATCCAAAACCCACTAAAGGGCAAGATGCACTTTAAATCTCCCCCTTTTTGGTGATTGATGACAACTTGATTAAAGCTTACAAAAAGATATAAACATTTAAGATTTTGGGTTCAATGATTTATGAGAGGCTCCCCCTTAATATATGCTTATGATTAGAATTCACAAAATGACCTCAAATGTCAATTGCACATACTAAAACATATAGGAGCCTCCCCCTAAATCATTTCATCTGTGAGATGCATGTGTGTGTGACAAAGTAAAACCGTGATGCATATGACAAGATATATCACACATGAATAAATATAAAGACATCACATCAAATATTTTCATTCTAGCATGCATAGTCCTTATGAAAATAAATACAACACATGTATGTCACACATAGCACTCATTACACATTTTCTCAAGTCCACAAGCCATTAATATATAAATAAAGATCATGTCTCAATAGATACATAGATAAAGCATAAGTATAAGTCTCATCTCTCACATGATACAATCTATGAAGCTAAAAAAAAAACTAAAATGAAGCTCAAAAACTACAGCCTGCAGTACATATCTTCGGGTACAAAGATAAACAAATGAAACAAATATATGAAGCTTTAATCAGTCTCTCTCCCCTTTGTCATCTATCACCACAAAGGTCCAACAATGACATACTAAGGACAAAGGGGTTGCAAGCTATCTCTGAAAGCTATGATCACTCATCACCATCTTCATCTCCACTAACATCCTCATCATCTGAGCGTGGAGCACTGGCTGGACGAGAACCACCCTCACCAGATGGGTCAAGCCACCAGACCCGTAGTAGCCGAAACCACCTGTGAGGTCACTCCACCAGTCTAGAGCATACTCGTTTGTAGCACTAGGACATGGCTGAGAGTGAGTAGGCACCTGAGCCTGTAGTGGTAAAGTGTCAGGGTGCTCTAGTGCCTGCTGCTATCACTGAAGAAACTCAGCAAACTCTCTGTCCTACCTGGCCTGTTGCTGCTCCTCTGTCTCTGGTTCACTGGCTACCTCATCTGATAATGGAGACCTAGGAGAATCAAGCTCAAGTCTAGCAGCAATATGCTTCAGAGTCCGAGTGTCCTTCCTCCTAGCTTCCCTCTCCTTCTGCTGGCAGGTTTGGATGTCCTTACACATCCCAAAGATAGCACTAAACATCTTACGAATAGGAGAAGGAGGACTGCGGTGACGTGAAGAGGAACGTGAAGGAACATGTGGTAGAGGGGAAGCTCCTACTGCTGCATCACCTACAGGTGCATCTTCCTCTACTACTATTGCTGCTGCTGCTCCTGGTCCTACTGGAGGTATCCTAATCTCAGGCAAGTCTGCAACAATCTTCAGGGCCTTATGTACCTTGTCATACTCAAAGGTATGCCTTGTGACCTGCTCAATCATGTGCATAATATAGGGAGCAAAACCACAGCCCTTGAGGAGCCTCTCTTTGACACTCCCGATCTCGCACCAAATGAAGTCAAAGATGCTGAAAGGTCGTACATCAGGTGCCATCCTATGGAGCAGGTTCCAGGAATAGTCTTCTATGTTGCCCTTGTCTCCACCCTTATAGTCAATGGTCTTCCTGAACATCCTGTCCAGGTATTTGTAAGTAGGGTGAAGACCTAGAACCTTCCCCACTGCTCCTCTCTCACCCCCTGGTGGGTACATGTAGGCTAGCTGCTCTAGAGGGAGTACCTGCTCTGAATGGATCCTGTCTCTCTAAAGATCCTCCTCTGAAAAACTAAGCAGGGTGGTGAAAGCATCATAATCCACACTGTACCACTGGCCCTCAAGCACCCAGGGCATACGCTTCTCATCCTCCTCAACATATAGGGTGGCATAGAACTGAGCTACCACCTCTATGTTCTAGTCATGCTAAAACTCCATAATCTCATAAACCCTTGTATGCTGACAAATGGCAATAGCTTGATCAATGGAGGCCTTCTACAAATCTCTGATGTACTGCCAGTCAATCCACTAAGACTTGGCAATCACTAGATTCCTTGTGAGGATCACACTGGTGTAGAAGTCCATATGAAAGGCTGTCTAAAATCGATGATCAAATTGAATCCTAGGCAAGCCCCTTAGATCAATTCTCCTCTCATCTCTGGCCCTTCTGGTCATGCCTTTCCCTCGATAGTCAACTCTAGAAACATAAGAGGGTACACTAGGTGGATGTGTCTCAAGTAATCCATAGTGCATACCCTAGCCTGGCTGGTGCTGAGCTAGAGGTACTGCTTGCTCCTCCTCAATCTCATACTCATCATCTGAGCTGCCACCATCTGAACCTCTGTCAGTACTCTTCCTCTTCCTAGTACTGGGCTCCACTCTATGCTCCTCTATATCTATGTCAGAGGAAGAACTATTGTCTCCCTCTCTGTACTGTGGAGCACCCCTAGTAGCTCTGGAGAGTCCCCTGCTCATGCTGACTATATCTGGGATGCATGTCCTGCCTTGCCTTCTTGTATTTCTCTAGTACTAGATCATGCCTATGCTTGGACCTAGGCTCCTGTCTTCCACTCATGGCCGATGTCCTATATCCAAAGATTTGCAAGGAATTTTAGATATATGCCCAAATGATAGCTTATTTTAGTTGAAACATAGAAATAAGAATAATTATCCTATGCTTTGCAATCACCTCAACCAAACTAGGTCACAAGGTTCACAAAACATAATAGACAATTAAACTTAGTTCTAAGAATCAACCACTGAGAAGATTGAAACAAGGGAGCAAAACTTGCTCTGCTGTCCCATATCGGACATGTCCGGTATGAGCACATGTCCGGTATGAGCGGACAGCAACCCTAACCGGGATCCTTCGCTCAATCTTCGACCAATCCAATCCAAACTTTGGGCACTGCTTCTTGACAGGTAATGTAGCATCTCTACCAAAGGGATTTCAAAAACATGCCCTAACCGCTTAGATCAGAAGAGGTCCGGGATTAGGGTACCTTGAGAGAGTGAATGAAGATGCGATTGGAAAACCATGTCCCAAAGCCTTCAATCTTGATGCAAATCTCCTCCGATCCAATCTCCCTCTCTTTTGTTTCTCGGTGGAATCACCCGATCGCCAAATCGGTGGAACAACGGTGGCTGCGTCAGCTTGGAGGAGACAAAAGAGAGATAGAGGACCTAGTCCGAAGGGGTACCAGCCGTTTTATAACCCCGCTCTACATACTGGACACGTCCGGTATTTGCGGGCTGGCGTTTTTATTCCAAATTTCATTCACTTAATTCTAATCCCCTTCTCTATCATTTCTTGATCCAAAAACATGTATGTCCTTGATCCAAATAAGGTGTAATTACTTTTCTTATCCAAATGCCATGAGTATCACTTCTCTTTTCCAAATATTTGGCATATATAGATTTTGATTACTCGGGAGAGATATTGTGAGACATAATAGATTGTGGACTTAAGAAAGCCATGTCATGTGTAATTAGCCAATCAAACAATCAAGGTGAGCTATAGTTATCACATGACAAGGCTAGGTCACAAAGACCAAGATTCAAATAGTTTTTCAAATTCACACCACCTACACATGCTAGTTATGGGTTTTAAAAAAACATCTCTCCTATGTCACACAAATGCACATTCTAACATATAAAGGGCCTTAGATGCACTTACAATGCATGTATGTAAATACATACCTTTGCCTTGAGCCCACAAGAATACCACTAAGAGATACATAGCATGATAATCTTTATGTTGACCTTAATTGCCAAATAATCATGCTAGGTACGAAATCAATTTTTTATCTAAAGGACTACAAAGAATGCTAGATAAATTTGTTAGTACACAAGGTGCAAAATAGAAACTGAGCTTCCCCTAAATAAGTGCTTTAAGTAATTTGAATGACTTTTATCTAGCACTTCATTCTATTAAGAATTTGGGAGTCAATTTTCTATTTTGAACCACAACCAAATAATTTGCCATATTTAAATTTGAGTTCAAGAGATGCTTGCAATGATTAAGATTTGATAAACCACAAGCTTCTGAGTAAATTAAGGATATATGAAAATATATGGATCAAAGACTCAGTTGCAATCCAATTAGTGTTCTAGTTTCTACAATACCGGACATGTCCGGCAGGTATACCGGACACGTCCGGAATACGTAGAACAGAAATACTTTCTTTCTATCCCCGGCCATATCGGACACGTCCGATAGTAATACCGGACACGTCCAATAGGTGCAGGACAGAAACAAATAATCTGTTGCTTGTGATTCTTCGCTTTAGCTATAGTATTTATTTTATGCCCTGCATCTCAACAAATAAATAGCTCTACTAGAGAGCCAATAAAAGCATCATATGGCAAAATAAAATACTTTTCAATTGAATCTAATTAGCCAAATTCAATATTTCACAAATATGTCTATTTGTGAGTCATTGAGCACAAAACAAATAAAGTGGCTATCCTATAAGGTTTAGGTAATTGTTACCAATGGTGAGGATGAAATAGATGATATATTCATTGAATTATCTTCGGGTCCACCATATAAGAGATTATGATAAGAATTAGTTGATAGATTGAGTGAATAATTTCAATTTACTTGCTCAACCACCCCAAAGCTTTCATCTCATCACCAAGTACCTACATCATTAACCTAAACACACTTTGGTACCCAACTCTTGTTGGGTCCTTTTGGGTTAGTCAATAAGTGCTTAGGTACCCAAATAGCTTTAGTACTAGTTTGTGGTGAACACATCACTTTGCTAGTGCTAACTCTATTTGTGGTCTTCCTAAGCATATCATTATAAACAAATATGTTCGGCTTAGGAGTGTTACCATTTGGGCATTCATAGCTTAGATGCCCCTTTCTTCTACAAGCATAGCATATGCGGCCTTTGTTTGCTCTATGCTTGCTTTGCTTGTATGGACATCTATCAACCTTGTGGCCCATCTCATTGCATCCATAGCATCTTCTTGTTGTAACTTGGGCTTCCTTTCTTGCCTCTTTGTACATTGGGCATTTCTTGGTAGAATGACCCAATTTCTTGCTCATGAGACAAGCATTTTGTCCATCACTTTTCTTTTGGTTGGCCAACTTGTTTGAGGCCTTTTGTTCGGCCGCTTCACACTTGTCGGCCCAACTCTTATGTGGACACATTGACCACTCATGTCCATATAACCCACAACCATAGCATAACCTTTTTCCATGTTTCTTGCTCTTGGTTGTGTTGGCCTTGCTTGAAATGTGATTTTTTTGTTGGGTTTTGGAGGAAGCAAGGTTTGAACCATTCTCAAGCTTCTTCACCATGTTATCACGGTTATCTTGAGAAGGTTGTGCTTTCTCCTTACCCTTCAACCGAATCACATCTTTCTTTAATCTTCCACCTCTTCTTTGAGCTCTATGTTTTCTATGAGATTTACCTCAATCGAAGATTGACTTGCTTGAGAAGCACACTCATTAGTACAAGAAATATTTAATTAAGATGGTGTACTAGTGAGTGAATGTGTGAGAGGTTGAGAAAATTTTACCGATGTGATCACAACCTCATGAGCTATCTCAAGCATGATGCTTGATTCTACTACTTCCTCATGAGAGCACTTTAGATGAACATAGTTTGCTTGTAGCACATTATACTTGCTTGATAGTTCATCTAGCCTTGCCTTGAGCTCAAAGTTTTCCTTCTCTAGTTGTGAAACACTAGAAGAGGAGTTAGTAACTAAAGCATGCTCAATTGACAATTTTTCATACATTTTACTTAGAGCCTTTAGTTCTTTCATCTTGGAGATGAGAAACAATTCTTGCTTTTGAAGTGATTGCTCTTGCTTCTCAATCTCTTCTTCAAGCTCATCAATCTTTTCAACTATCTTCATGATGATGAACTTGTCCTTGCGGTTGAGATGATCAAGGTTGTAGTTGTCTTCACTTCAACATCACTCTTATCTTGATCATCCACTTGTGCTTTCTCCTTTTCTTGATCTTTCTTGTTACTCTTCTTCTTGCTTTTCTTGGCCATGAGACACAAGTGATGAGTATCATGAGATACTGAGGTTGACTCATCACTTGGTCACCACCGGGCTTGAGCCTCATCATCATAGACTACCTACTGTCCTGCTGCCTCGGCCATACTAGACACGTCCTATAGGCATCCGGTATGTGCAGGCAAACAATAGGTCATGCGCTGCTTGCACTTGTTGCTTCAGCTCGGTGCTCTTGATGTCTTGTGAAGCTTCTTCACTGCATGAAGACATAATGGACATACTTTCCATTGAATTGATCTCAAGTGCATCATCACATTTGGATTTTCCATATAACTCAACAAGCCTTGTCCAAATGAGATGAGCACTCTCCGGAGGTGGTTGTCCATTGAAGATTGCCTCATCTTGAACCTCTATACTTAATGTACTCAAAATGACATTAATAGCTTGAGCATTGAGTTGCACACATATCTCTTTGTCTTTTGACAAATTTTTGTAGTTGCTCTAATCAACAATAGGAAGAGGTATGCTTGCATCCACAATACGCTCAACAAGAGGACTAATATCCCTAAAAGAGTTGAGTACATGAATTGACCAAGGTAGAAAGTTTGTGTAACACCTCGGGTGTTAGCCTTGCATAACTTGACTTGCATAGCATGAGCATGATCATAAAGCATTCATATATAAGCTTTGATACTTGAAACATTGGATTGAAACATCTGCAACGTTTGCTTATTATCGCATGTTTCTTAAACATATGCAACTTTTCTCGTTATTTCATGTCTCCATGTGTCTATGCATATGATCATGAGTGGACACATGTACTTGGTGGATGTGAGTCACACAAACATGTAGCAACACCTAGAGTAGCAAATAGGACCTTGTTCATGGTTACATTTCATGAACCAACACTTAAACTTTCTTGTGATTATACTAACTAGCTCAATGAGTGACTACTACATGAAATGATTGAATGACCTTGTAAATTGCCTAAACATGTTTAGAGTATCATTATGAACAACTTTGATATTCATGGTTAGGGGTAAAAAGGTCATTAAGCCATGCTTTGATGTGTATCATCATGTAAATGTGACATGTTTGACCAAGTTTGAACTAGGTGTTAGAGACCTTGCATGGAGGAGATCACTAAAGCAAAGTTGTAGTATTTGACATAAGGAACAACTTTTATTTTTGGGTCATTGACTGATTTAGCTTCTAACATGCTTGAATTGGTCCCACAAAAATCAGCAAAACCAAGATTTCAGCACTTAACAAAATTTTGCTAAGTCTTGGATCACTGACAGCCTGACAAGCCGACCTTGATCATGATTTTTCTCTGTCTCGGTTGTGAATTAGAACTAGATTCTTGAACGAAAGTTGTAGCTGGTACATGGTTCTACAAATCCTATTCAGACAATTTTTACCTTAGAGCCACGGATTAGCAGTTAATTGAACGTCAAAACTCGTCGTCAGGCTCGGCATTTCGTGACTGAACGAACTGAATCGATGGAGTCAGTGGCCGACCGGTTCAGACCGTGGCCGCCGCGTGGCGCGAGAAATGGCCGCGCGTCACCGGCGTTCTGCCCAGCGCGGCAGTGACGCGCCAGAGCATGGCCTTAACACCGCCAGCGCTCGACCGACCCATCCCGCACTCCATTTTGCATTTCCTCTGCTCCTCCTTCGTCCTTGTGCGCAGCCGCCGAGCTCCCGCAGCATCGAGCAGCACCGCCGTCGCCATAGCCTGCGTAGGCTCGCGATGAGCCATCCATTCTTCACTACAGCAGCACCACCAGCTCCCTAGCGACCCACTGCCTCCACCCACGCTCGCTGACCGCGCTTGGTAAGCCACCACAACGCGTGCGAGCTCGCCGGAGCTCCGCCGCTAGCCCCGTCTCCATGGCCACGTCGCCACCGTCCACCCCAGGCCGCGATAGGGCGCTAGCTAGCTCCGCCGCAGCTCGGTGATGCTCGGCGTAGCGTTTGATCGAGCTGCCGTAGCCTCCACCGGCGTAGCGCCGTCGTCCAGCGCCACCGCTCCGCCATGGCCGCCGCCGTCATCACTGGCGTCGATGATAGGGCCGACCAAGTGGTTCAATAGATGCGCTAGGTCGAGTAGGTCACGCCGTGAAGATGTTACCGCTAGTAGGTTCGCCGTCGGCGAGCTCTGGCCGCGTCCGTAGAGTAGCGCCGCCGGCTCTATTTTGTCTCGCTGACCGGTGGGGTCAACTGACCAGTGGGTCCCGCGTGTCAGCGACTCCATGTATTAAAGCCAGTTCATTTTGGATGCAGATTTCATATGTTTGGTAATTTTTGTATCTTCAGTTTGGTAGCTTCAAAAATTGTGAAATAAATTTGTTAGTATTCCTTAGGAAGTGTAGTATTTAGGAAAAATATGTTCTTGACATTTACAGTAGAAATTTTTGGAGATTTAAATAGGGATTTGAAATGTGCTTTTGAATGCATTCAAATTTGTTTATTTTATATCTAGAGTTCCTTTGCTCCAAAAATTATGAAATTTTTGTGGTAAGCTAGTATTAGCATATATGAGCTCTGGTAAAAATTTGAAGATGAGTGAATGTGTAGATTTGTAGTTATAGATTTTTCTTTTATAATTAGGAGATCCTTGTGTAAATTTTTATAAATTATTTATGAATCCAAAATTCATGAAAATTGTTGGAGGTAATCCTAGTAGTATATGGATGCTAAGAAAAATAGGAAATATGTTGCTTGACACTTTTCAATAGGGTTTTCCATTTATGCTATTTCAAGCCTTGCTTCCTTGTCATTTTTGTATAGGATGTTCTACTTAGTAAAATGACATAAATTTTTATAGTATTCCTTTGATAGCATTAGTAAGGCACTGTAAATTTTTGAGAATTTATGAAGCACATCTGTTATGTGTTTATTATTTAACCTAAAAATCTAAGTAAAATAATAAAGGCATTTAAATAAATAGTTTGGGCTTCACCATTATATTGTCTTGAATGTATTTGGCATGCTTAAACTGTTGGTAAGGTTTATGTTGTCAAATTTTGAGTGATTACATGAAGTAGTAGTATCGTTGCTTTAAAATGCAAAATTAAAAGGGTTCCGGATAGATTCTGTAGTTTGAGGAGTTGCATGTTGAAAATTATGTGTACTATAAAAATAGTTAATAACAAAGTTGTAGAGAATTTGATAAGCTTTCCAGAAAGTCCAGGATCACTGTAGTTGGATTAGTAGAACTCCAATTATGAGTGAAACAAGTAGCTGCTATTTTGTGGTATAATCGATGCATTATGGAAGTAGATAATTAAATAATCGAGAAGAGATATGCACCTACTCAATAAACACGATGCACTTGTTAACATATATGCATTCATAATACTTATGCCATATTCATGCATCTAGGATCGGAGGAAGAGATAACGTTGCTGGAATTCGAAGAAGCAGAGGAAGGGGACCAGCAGGAGAATCCGCAAGCCGCAGCTCCCGAAGGCGTGGAGCAGAACCCTAAAGAGCTTCCGGAGTGTCCTGACCACCGCCCTACTTCCTTTCTGCGAGGCAAGCCCCGGAGCATTCTAAGTCTCCCAGTAATTTACAACTGTTTACTTAAGTACTTATGATTGATGCATTAGGTTATAAGAGTTGAATGGAACCACTTGATGCATGTACATTCCTTGTCCAGATATTACACATTTAACCAGTATAGGTCCAGGATCGAATATATGCTTAGCCATGCTTAGACCGGTAGAAGTCGGGTGATATCCTGTCACCTACGAGATATAGGTGGATACCGGAGCACGGTTGCCTATATCTGCCATCGTGGAACAGAACCATGAGGTAAAAGTAAATCAAGACTAGATGGGAGGTCGATAGAGAAGCAACAAGACATGGAGGTCTTGGGTGTGGATCTATCCCCATCTATGTCGATCAAGGACCGTACCGTTGTTGGAACTTCTGACAAGATTGAACACATGCCTCTCACTTAGCTGGCCGGATAACTTGTTCCGACCACGAAGCCGAGTAATTCAACTCAGGCCGGGACCCGTTCTGTTGTGCGCTCCTTCCGGGGAACGATCAGACTGAGCCCAAGGGTAGGCTTGGCCTGAGCATCCTGGCATCTGGTATTCCAGATTGTGCGGCGTGGTACGGACCTGCGAAATGTGTACCTGAGTTGTACCAAAGGTGACCTAAGGCTATCGTGGCTGGTAGACCTGGGTTTGTGTTAGGAATAAATTCCCAGCTGGTTGAAATCAATTCGAATCGCCGTCTCTCCCGGATAGTGAGAAACTTGACTAGCTCCAACATCGTAGTAACTGTGTTATGAAACATGATGGTTTGGATGAATATGGAATTACAATACCTGCTATGGTTACTATTGTATGCTTCTAAATGATATACCACATGTTTGGCACAGGATAGTTGCTAATCTAGAAATGGATAGTTATAATTAACTTGATAAAGGAATCATAATTGTACAATGGGTCAATTGCCTTTTACGCAAAATGTTGTCAAGTGATGTCCACTTATACAGCCTTGCATAATCCTTGGAGTCATTTTATTTCTGGTCCATGACGGGTAAGTCTAGCTGAGTACCTTCTCGTACTCAGGGTTTTATTTCCCATTGTTGCAGATGGCAGTGTGTATCATGGTTATTGCAAGAGTTGCTTCTATCCCGCCGTGGATGAGGAGTAAGCCTTGGGCAGGCTTCTTTATTAATTCCTACCCTTGCTTTTGTGGACCGTGATCCAATTTGGCACTGTATCAAACTATGTTGGAAACTTTATTTTCGAACTTAATTGCTTCCGCTTTATTTATCAAACTCGGTTTGTAATAACTTTTATTCGTACTCTGATGATGAAATGTATCTGTGAACTTTATGTAATATGTGGCATGTATGTTGAATCCTGTACGATCTTGGTTGTTGTAAATCGTTTATCGAGACCCGTCGTGGTACTCGATGGACTACCGGGTTTATATGGGTTCCAGTATGACAGTGCGACCGCTTGCGGGCTACCATTGTACTTGTACTCTTATAAATTGGTCGGTTCTGCGACAGTTTGAACCATTATTTTGGAGAAGCATCGGCTCTAACTCGATAGGCGTCGACATCCTTTTCTCACGGTGGTGAAGCTTTAGGTGAGAACCTTGCTCTGATACCAATTGAAAGGACCTTGGATGCCGCCTAGAGGGGGGTGTATAGGCATTTCTGAAAATTAACAGATTTAATGCAGAAACGATTAGTAAAGGGAGTTTCCAAAATGAAAACTCCAAATAAGGGCTCGTTTGGGTGTAGCGACCCCCGCCGGTATCCCTGTCCAATCCGCGGGCGGAGAAACACCCGTGATTCTGCGTCCCTTTGTAGCCCCAGTACCCGTTTGGATACAGCGTGGGGCGAAAAAATACGCGTGGCTTTTCGGTCCTTACCCGTTGATCCACGGGGGAGGGAATAAACGCCTTTGACCTCGTGTTTCTCCTTCCCATCGCGTTCTCTCTCGCGCGCGGTGTCGCCTCCTCTCCGACTCGCAAGGTAAGCCATGGCGGCTAGGGTTCGAGCTCTACCCCTCTCCTACTCGTGCTCCTCCGCATCTTTGCTCCCTCCGTTCATAGGCCATCTATTCTTTTCGTCTTCCTCGCAGAGCGCCGCTATGGAGCCTAGGGTTTGAGCGCCGCCCATCGCTGCTCCGTCCCCAATCCACTAGCTCCACCCTCGTCGAGTTGCTGCCTGCACCCTCTACATCCCCGATCAGCCTTCCCGTTGGTGGACTCCTAGCCACAGGTTGGACGCTACCTCCTCCTCTTGTTGTACGTTTCTTTTAGATCTACTGGGTGTTCATGAATTGTGTGGTGGTCTGATGGCGACCAGTGCTTTTTTATTGTCAATCCTGTCGATTTCTTTCCACTGGAGCATGTTTGGGTCAATGGCAGATCACTTGTGCATTCTTAATTTAGTGCTCCTATATCTGTATGTGTGAATATTTTTTATGTGGATTCGGATTCTTTAATTTTGCAGTATTTGTTGTTTGTTCTGCAAACTGCAATGTCTACCTAGGTAGCCTCCAATCCACGGTGCTGCACTGTATGCATATTTGGTTCCTCCTACTTAATTTGGATTTGGTTCCTCCTAGTGTCACATATTTCTTCATCTACAATAGCCTGTTAACCTAAACCTACAAGGCTACAAAGACAAGTTGCATATGTAATCTCTGTTTGTGGTACAATCCATCTCTCTTCTCGTTCCATTTGTGTTTAACCATCTCTGTTTAGTTTAGTGTCCGTTTAGTTCTCAAGCGTGCCTAATGTCTTTTGTTGCTGTGAAAGAAAACAAGCTATTCAGAACAAGCTATTCAGAAAAATATTTTCTGAAGAAATTAATACTGTTTCTTGTGATCACAAGAAAATATTTTTCTTGCTTCAGATTTTCTTTAAAAAAGTTTTTTTTTCTGGCATAGTATGGTAGCTCTCTGACACAAAATGGCTATTCAGAACATTATATTCCTTCAGAAAACTATTTTCAAGATAATCAATTTGGGAAATCGATTGTAATGGTAGAAGCCAAATATTAGTTGTAATATAGTAGCTGTAATGGCAAATACCGTTATTCATTTTAAAATATCACCTGAGAATTTGCCGCTGGGCTAGATCAATTTAGTCAGTAATAGCTGTAGCTGTAGCTGTAGCACATTTTAAAATACCATTATTCATTTTAAAGCTGCACCTTTTCTAGAAATAGGAATGTGAATGCATCTTGGTTAAAAAACTTCTAGTCTCAGTAATTATGTATACAAGGCACTTTCTACTTTTTTAGTATTCTTCCATATGAGTCTATTTAGATGGAGGTAACACAATTGAGTAAAAAAAATTCAATAGCATCCTGGAAAGCTTGTCACTTGATAGTTGTGCACGACATGTTTTTTATTAGACTGTCACTATGAATATGTCACTATGAATTTGTGGTATAGAGCTGATGCTTGTCACTATGAATATGTCTCAAGTTAAAGAATTATTATGGTCATTACTTCGGATGGATGTATGCTCTCATACGCTTTAGGGATATGATACATTAATTAATTGCATGCCTATCTTCAGTTAACTATGCGCAGATTTCAGTTAACTGCAATCCAGTTCAGTTGTACTGCAATCCAGTTCAGTTGTTAGCTGCAGCGACTGGTTGCTTCTTTTTTTAGTTGAACATTAGGTTAATGACTCCAGTTCAGTTGAGGTTGTCAAACTAGCTTGCTGCTCTTTGTTTGGCTCAAGGTTTCCTCTGTTTTTGTTTTTCAGATAGCGCACTGCAGCTGCATTTTAGAGTGTCAGTAGTAACTGACCAGTGGAGAGTTCAGGTAAAACTCAGCTGCAGACTTCGTTTTTCAGTCAGTTCAGAGATTTCTTTGTAGTAGCTGTTTGTTTTCCATCTGTTGCTAGCTGTCTTAGCTGGTATAGAGCTGATGCTAATGTCAAATATAAGGGTCACACTATGAATATGCTTCAATTATAAATACATAAGTAGTCCAATATCTGCTTGGAAGGGAAATGCATTCTATCTGCTTGGGAAGGTTTATTTGGTTGCATCCCAACAACTAACCTTGGTAAGTTAGCTTGCTATCGATTGGTATTAGTTGGTCAAGAAATATGAAAATCAGAGGAAAATCAAATATAGTGGATTCATTGTTTACATTCAGTGGTTCTTCTAGATTAATAAACATGTTTTTTATTAACTCTATATGAGTTCCTCAGATATGAAGTTTGTTGGTTTATTGGTTATAGAAGCCTGAACCTTGATTGCTTCTACTGGGTTTCAACTCTAGCCTACCCCAACTTATTTGGGACTTAAAGGCTTTGTTGTTGTTGTTGTAAGTAGTCCAATATCTCAGCTGGTATAGAGCTGGTATAGAGCTGGTATAGAGCTGGTATTTTGGAACATAGGCTTCAATTATAAATACATAAGTAGTCCAATATCTCAGCTGGTATAGAGCTGATGTTAATGTCAAATATAAGGGTCACACTATGAATATGCTTGCAGAATTAGTACTGCTACCTGTGATCTTGTTCGGTTCAGAGAGAAAAATAAAGTACTAACACGTACTTTATTATAAATACACAAGTAGGATAATATCTCAGCTTGTTTTTATTTGCAACTTTTAGATAATGGGCTCTAGGAAGGAGAAAATTAGAAAATTCATACAGATGGAAGAAGAAGATGATGATGAATTGTTTCTTGTCATTGTTCCTGCAATACTTGAATGTCTGAATGAAGAGAAGAGGCCAGAGCATACCTCCGAGTATACTGGTGCTAAGAAGGTGAAGGAAATTCTGGAGGGGCACGAGAATTGGTGTAAATCTGAGTTTCATATGGAGACAAGAATATTTAAGGAGACATGCAACTATCTTAGGCGTGAGGGTCTATTGCGTGACACACGAGGTGTTACCGTTGAGGAGCAGCTAGGGATGTTTATGTATATGATTTCACACAATGCTAGCAATGATAGACTGAAGAAAACATTTCAGCATAGTGGTGAAACTGTCCATAGGCACATAAGGGCAGTTTTTAATATCATTCCCACTCTCACATATAGATTTGTGAAGCTTCCTACTTCCAACCAAACTCACCCCAAGATCGCTACGGATCCTAGATTTTGGCCCTTTTTTCGGGTAAGGCATAACACTAGACCTTACTGTCTCTCCAACATTTTGCTCTATTTTTAAGTTTCATTTTTTTTACAGAATTGTATTGGTGCTATCGACAGCACACATGTGCCTATCACAATTGCAGAAGAGAAAGCCCCCCCATATAGGAATAGGAAAGGCACACTATCTCAGAATGTCATGGTAGCATGTGACTTCAACCTGAACTTCACATTTATCTCTTGTGGGTGGGAAGGGTCTGCTTCAGATGCTGGAGTTCTTCGATCAGCTATTTCCAAGGGTTTCCAAGTTCCTGAGGGAAAGTTTTATCTTGTGGATGGTGGGTATGCAAATGCACCACAATTCCTGGCGCCTTATCGAGGAGTTAGATATCACATTGCTGAGTTTCGGCGGCGCTCATCTCGAAGAAGAGAATATGCTGATCACAAAGAGCTTTTCAATCATCGTCATGCACTTCTTAGAAACCATATTGAGAGGGCTATTGGGATTCTTAAGAAAAGGTTTCAAATTCTGAAAGTGGGAACACATCATCCCATAGAATCTCAAATAAAAATTCCAGCAGCAGCCGCTGTATTTCATAACATAATTAGATGTCTAAATGGTGACGAGAATTGGCTAGATCACCAACCTACTTATATACCAGAATCTGATCATGTTGATCTGCCACAAGGAGATGATAATCATCAAAATGATGTGCAGTCGCTGAATTTACAAGACCATGCTGCAAACGTCCTAAGAGATCAGATTGCCATGCAAATGTGGGAACGCTACAATCAAAGTCGTGCTTAGGAAGTAGCAGTCAAGTCATAGAGCATGAAGATTATTTTGTAGGGTGTTATGTAATAAATGTTGAACATGCCAATGTGCTATTGTACAAGACATCTATGTTTATGACTTCCTATCTATGTGAGTTATGTTATATGTCACCAAACTATTACAGTTGTGTTTGAATGTTATTTTTGTAAACTCTAGCTATGACTAAAGGACAAAGCTCAAGAGCATCATGGAACTTTAATTATGAGAAAGGACTTCTTGATGTACTTCAAGAACACAATCATGAAAGGTTTAAGGGCCAAAATGGTTGGTCACCTGAAGGATGGAGAAGTATCATAAAGCATTTCAATGAGAAGTTTCCATCCGCTGGATTTTCGAAGGCAAAGATTCAAGACAAGGAGAAGGACATTAAAGGAAACTACAAGGCCATTCGGGCAGGGATTAAGGAAAGTGGGGTTGGCTGGAATGATTCTTTGTGCATGATCAATGCTTTACCAGATAAATGGAAGAAACTTATTGATGTATGTGGTAAGATCATTTCACTTGCTAGATAATTTGGCTTGTTACTATGCTGCTAACTTTAGTTTGCATTTGCCAGGATCATCCAAGGCTTAAGAAGTTCCAAGCAAAAGCATTTCCTTTGTATCACGAGTGTGAGAAAGTGTATGAAGGTAAACTTTTTATTCAGCTACTAGTGCAAATAGCTTTTTTTGAACTATTAGCATGTGTTTCTCAAACTGTGCAGCTGTGTAACTGTCCTGCAGATAGCTTTACAGACATGCAAATTGAACGTATTATTTATTAATCACCTATCATCCTGTTTTGCAAATTGTGTTCTGAACTCCTAGTTGGGGTTCAGTAGAGCATCCTATAGCTTGAACCTATTATTTATTAATCACATATCATCCTGTTTTGCAAATTGTGTCCTGAACTCCTAGTTGGGGTTCAGTAGAGCATCCTTTAGCTTGAACCTATTTATCCAGAATTGTTCCATTCCTTTCAGTTGGCAATTATAGCTGATGATATTTGGACTTTGTCTATGCATATGTGCATGCAACCTGCATGTTGGAAAGTGGGCTGAGCGGAAAATCCATACCTTCTCTTATAGCATGTGCTTCTATTGCCATTATTTAATTGTCAATTCTTGTTTTCACTGAACACAATATTGCATTGCTTTGCAATAGTGCTGCCAGCTATCTATGCACATCAAAACATGGTCTGCAGTGCTGTTATAGCCTTACTTTCAACCGTTTCCTTTTTTGTTTAGAAACTTTGGTTAGAATGTGATCTTACCTTTTTGTCTTTCAGTCATGGTTTCCTTAATTTGTTTTGTATTCACATGGTGTGTTAGGGATATGTTTAGAAGCATGTTTGCTCCCAGGTCTACCCTGAATGCATATGGTTATCTCTTATGTGAAAGCAGGATATGTATTGACATACTTTTACTGTTATAAAATACCAGTTGTCAGGTGTGCTTTGGAGGTTCATGTTCCTTTAGCTTTATTCTTCTTATTGCAGCGCTTGCAACTTAAGAAACAATAAAAGGATCCATCTATGTGTTAGATCTAGTTTATCAGATTAGGGATGGCCAAATGTTATGCAGCCTACGTGGCTGACTATCTTTTGATTACATGTGATTGCCATGTGTGTTGCGCAAAGATATGAAATGCAAGTGTGCAATGTGTAATTTTGACTATACTATTGTGAAAACCTATGTGTCTTCTGATACTGTTGCATGGAATGTTCTTGGGAGCTTTTTATTTCAATGTGTGTTCTGTACAGTAGTAGCTTTCCTGCTACTACTATCCTTTTCTGCTAATATTTTTGGGACATTCATGTGACTTGAGTTTATTTATCCACATGAAATAGGAAGCATTGCAACAGGTGAATTAAATTTCACATCAACAGAGCCACTTGAGTTGCACCCACCGTCTTCCACTCAACATGTCAACGCCAGTGACATAGATGCTCCAGATAGCAGCATGAACCCTTTCTCTGCAAGTATGGATGATCATAGGGCATCAAGTGAACCTATAGACCTCACTGGAGCAGAACCAGCTTCCTCTGCTTGTTCGGGACAAAAGGGATCAGGAAGTGGGAAAAAGAGAAGCATTGCTGGAGTTCTACAAGGCTATTTGGACCACAAGATAAAGCAAAGCAAAACTTTTGTGGAATCACTAGATGAAACAAGTAAAGGTGACTATTCTATCAAGAAGTGTATGGATCTTCTAGAATCTATGGAAGAGCTCTCAGATGAAGAGAAGGCGCAAGCAACAAGCGTCATGAAGTGTGAGGTGAACAGAGAAATTTTTATCAACTTCACAAACCCAAGAGTTCGCCTATTGTGGATCAAGGGTGAGATTGCTCCAAAGGTAAGTTTACTGTTTTTTTCTAAAGCAGATGATGTAGTTTTGAGAAATCTTAAAGGGGTTCTTATGTGGTATGAGCAGATTTCTAGTATGAGGATTAACTTCCATAAGAGTGAATTGGTTCCTTTGAATCTAGAATCATCTGAAGCACATAGGCTAGCACACTTGTTTTCCTGCTCTTTGGGTTCTTTTCCTATTAAATACTTAGGAGTACCTCTTCACTATGATAATTTAACAAGAGATGATATCCAGCCTCTGGTGGACAAGATCCTAAAGAAGATTTCAGGATGGAGGGGTAAACTTCTCTCCCTAGCTGCTAGAGCCATGTTACTTAAGACATGTCTAGCAAGTATTCCAGTGTACCTTCTATCCTTCATTAAGTTCCCAGAGTGGGCTATAAAGATTCTCAACACTCATATGGGTAACTATCTGTGGAATGACTCTGTGGAAAATCACAAATACCACTTAGCTAATTGGGAACTAGTGTCTATGTGTAAGGAACATGGGGGGTTAGGTCTACCAAGTCTTAGAGATCTCAATATCAGTTTGCTGGCCTCTTGGCTTAAGAGGTACAATTTAAATAAAGAAGCTCTGGAAAGAGCTCATTGATTATAAGTATGACACTTCCAACCCCAACATCTTCCAATCGAGCACAGTAGGGGCTTCTAGCTTTTTTAAGGGGTTCATGTGGGCTGCTCAAGCTGCTAAGATGGGTTATAGATGGAAAGTAGGCAATGGGAGAAAAATTAGATTTTGGGAGGATAATTGGCTTGGCTCCTCTAGCCTGATCATTCAATTTTGGCCCATTTACAGGATAGTCAATGAAAAGGGTAAAACTCTAGCTGATATTTGGGATGGAGTAAATTTGAAATGTACATTTAGAAGGACCATGTCTGATGAGATGTATCAGTCTTAGTTGAATATTGTAGAGCTTGTAGCTACTGTGCAGTTCTATTATTCTCTTCTTTCTAGGGTGCGCTGGATATGCTGGAGGCACAATCTTTAGACTTACCTTTTTTCCTTAGAAATCTTTCTAGTGATCTAGTAGTAGTTGGCAAAGGTTGTTATTATTAGCGTTTATCTAGATTTATTTTCAGCACTTTATGTCTTAACAACTGGTCCCTAGTTCAACATTGGTCCATATTGTTCTGCCTTTCCTCGACAAGTAATTTAAAGTGTGGTTGAATGGACCTCGATACATATTGGATACAATTCTAGACAAGTAGTTTACTTCCAGACAATAGCACTGTCACTTAAGTGGTCATTTGGAAGTAAATAACCATTATCTTCCATCACAAACCAGTTATGCACTTAGCTTTTCCTAGAGAGTATCTGTAACTCATTTCTCATAGAAGCCCACTCTAAACTAGGAGACAGTTAAGCTAGCTAGGCACATAAGCCTGATCTCAGGCAAATCTCTCCATTACTAAACTAGGAGACAGTTAAGCTAGCTAGACAAGTAGTTTACTTCCAGACAATAGCACTGTCACTCTAAATTTGATGATGTCTTACCAAAGAGAGGTCTAAATTTGGTAGTTGGTGATTCGATATCAAAACAGTTCATTAGCTCCAATATTATGCATTTCACTGTTTGGTAGGATTTACGGTGCAACTTTTTCTGGAGATGAGTTGTATTTCTTAACTATCTGAATTAGCTTCAGTCTGGGTTTACATTGCACCATTTTACAAATATTACATTGCATCGACTAATAGTGATTTTTCTTCATCCAATTGCAGGGCTGATTCTATATGCTCTAGCTTGTTGATGCTGGTTGTGAGGGATAGAGTGTAGTGCAGTTATGCCGAGACAGTTGTTAATTCTACCTGGTTATGCAGCAAGATTAATGTAATATGTACTTTTGTCGTAAACCTGTGGACTCTTGTCTGTTTTCTTGGGTTGCTTAACACACTCATCTAAAGCCAATGGTGATGACTAGCTGTGAGATGAACCTATGTTCTCTTGTATTTTTGAAATCTTTATTTTTTTCTGATTTTTTGAATATTTTTTGTCTGGCCGGGATTTGTATCCCGGTGGTTCCCAAACGGTAGCCGGTAATTCCCCCCCCCCCCCCCAAGGGAATTCCGTCTCCTGGGCGGGCAGGGGTGGCAGGTGCAGTGGAAAATTCCCCTTGGGGGCTCAAACCCACGTGCCTTTTCCACCACACTATCCAAAGGAGCCCTAAGAGTAATACCACCCCTCACAAGTTAGCCATAGAGTATATAAAAGATACTAAATAAATCTAGGAGCTACAATCCTACAACACAATGATTAGTGCATGGATCAAATAAATTTAGCATTGGGCTATAATACCGGACATGTCCGGTATACACGTGTTCTACAGAACAGCCTGGCACAGTGCTCAATACCGGACGTGTCCGGTATACACGGTTGCAGTGGAACATCCCTAAACTTGCTCCTTTCGATTTCTAACTTCAAACCAAATTATAGGTATCTACTAGACATGACAACATTTATAGATACCTGCACAAGAGCTAGAGCAATACAAATATCAAATGAAATGTGAATTGAGACATGATATTTGTTTTACCGAAGTTCGGACTCGTTTGAGTCCTACTCTCTATTGAGGGGGCTGTGGGTGACCCAGCAAAGGTCAGCCCTAGAGGGTACCACGAAGGTCACTCTAGCCAGAGTTTTTTCCAACTCATTTTCCTCCTTCCACTAGTTGATTCTAAGGCGGCGGAATCGACCATTACAAACTTTCCGAGGCACACCACAATCTCTCAGGTGCTCTCTGGCGATGCATAGCCGTCTAGGACCGAACAGTCCAAGAGTAACAAGTGTGAATCATGAGATTGACAATATGCACAAGTGCTCAAGTGGTTGGATTGCTCTCCTTTTGAATTTCTCTTAACCCACTAATTGATTTGACAATTTGGATCACACACTCACTAAGAGAGGGTTTTTGAGAGTTAGCAAGGCTAAAAAACGTGTATATGTATCAGCAGAATCAGCAGCTTCCAAAGGTGGAGGCTTGGGGGTATTTATAGCCTCCTTGGAAAAACTAGCCATTTTATAACCGTTGCCATACTAGACACGTCTGGTATGACTTGCACTACGCCAACGGTAACTGAGTTACAGTAACGTTGCGAGGCGTCGGAACTCCCGATGAATGCCAGAACTTCCAACCCTCGGAACTCCCGACTCACGTCGGAACTCCCGACCCTCAGCACATTTGAAAACTACGGTAATTGAGTTAAAGTTTGTGAGGTGTCAGAACTCCCGACGCATGCCGGAACTCTCAACCCTCAAGGCATTTGAAAAATAGCCGTTGACCTCTGGCTGTCCATACCGGATAGGTATGACCAGGATAGTGAACTCTCCAAGTCAGTTAAGCGCGAGACGTCGGAACTCCCAACCGTCGGAACTCCCAACCATCGGAACTCCTGACACATGCCAAAACTCCCAATGAACCAACCCGAGAATAACTTTTCCATTGCTGGGTAAATACCAGACACATCCAGCAAAAAATAGGTTAGCTCTTTTGTCTCTCAAACACTCAAAACTCACATGGATTGGCATGAGCACTTATGAATAATTATCTATCAACATGATGCATCCCTCTTAATAGTGCGTCATACCTATTAAACTCAAGATCAAATAAAAAATGAATTTATACCACTTGAGTTGATCACTTTCGAATTGATGCCGTCTCTTTCAATCTTCATCCAGCAAGGTTGCCAACATGTTGATATTGATCTTTACACTTGAGCATAGTCATCTTGAGTACGTGACTTGATTCCATTCATGAAATATAATAATCCCAAATGTATCAAGTCACTTTCATCAAACTCTCTAATAGTGATTTGATCCTCCACATTAACATGACCATCATAGCTTGATTAGTACCTCAACTAAATACAAGTACTTCCTTCTTCACCCTAGCTAGGTTCTTTGGCCGCCAAGCTATTGCTTGCTCTTCACCCTTGTTTAGTACCTCGAAGTCTTTCCTTGCTATCTTCACCATCTCAAGCCATCAAGTCACATCTTGTGTTGAATCATCCAATCAGTTGTATTGTTATCTTTTTCATTTTAATTTAGCAAGCATCAAATATGAGACCATTCCATATGCAATCCCTCATGTCTCATTAATTAATTCTTATGAGCTTGCTTTCCATAGTACATAGAAATCCCACAATAAATAAGCCTATGCATGAATTTCATTTGCATTGTTGTCTTGTGCTTGAACTAGATTGTTTATACAACAACACATCATTTTGGCTTTCATTAAGTATCTGTGAGATAACCTATTACATATCCACACTTAGCAAACAGATTAGACCTTTTAATCATGTTGTCATTCAATCATCCAAAACCCACTAAAGGGCTAGATGCACTTTCAGTCCGGTCAGAGCTTAACAGCTCTCTCTAACACAGTAGCGGGTACAACTGACCAGAGCATTCGGTCACCCTGACCGAAGCGTCCGGTCAGCCTGCAGAGTGATGACTCAGCCTCCAAATATTATGTTTTGAATGGGGGGGTTTAAATACTTACTCCACTCATCCATGTGAGGTCTCTTGCCCATTTGTTCAGCTGAGAAACACCTTTGGAATGCAAGGGAGAACAAAAGCCTAGTGGGGTGATTGAGATTTGATAATCTAAAATTAAGGACCTCATTAGTGCATAGGGAGTAGCAAGTGTGCATCCACCTTACTCATTAGGCTTGTCTTGGTCAAGTGAGAGTTTGTGCTTGTTACTCTTGGTGATCGCCATCACCTAGACGGCTCGGCGGTGATTGGGAGCTTGGTGATCATCCGGCGGAGCTTGTGGATGATCAAAGTCACTTTTGTGAGCGGTTGTGGGCGATTCACCGCAATAGAGTGTCAAAGAATCAGCCCATAGAGAACACTTGATCCTTGCGTGGATCAAGGGAAAGCTACACCCTTGTGCGGGTGCTCCAACGAGGACTAGTGGGGAGTGGCGACTCTTTGATATCTTGGGAAAACATCGTTGTGTTCATTTTCCTCTCTTTACTTTGAGCATTTACATTTGAGCAATTCATTTTATGTCTTTACATTCCAAGAATTGTCATGCTAGAGTAGGATTGAAACCTAGGGTGCAAAACTTTTGTACGGGAGAACAATAGAAACACATTTTAGACACAAGAGGTGAAATGGACTAAGTGTAGGGCTTAATTATTGCAAAAATTTAGAATTAACCCAATTCACCCCTCTTAAGCATCTTGATCCTTTCAGCCTCCATCTTGCTACGGGCGTCCTCCTTCGATAGTGTCGGGGACCTAATACCGGGGTACCCCAAAAGGTGGAGCCAATAACCATCGAACGTTAAAAACTCCCGGACGAACAAGGGCGCCGCTGCGTTTCTCGCCTAAATGATGGGAGTTTGGTTCCGCCTCGCCCGACACCCTTGGGCCAGCTCTGCCTCACCTGAGGGCTACGGGCTAGACTCTGCCTTGCCCGACCCCCGAGGGCTGGGCTCAGTCTTGCCCAACAGATAAAGGCTAGACTCAGCCTCGCCCGACCCCCGAGGGCTAGGCTCGGTCTCACCCGATGGATAAAGGCTAGACTCTGCCTCGCCTGACCCTCGAGGGCTGGGCTCAGTCTCGCCCGACGGAGAAAAGTTAGGCTCCACCTCACCCGATGTCCGAGGACGGACCTCGCCTTGCTCGATGTCCAAAGACTGGTTTTGTCTCACCTGACAACCTCTCCCTGTTCCCTCATGATGATAGGTACATGGTAGGACAAGACGTTCGGGTCAACCGCAGCTTTGAGGACCATACCCTGCGCCCTGGCAGGAAAAGTACTACCAGGGAACGATGAGATGGGTGCTTTAGACCCTTCCAGGCATGGCAGAGCCTAAATAGTGTTGCGGGCGCATGCTCTTCGCCCTATAGAGTTGTAGGCGCCGCCTTCAGTCCTCAGACACGGAACCCGACGTAGACATACGACAACCACTTTGGTCCAGGAAAGGGCTCGTGCCCTCCACAATGACGGATGTGCTATCGCCATGCTGTGGTCTCAAGGGAGCGGCGCTCGCCCCATGCCCCCTTGGGCCCACTAGGTCGGAGCACTCGCTTCGGCCTCCGAACGTCCTCTCCGATAGGAAGGCCTTGCCCACAGCGCTACTTCAGACTCTGACCCCGCGTCCCTCTGATAGGGATTCATAGGAACCAGAAGGTGTGTGGAGCAAGGCTGGGCAAGGCTCATAAGTCAAAACCACTATACCAAAGTCCATATCCTGATGGAGTAGTACTTTGTAACCATCCTAACATTCTACAGTGGCATCGATAGTATTGTAGGCGCTTACCATTATCTAGTATCCACCGGAATGGACAACGACGCTGGGTAGACATGAACAACAAGGCTTAGTAGCATACGCACCCTTTCCCTCTCACTTGTAAAGCCGTCCCCTTCATCTATAAAAGGGGATGTGCTTCCTTCAACAAAGGGACCGACTTTTGACAACACAACACACATCACACACAGTCAAGCTGCTACCATGCTCTTGGCATCCTTTCGACCCTTCCATCAAAGACTTGGGACCAGTCCCTCTCTCGACCATTTGTACACCCTACTACGAACCATTTTTGGTGCTAATAACATGAGCAGCAACAGACTGGATGTAGGGACATTCAGCCCGAACCAGTATAAATCTTGTGTCCTTTAGCGCACCATCTGGGCCTAACGCGCATCAATATAAATTTACTTTCCGGTGCTTGTTCGAAACACCGACAGTTCGTGCACTAGGTAGGGGACTTTGCGTGTTCCAAATCAGGCCTCGGATGGCTAACCACGCAATCAGCTGGGTCCCGGATGCACACGTGTGTTTCGGTGACCTAGATTTCATCGTCACACTGGGAGGAGAGATGGCGCTGGCCCACACGGCCATCTAGTCTCTCCCTTCCATCAACTTCAACCACCGGAGGCTTGAGGGCTAGCCCGGTGTCTCCGTTGGACCCTAGTTTTCCAAGGAGGCCCCACGCTGCATCACCCTCTCTCTGAAATGCCAAGTGTGGAGCGCCCTGACAACATTTCCATTCAGTCTCTGCAATGCTACGACGACCGCTGGCCACCTTCTGGCACTATGCATGGTTTAGCCGCCCATGGACAACGAGTTCATGGGGGCAATTGAACATGATACGGAGACTCTCCACAAGCTCCTCATGGAGGAGCCAGGATCGTCCTCCAGCTCTGACTCCAGCAGGGGAGTCATCACCCTTCCTAGGAATGCTTCATGGCGCAAACCCCCGAGGGGCACGTCAAAAGCGTCTCTGGGGAGGAGGCTACCCCAACAAGCAACCCTGATGGCAGGACCGGGGGGGAGGCAGCCACCCCATCTTGCTTGAGGATGGAGCAGCTGAGAGCCCGAAAACTAGAGATCGATGAGGCCGGACAAGGGCTTGTCTGGGAGTACGCGGACATCAATCGCAAGATCGAACGCCACGAAGATAGTGAGCGCGTGCACACCACGGCCCACACTATACACCAGAGGATCCTCACCTATGACGGGACCCTCCCTCACTTCACTTGGGCGAGCCAAAACATCATCGCTACGATGGCCTTACTGCGCGGCCTTCTAGAGGTCGCGACGTCCGAGGATCGCTGGACCCGTCGAGAAATTCGCATGTTGCTCGAGCGTGCGGCGGCATAGCAGGCGGAAAGCTTGTTGTCTCAGCAACGTGAGCCCGACGCCAGCCAGCACATGCCCTTGGTGTGCCCCACCAAGGATGCATCCGTTCACCAAACACTGCCAGGCGGCAGGCAGCACACTGTTGTCCTAGTACATCAACGTCTCGGCCATGACCACGGCGTGCGCAGCACCATCGACACCCACAAGCGCACCCATGGTGACACAAGGGAAGGAGCCCACCGCGGCTATCATCCTTGATGTGGCAGATGCTATGACAGCGGCGAGGACCGGAGCCTGAGCCCCGGCCTGCCAGGCCCTCAGGCCTTTGGCCGACACATCCTCAACGCTGCCTTCCCACCAAGGTACCGACTGCCTACCAATATCCCTAAATATTCTGGGGAAACAAACCCCAGGCTTTGGCTCAGACTATCGGCTTGCCTGTCAAGCCAGTGGTGCGAGTGATGACGATTTCATTATTTGCAATCTCCCGCTATTCCTGGCCGATTCAGCACAAGCGTGGTTGGAGCACCTACCGTCCAACGCCATTCAAAGTTGGGCGGATCTGATGGAGATCTTTGTGAGGAACTTCTAGGGCACATACAAACACCTTGGAAACCCATGGGACCTCAAGAACTACCGCTAGAAGACCGATGAAACCCTCCGTGGGTACATCCAGCGCTTCTCTTGGCAGTGCAATGAGCTCCCTAACATCGCCGACGCTAACGTGATAGGAGCCTTCCTATCTAGGACAACCTACGAGTCTTTGGTTCACAAGCTGGGGCGCAGGGGCCCGTGGACCACTAAGGAACTCCTGGACATCACCACTAGCCATGCCTCCAGAGAAGAGGCGGTCGGAGCCATCTTTGTCCGTTCCGATGGCAAGGCGAGGCGGGACGAGGGCGTAGACGAAGGCGCCTCCAACCGTCCCACCAAAAGAAAGAATAAGAAGCAACGACGTGACAACTCGCTTGTGGCCGCTGCCGACCGCAAGGGTGGCCAAAAGCCCGCGGAGGGCACTCTGAACCACTTTGAGAAAATGCTCGAGGGGCCATGCCCAAACCATGCTTTCCCAGCCAAGCATCTATACAAGGATTGTGGCCTCATGCGCAAATACTTGTCCAGAGGCCTCAACAAAGGGGAGCAGGGGAAGGAACCTGCCTACACCACAGACGATGCTGAGGAGAAAGACGACGCCTTCCCAACGCCAAACGGCGCCCTCATGATCTTCGGAGGATCAATGGCCTATGACTCCAACCGCCGCCAGAAGGTCGCATGCCATGAGGTCTATATGGCCAGACTAGCCACACCTGCCTTCCTCCGGTGGTCATAATCTACCATAACCTTTGAGCGGACCAACCATCTGGATGCCATCCCACACCCGGGAAGGTACCCGCTTGTTGTTGGTCCGATCGTCAGCCCAAAGCGACTCACAAAAGTATTGATGGACGGAGGCAGCGGCCTCAACATCATGTATGCCAAGACACTCATCGAGATGGGCATCAACCGAATGAACCTCCACCCCATCCGAGCGCTTTTCCATGGCGTCGTGCCTGGCAGACAGGCCATACCACTAGGACAGATTGATCTGCCCGTCACTTTTGGGGATCAGTCCAATTACAGGACTAAGACCCTAACCTTCGACGTGGTAGGGTTCCCTGGAACCTTCCATGCCATCCTGGGATGACCATGTTACGCGAAGTTCATGGCCGTCCCCAACTATACATACCTCAAGCTAAAGATGATGGGTCCCCATGGGGTCATCACTGTCGGCACCTCCTTCCAGCATGCTTACGAGTGTGAAGTCAAATGCTGCGGCCATGCTACCGTAGTCGGCACCTCTAAGGAACTCACCACCCTCAGGGAGGAGGTTGCCAAAAAAACGCCTGACGCTAAGAAATCAACCGGGTCATTTGAATCGGCGGAAGGGCCCAAGGACGTCCTCGTGGACCCCAGCAGCTCTAAGAGCAAAAAGGTCCGCATCGGAACCGCGCTCTCCTCCAAATAGGAAAGCGCCCTCGTCGACTTCCTCCGCGATAACAAAGACATCTTTGCGTGGAAACCCTCGGATATGCTAGGCATCCCGAGGTAGGTCGCCAAGCATACCTTGAAAATCCACCCAGACTCCAAGTCGGTGAAGCAACGCCTACGCCGCTTCGACGAGGAAAAACACAGGGCCAACAGTGAAGAGATAGCAAAACTGTTGGCCGCTGGGTTCATCAGGGAAGTACACCACCCAGAGTGGTTAGCAAATCCCATTCTTGTGCGAAAGAAGAGTGAGAAATGGAGGATGTGTGTCGACTACATGGGCCTCAACAAGGCATGCCCGAAGGACCTATTTCTTTTGCCACGCATAGACCAAATAGTTGATTCTACCTCAGGGTGCGAAACCCTTTGCTTCCTTGACGCATACTCCGGCTACCACTAGATCGTGATGAAAGAGTCCGACCAGATCGTGACGTCTTTTATCACCCCCTTCGGATCGTTCTGCTGCATTTCAATGCCGTTCGGTCTGAAGAACACTGGGGCAACTTACCAGCGCTGTATGCTCAACTGCTTCGGGGACCTCATCGGGCGGACCGTTGAGGCCTACGTCGATGACATCGTAGTTAAGTCCAAATAGCCTGACCACCTTGTCGCCGATCTTGAACAAACCTTTGCGAGACTCCAGGCAAATGGCATCAAACTCAATCTCGAAAAGTGTGTTTTCGGGATCTCGAAAAGTGTGTTTTTGGGGTCCCGAGGGGCATGCTGCTCGGCTTCATTGTCTCCGAGCATGGCATCAAAGCCAACCAGAGAAAATCTCAGCCATAACAAGGATGGGCCCAATCCAGAACATAAAGGGGGTTCAGCGGATCGCAGGGTGCCTTGCCGCCCTCAGCCGATTCATTTCGCGCCTCGGTGAATGAGGACTCCCCCTTTAGCAACTTCTGAAGAAAGCTGACCGCTTCGAGTGGACAGCCGAGGCCCAGGAGGCGCTTGACATGGTCAAGCTACTTCTAACAAAACCCTCGGTCCTGGTTCCCCCAAGCAACGGAGAATCTCTCCTGTTGTACATAGCGGCCACCACGCATGTGGTCATCGCCGCCTTAGTAGTAGAGCGGGAAGAAGAGGGGCACGCCTTCAAGGTGCAGCGCCCTGTATATTTCATCAACGAGGTACTATCTGACTCCAAAACCCGCTACTCCCAAATCCATAAACTCCTCTACACCGTCCTCACCACCAAGAGGAAGCTACGCCACTACTTTGAGTCACACCCTGTGACAGTCGTGACGTCGTTCCCCCTCGGTGAGGTCTTCCATAGCCAGGACGCCACAAGAAGAACCATAAAGTGGGCACTCGAGCTGATGGATCAAGGCATTACTTATGCCTCTCGAACGGCGATCAAATCCCAGGTGTTGGCTGACTTCATCATGGAGTGGACCGAGGTCCAGATGCCACCAGCAATCGTCAATCAAGAGTACTAGATGATGTACTTCGATGGATCGCTGATGAAAAAGGGCGCCGATGTAGGACTAGTCTTCGTATCACCTCTCGGGGTCCGCATGAGGTACATGGTTCAGCTCCATTTCCCCTCATCAAACAATATCACCGAATATTATGCTCTCATCAATGGCCTACGAATTGCCATCGAGCTGGGCATCCGACACCTCAACATCAGGGGCAACTCCTAGCTGGTCGTCGACCAGGTCATGAAGGAGTCAAGCTGCCATGACGCCAAGATGGTGGTGTACTACCAAGAAGTCTGACGGCTAGAGGACAGATTCGACGGCCTCGAACTCAATCACATCCCAAGGCGCCTCAATGAAGCAGCCGACGTGCTCACAAAAGCAGCATCTAGCCGAGAGCCAGTGCCGATGGGTGTCTTCACCAGCGATCAACACAAGCCCTCGGTGCGCTATGAGGGGTCGGAACGGGCTGACAATGGGCCATCTGATCTGGCCCCGGGGGCCGACCCACCGATTGCTCCGCCCGACCCCGAGGTCATGGAGCTTGAAGAAGATCCAGCAGCAGAGCCCGACCCTCGCAACAACTAGAGAACGCTTTACCTCGACTACCTCCTCTATGACACACTACCGGCGGACAAGACAAAAGCTCGACAGCTCGCACGTCGCGCCAAGTCCTTCGTTCTTGTAGAACGCGAACTCTACAAACGGAGCCACACTAGGATCCTGCAGCTCTGCATCCCTAGGGAACAGGGAAGACTTCTACTGAGCGACATCCACGGTGGGTCTGCGGTCACCATGCCGCGCCGAGGACCTTGGTTGGAAACGCATTCCGACAGGGCTTCTACTGGCCCACCGCAGTAGCCGACGTCGAGCAAATTGTACGCACCTGCGAAGGGTGTTAGTACTACGCTCAGTAGACTCACCTCTTGGCCTAGGCACTCTAGATGATCCCCATCACATGGCCCTTCATGGTCTGGGGGCTCAACCTGGTTGGGTCACCATAGACAAGTTTACGAAATGGATCGAAGCTCGATCGATCTCCATGATCAAATTCAAGCAAGCTGTGTTGTTCTTCCTCGACATCATCCATCGCTGTGGAGTACTAAACTCCATCATCATAGACAATGGCACGCAGTTCACCGACAGGAAATTCATTCGATTTTGCAATGAACAACACATCCGAATCGATTGGGTGGCTGTCGCGCACCCCCAGACGAACGAGCAGGTCGAGCATGCAAACGGTATGCTCCTACAGGGCCTCAAGCCTAGGATCTTCAACCAGTTGAACAAGTTTGGTGTGCACTGGGTTGCTGAGCTCCTAGCGGTGCTTTGGAGCCTAAGGACAACTCCCAGCCGGGCCACCGGCTACACACCTTTATTCATGGTCTACGGTTCCAAGGCTATTCTCCCAACGGACCTTGACTATGGAGCACCAAGAATCAGACCATACGACAAACAGGGGGCCAAGGCGTCCCACCAAGACGCCATGGACCAGCTAGACGAAGCCTGCGACATTGCCCTCCTCCGTTTAGCCAAGTACCAGCAGGCATTGCGACGGTACCACAGCCGACGGGTGTGGGACCGAGCCTTCAACATTGGGGACCTCATCCTTTGCCTCGTGCAGAGCAACAAGGACCGCCATAAGCTCTCCGTGCCCTGGGAGGGGCCGTACATCGTCACAGAAGTACTCTGCCCAGGTGCCTACAATTTGAAAACCATCAACGGCGAGGTCTTCACCAACGCCTGGAACATTGAGCAGCTATGTTGTTTTTACCCTTAAATAAATGCATGTTTTTTCTTATCAGTTTTTGTCTTTACAAATCCCCGATCTTTAGTGACATCCGACCCCTGCAAATTGCAAGGGGCCGGACCTCACTCAGGGGCTGATACAAATAATACAAGTACGTTTATCTTGCAAACACTTTCTGTGTTACCTTTGCAAACTTTCTCTAAGTTTTCCGTTTCTTCTCATAACAAATCCTAAGGACTAAGATTTCGGGAACAAATTCTGAGTACAACTGGTAGGACTGCGGGAGACCCACGCCCCAGTGGCTATGACCTCTTAGCTCACCAGCGTAATCAGAACTAATTCACCTGCACTCCTAGTTTTTTGCAACTTGAGTCATGGGAAGGGTCGGAGGGCATCGAAACCTCTTCTACAAAAAGAGGAAGCTGAAAGGCTGTTTGCCGTAATAAAAGATGAAAATTTGTTCATTTTTTCACAAATTCACCACTTACAAAGTGATTTCATCACGCAAAGGACTAATATACTCCTAAAATTCAAAGGACTGTTCACTCAGGGGCTCCCCCAAATTTATTCAATTACAGTCTCTGCTTAGCTTTACTACAAGTACTACTGCGGTCGCCGTGCCAAGCTCTCCATCGGCAACGTCCGGGCATGTACATGTGCCAGTTCGTCTACTGTGGCCACCGCGCCACGCTCTCCATCGGCAGCATTCAGGCACGTACACGGCTCAGTTCGTCTACTACGGCTACCGTGCACTACTCCCCATCGGCGATGTCCTATCGCTTTGTAGGACCCTCGAAGGCGCCATCATCTGCAACAATGAGCACCACGCCGATGACTATGCTGTCCCTCCACTGGGACACCTAGGGACTATGCCATCATCATCGGCCACAACCCTGACAACGGCGTCAGGGCAGGAAGCGCCTGTCGCTGAAGGAAGGCCGCAACCAACGACGACAAAATCGACAATGCTCAACACCCTCCAATGCCCTTCCTCCTTCGGCAGCGGCGACCCCTCCTCAAGATAGGCGAACCACACCATCTCATCTACATTGGATGACCTCCAGCTCGACATCGCGCTCCAGATTCACGAGCGGATCTGTGAGTTCTTCTCTCCTTGGCATTACCCTCTCTTACTTAGGAGCGGATGCATTCGGTGAAAAGGAAGGAGAAGAAGTGGTGGCCCAGAGGCTGGCAGGGGTGGGACGAGAGCTCTTCCCCCCTATTTAAAGAGGGGGCTTAGCAGCTAAGGAAAGGAGAAAGGTTCAGACAAAAAACTCTTTGCCTTCCCCTATTCAATACAAATGCAAAATCAATGCTGACAGAAATCTAAGGGGACACACCGGAAACAAAGGGACACGCTCTGGTTGACGGGACGCCACCTGATAAGTCAGAACGTCACCTAGGCATGGCCCGCCACTAATGCACCTCGGGCGCGAGAACCGAGGCACGCCACTTGTAGGCAACTCTCCGCTTCCCCAGGCAGGACCATGGAATGACCCAATGACGAAACATCCCTCCAGGGGGAGCCCAACGGGCCTCCTGGGTCGATCGAGCGGCCTAGGCAAAACAACGAACGAACGACCAATTGAAAGATAAGCACCCCTGTTTACTTACTTTGAGTGTTAAATTATTTACCGAGCCTCTGACCCTAGCAACGGTAGGGGCACAGACCCCTCCTTACCTTTGAGAAACCGGAAGCACGGTGTGTGGGAATAAAATGATGAATACAACTAGACGAACCACCAGACTCTACGCCCCGACGGCTACGGTGTTTTTTGTTCACCAGCATAATCGCATTCACGGTTCCTCGCATTACTAGCCTTAGCTCCTGCCTTCCTGAAAGGAGTTTGGAGGGGTCCACCTACAGAGCCCCCTTTCAGGGGGGAAGCTGACAGATCGCTTAAAAATCAATCGAGCAGCTCAGATCACCGCCAAGAGACGAAAACAAAAATAGCAATACTTATGTAGGTTATGCCGACCTCGTCGCAAATGTCAGACCCGAACCTGGCATGGACATGTTTGGTAGGAGCTTCCCATGGCTCATACCACCAAGGTGATGTTACCGAACCCCGCTTTCATTTCGATTAAACTATATGCTAAATCCATACATCCAAACGTTGCATATGTAAATTCTTGCATCTCAACGCTTCGTGTCGTGTCACGAAGCGGTAGCCGCTTCATTCAATATGAGCGACGCCTGACCGGGGTTCAAAGGCCGGCCCATGAAGGGCTCGAGGCCGCCTCATGTCAAACAGAGCTAGGGGAGGAAAACCGAAATGAGCCCCAGCGGCCTCACCCGACCCTGTTCAGAAGCGGACAGGGACATTTCGACCTTTCTCGTTTGATTCTAACCTCAAGCTAGACCCACAAAATCTCCATCGAGGAGAGGCCAATGGGCCACCTGAGCCTAGGGAATGGCTTGGGCATCTTCCGAGAGGCGGGTTAAGAAGTAGTGGAATGCCACATGAGGGCTCTGCCGACCTCGTCAGCAAATGATGGATCCGGATTCCACACGAACATACCCGTTAGCAAGCTCATTGAGCGCGACACTCGAGCCATCAAGGCAAGTGTCATCAACTCAGCCCCTTCGGTCATGGAAACCGAGGATGGGGTAGCACGTGAAAACATGGCCGACCCCTAGCAGACCCTAAAGGGCTCGGGGGTTCGAGCCGCTCGATCCAAGATCGAGAGACCGAGGTTCGAAGGTTGACCAACGAAGGGTCCGGGGCTGCCTCGCCTCAAACAAGAGCAAGGGGAGAAAACACAGATGAGCCTCAATGGCCTTTGCCCGACCCGCATTAAGGCGAATAGAGTCATCTCAACCTTCTTGTTCAATCCAGCCTCTAGTTGAGCCCATAGAAACCCCATTGAGGGGGAATCTGTTGGAAGGCGGGCCAAGGAGTAATGGAACGCCACCTGTCGATAGAATATCATTGGTAGTCCACCGAGGGGTATCCCATGATGGTAGATTGATCGGCAGAGGAGCGTGTAATCAAGAACAAGAAGGCAACAGAGACACATGAGTTATACAGGTTCAGGCCATCTGTATGACGTAATACCTTACTCCTGTGGTCTGTTGGTTTGTATTAGCTATCGTATGATAAGCCATGATTTTGTAGGGGGTCCCTGTCTGCCTTATATAGTCCAGGGGGCAAAGTTACAAGTCGGTTAGATCTGAGAGATAACCGGAAAGTAATAATAGATTACAAGAATCATGGGATGGTACGTATCCTAACAGATCTCGTAACATCTTCAGGATATCCTCCCTATGCCTTGCGGGAGGCACCGAGCAGAATCGTGCCCCACAAGGCTCTTTCTCATGGGCTGGGCCGCCCCTGGAGGCGTAGCCCATGTGGCCTACCATGGGTATCCAGGGTCGTACCCCCCATAGCTAGTCCCTGAGCGCCTTGTACCTGTTGTGCAACACCATCTTGAGCTTTTCTGAGCAGGTGCGAACCAAAACCGAGATGTCCAAATCATGGTTCGACCACCATAATGAATCATCGAGCAGTTGTGAGCAGCTACCGAGCAGCGTGCAACATCGCCGAGCAGTGTGTTCTGAGCACGGCTTGACATAAGGGTGTAAGGAGCTCAAGTCTAGAATTGAAAATTCTTGCGCGGTAAAATGAAGTGTGCCCACTTAGAGTCCGACCATGAGGGTAAAGATACCTTGTTTTAGCTTTTAGAGGCTCGAAGTCTTTCAGAAGAAACAAACACATTCACCACAAGGTGAAGTGTGCCCACTTAGTCCCTGAGCCTGACAGTAGGTGACGTAGTCACGTGGTGCCAGGCTCAAAAAATAGTAAACCAGCCGAGCAGGTAGCCAGTCCCCGAGCGTAGCCTCGAGATGAAAAACAAACACATTCACCGCAAGGTGAAGTGTGCCCACTTAGTCCCCGAGCCTGATAGTAGGTGACGTAGTAACGTGGTGCCAGGCTCAGAAAATAGTAAACCAGCCGAGCAGGTAGCCAGTCCCCATGTTTTGGGCGAAGATATCGGATAAATCAAACCGTGGAGAAAAAATCAGAGTAATGGCTGTACAGTATCGGTTACTGAGCCTCATTAAATTGCGGAGAAATCGGTGAATATTTGGCGGTGATAAATGAGCGACATGGGCTACTGTTACGTGATAGCCCAAGTTGCGGCCCATTAAACCATGTTGGAGGAGTCGAAGTAGCGCTGATCGTGGGAACGGTTTCCCAAAAACCCTCAAATGCAAGGAAAGGTGGGGAAAGTGCTTTATAACCGCGCCGTCGCATACATCGCCTCCGACCTCTATCAATCTGCCCTGCTTCCTTCCTTCACAATCCCTGCGCTCCACATTCCGCACCAACGCAAGCACTCGCCTCCAATCTAGGACCAATCCGGAGAGAATGGCGCCGAAAAAAGGAGCCGCAAAGCCGAGGAAGGCGGCCACCGGAGCCAGCTACGATGAGGAGTGGGTGCTGTCGAAGACAGGGGTGGCGGATCTCAATAGAATGGTGGCGGCGGGTGTTCTCCCAGACCACCTCACTGCCGGATGGCGGCGGGCTAGTGGTGAGCCCTTTCCAACACCTCATACTGATGAGGCTGTAGTATTTGAAGATTATTTCTGGCAAGGATTAGGGTTTCCTGTCCACCCCTTTCTGAGGGATCTTATGGAGTTTTGGGCGATTAGCCTCTGCAATCTGCACCCCAACACCATACTACACGTGTCGATCTTTATCCATTTCTGCGAGGCATTTCTCGGTGTTCTTCCACACTTCAACCTCTTCAAGCACCTGTTCTGTCTGAAGAAGAAGGGGGGTAGTGGTTCCAAGGTGGTCGGTGGCGTGTACCTACAACTCAGGGATGGGATGGCCAGCGAATACATCAACGTACTGCTAAATACCTCCCTGAAAGGTTGGAACGCCAGATGGTTCTATATCAAACAAAGTCACCCAATGATTCGATGCGACGTCCACCACATCCCGGTCAACCACAGTAGCTGGTCGTAGAGACCCAACAGTGCTGACATGGAGCAAGTAATGGAGCTTCTTGACTTGATTAAGGGCATGGAGCTTAGGCATGAATTGGTTGCAGCTAGCTTCATAGTGCGCCGCATCTAGCCCTACAAAGAGAGGGCCCACCCAGCGTTCGACTACAAAGGTGACAACGACGATACCCGGGAAAGCACAGACCGGCTGTCGAAGAAAGAAGTAATAGACCGCGCCATAGACCTATTCACTGCCAACGTCTCATTCAGTTGGCCACAACGAATGAAGGCCTTCAACTGCACCAATCCGCCTCCTTAGGTAACTATTTCATTTTGCATTGATCAGGCATCGATTGCCAAGCAAAGGACTGACTTACTTATGTAAATATCCATTCATAGGATAGGGCAATATACTTTCCGAGCGTGCCGAGAGCCGATTGGCCAAAAGGTGTAGACATCCGGCGGCCGCTTCAGCCCGAAGAGGAGGAGTTGAGCACCTCGTCGGATAATCCATCCTCGGTGTCGGAGAAGATCCGTGGGAAAAGACCAGCGGTAGATGAGCCAGTCCAAAAAAGGAGAAAAACCACAGGCTCTACTGCACACAAATCGGGCGGCATCTCGCTTGGTGATGACCGAACCACTCGTCCGCGAAGGACCGTAGTGCTGGAGTGGTCTAACGATGATGAAAACGAGACAGCGCATCCGCCAAGCACAAAGGAGCCATCGAAGAGTGCTGAAGTCCCCGAGCAGCAAGCAAGGGAGAGTCATGCGCAGGCAACGATAGAAGTCCCGGCGGTGCAGACGACCAGAGTCCCCGAGCAACAAGGGGGAAAAACCACAGAGCAGCGCACAGAGGAGGCTCTAGGGCACCAAGTAGAGCAGAGGCCTGCTGTAGAAGAGCATGAACTCTCCCATCAGGCAGACCAAGCAGCGGCGCCTAGGGGATCAGGCAGGCATCGCCGGTTCAACAAATTGAATCGAAAGACCAAACCGTATGTATCTTGGTCTTGGAGTAATAATATTGTTCCTTGATTTCTTTCGGGTACTAATAGGCCGAGATTACATAGGGCAACACCAAGGCCCGGACCCTCGGTAGGGACAATGCCGACTGCTCCTATCCGAGAGTCCCCGAGTGCTCGACAAACAGAGGACGGGCCAGCCACCACTACCAGCGGTCCTGGCGACGGTGAATCATTGGCGCACACGATAGGCGCATCGGCGACCGCGACCGAGGCTATGACCGAAAAAGTCGATACTTTGGAAGCAGAAACTGCAGCTGTTGTTGATGCGCCAGAGGCTAAGGATGCAACTCTATCAACGGCCGAGGAGCAACCTTCACCACCTGCAGCAATGCCAGGAGTGGTTGGAGCAGCTGTCCGACCACAGAGTCCACCAGTGGTGCCTCAAGTGACGGTGGAGGAGGACGAGGTTGTGGAGATTGAGCATGCCGCACCTAAACCCTAGTCCATCTGGATTCTCCAATAACGCGGGGAAGAGGTAGTAGTTGTCGAGGAAGAAAACACCACCAAGGAAATAAAGAGATTGAAATCCACCGTTGCTAGAGTTATGACTCAAATTGAGGTGAGTACCGCACCTGAAATACTGATATATGTTGTTGGAGACCAAGGTTTATCACTAGCATTGTTCATCTGCAGGGGATGGCTCGAACAGCTGAGCAACGGCACCAACTAATGAAGAGGATGGAGCCCCTCGCCGAGGAAAACAAGAAACTCTAGGAGGCGTTAAATCTTTTGAAAAAGAGTATTAAGAGGGCCCAGCGCGAGCGGGACCTTACGGAGTCTAACTCACGGGACCTTGAACATCAGAATGGGGTTTTGTCCGAGCAACTAACGGCTGCATCCGAGCAGCTAAAGAAGAAATCCGAGCAACTAATGGCTGCATCCGAGGAACTAAAAAATATGTCCGAGCAATTGGGCAAGAAAACCGGAGAGCTCAAAAGTAAATCCGAGCAGCTCGATCAGAAATGCAAACAGCTTGAGAATGTATCCAAGCAGAAATCCGGTATGCTTTATCACATAATGTACTTTGCAATAGTTGGCCATCCATTTTTTCGATAACTGTTGTGCTTGCAGAGCAAGATGCAGAACTCAGCCAGCTTCACCAGACCATCGAGCAAATCCGACAAGAGAAAGCGAAAGAGTCGAAGCGAGCAGATAAACTGGCCGAAGAACTGAAAGGTAGATACCCCCTGATCGGAAGTAATGTTGTAGTACTTTTCTGGCATGACTAACCATTGTAATGCTTGTAGATTACCGCCATAAAGCCAAGGCACAGTTCGATGTGCTAGTGCAGGAAGCCAAAGTCCAAAAAGACAACTTCAACACTGTAACCACCATGATAAAACCGGTGCTCGACTGCGTCGATATGGAACCGGTGCCTCGTCCTGACGGTAGGCAGCAAGGGCCAGATACCATCATCCAGAGATGCAAGGCAGCGTGGGAGAATTTCAAAAACTTCAACCGCGACGCCGTTATGACCGCCGCTACTCATGCCCTTGCGGTGGTTCGGTCCCACTACCCGACTGTCGATATCCAGACGATAGGGGGTGGGTTCGCCGACGGGCTAAGCGACGCGGAAACCCAGCAGCTGGAGGATGATGTTGAGATGCAGCAAAAATGCTTGTCGGTGATATAGTCCTGTTTGGCGAAACAGAAGGTGTTGGCGAAGCTTAACAAACTGCTCGGATATTATCACCTGTACCACTTGTTTTATTTGGCATTGAAGAATCATTGTATTAACAACCTGATGTAATTATGCATAATATAAGCAGTGTCCGATCAGTTAGTTTTCACTAAACTCGCTGCCTTAGGTAGCCCGTAATCCGTAACGCAGAGCGCGGAGCCCATGCACATGTTGGGAAAACAAGCGTTACCAAAGGACCATAGCCTACCGCCCAATACGCAGAGCACGGAGCCCATAGGACGTGTAGGGGGATATTAGAGCCTTGGTGTTCTCCATAAAGATCAGAGCAAAACACATGCTGCCCAGCGGCCAATTTGAGTATCTTGGCGAGAAAAAGTAGTTAAAGTGGCATCCGAGCAGTTAGTTCATCCCTGAAATCTAGGCCTTGACTAGCCCACAGTCCATAACGTCGAGCACAGAGACCCCGACACGTGTAGGATGAACAGGCATTACCAAGGAACCATAGCCGACCAACCATAACGCAGAGCGCGGAGCCCCAAGCATGTGTAGGAAGGGATCGGAGACTGGGTCTTCTCCATAGAAAACAGAAAAGAAAACGTGTGCTGCTCGATCGGTGAGCTATGTTACGAGATTTGGAGCGCAAAAACGTCATCGTTTTTAGGAGAAAACCTTATGTGATCTGGAGAAAACATAGTCGGTGATTTTTGGAGAAATCGTGTTCGGCGATTTGTGGAGTTAACGTGTTTGGCGATTTTTGGAGTTACTTGTTCGGTGTTTTTGGAGAAATCGTGTTTGGCGATTTTTGGAGTTAACTGTGTTCGGCGATTTGGAGAAATCGTGTTAGGTGATTTTTGGAGTTAACGTGTTCGGCGATTTGGAGAAATCGTGTTGGCGATTTTTGGAGTTAACGTGTTCGGCGATTTAGCGTGCTTGGCGAGCGTATGGAGATCGTCATGGAGTGGCGTATAGCCCGATAATGTAAGTGAAACTTATAATGGAGGAAAATTATGGAGACCAGAACTTTATTAATCTGAAGTAAAGAATACATATCTGAGTTGTTTTAGGGATAGAAACGTATAAGGTGCTCTATGTGCCAGGAGTTAGGAACATCGAGTCCATCTAAGTCACATAAGCGATAAGACCTTGGTCGAGTAACACCTTTAATGACGTAAGGGCCCTCCCAGGGGGAAGACAGCTTGTGAAAGCCCTTCGGTTTTTTGTTTCCTACGTAAGACGAGGTCGCCGATCAGCGAACGAACGACCTTTGATGTTGCGGTTGTAATACCTCCATAGACCTTCGAGGTACTTGGCTGTGCGAACACAAGTAATCAGACGTTCTTCCTCAGCCCGATCAACAGTCTTCTGTCTGAACAGCTGAAGGCTTGCTCTTCATCATAATTTTCTACTCTAGGTGCTCGGAAAGCAATATCCGCTGGGAGTATGGCCTCTGAGCCATAGACCATAAAATATGGAGATATGCCGGTACTGTGACTAGCTTGAGTACGCAGTCCCCAGACCATAGCTGGTAGTTCTTTGAGCCATCTGCCCGGATGCTTTTCTTCTTTCTGATAGAGCCTTTTTGAGGGCGTCGAGGATCATACCATTAGCCCGTTCAACCTGGCCGTTAGCTCTAGGATGAGCAACGGAAACATATTTAACAGAGATGCACCGGTCTTCGCAGAAGTCCCAAAAATTATGGCTGGTAAAAGTTGTCCCAAGGTCGGTGATGATGCTGTTTGGGAGACCAAATCTGTGTATGATGTCTTCAAAGAGCTCGACTGCTTTCTTTGCGGTAGCTGAGACGAGTGGTTTGTACTCAATCCACTTGGAGAACTTATCAATGGCGACGTACACATACCGGAAACCTCCTGGTGCTGGTTTGAAAGGCCCGATCATATCCAGTCCCCAGCATGCGAATGGCCAGGAAGCTAGAATGGTCTGTAGTTCTTGTGCCGATACATGTATTTGCTTAGCAAAAAACTGACAACCCTCACATCGTCGAATGAGATCTTCTGCATCGGAGATGGCCGTGGGCCAGTAAAAACCTGCTCGGAAATCTTTGCCGACCAGTGTTCTCAAAGCCACGTGATTGCCATAGGAACCAGAGTGAATTTTGGAAAGTAGCTTCACACCATCATCTTGGATGATGCACTTCTGCAGTATCCCTTCCTTGGCACTTTTCCTCATCAGGTTACCGTCTACCAGCACGTAATTCTTACTTCGGCGAATTAGACGTTCGGTTTCGATTTTGTCGGTGGGTACTTCGTCGCTGGAGAGGTATTTGATGAACTGTTCCCTCCAATCGGCGACCGGCGAAGGTACCGCAAGTACGAACTGCTCGGTAGGGGGTACTTCTACAACTTCCTTCTCTTCTTTAATGGATGGTGCTAGGAGGTCTTGAACAAAAACCCCTGGCAGAACCATGGCGCAAGAAGATCCTATCTTTGATAGCTAGGTCGGTTGGTTGGTTTTGATCCCGTACCACGTGGTGGTACTCGATACCGTAGAATTTCCCTTCAAGCTTCCTGATTTCGGCGCAGTATGCGTCCATTTTCTCACTGGAACAGGACCAATCTTTATTGAGCTAGGTTGATAACCAGCGCTGGAATCCCCATACACCATGAGGCATTTGACACCGAGCTGATAGCTATACAGGAGACCATGGAGACATGCTTTCGTATTCTGTGGTGTTGTTGGAGGCCTAGAAAATGTATGCGACGAACATATCAGAGTTTATCCTTTGTCGGTGTGATGAACAGAATGCCCGCACCAGCACCATTGATGTTAAAGGGCACCGTCGAAGTACAGTCACCTAGTGCTTGGGGCAAGTGGCGGCAATGGGTTCTTGGATCTTCGGTCCACTCAGCGATGAAATCAGCAAGCGCCTATGACTTAAAGGTCGGTCTGCTTCTGAAGTCAATGGAGTAAGTGCCGAGCTCAATAGCCCACTTGATGATATGACCATTGGCCTCTTTATTGTGGAGAATATCCCCCAGAGGGAACTCGGTGACCACGACGATCTTGTAGTATTTGAAGTAATGTCGAAGCTTGCGTGAGGTAATCAAAATTGCATATAACAGCTTTTGCACCTGAGGATAACGAGTTTTGGGCTCATTAAGTACCTCGCTGATAAAATAAACCGAACATTGCACCTTGTAGGCGTGTCCAGTTTCCTCGTGTTCGACGACAATAGCCATACTGACAATGCAAGAAGTGGCAGCGATGTAAATCAGTAGAGTTTCATTTGGTCGTGGCGCTGTCATGATTGGAGGTTTTGTTAAAAACAACTTGAGCTGCTCGAAAGCTATGTCTACCTCCTCTGACCAAGAAAAAGGCTCAGAGGCCTTAAGGAGCTTGAAGAAAGGTAGCCCTTTTCACCGAGGCACGAGATAAAACGGCTTAACGCAGCCATGCAGCCTGTAAGCTTCTATATATCCTTGACAAACATCAACCGTTTCATGTTGGTGATGGTAGAGACCTTGTCAGGGTTTGGTTCGATGCCCCGAGCGCTGACGATGTAGCCCAGTAGGATACCGGATGGAACTCCAAAGATGCACTTTGAAGGGTTCAGCTTCCATCGGTATTTGCTCAGGTTGGAGAAAGTTTCTTCAAGGTCGGTGATAAGATTGTCAGTGGTTTTAGTCTTGACGACCATGTCATCGATGTAGGCTTCGACGTTGTGGCCGATCTGTTGGTCGAGGCAAGTCTGGATAGCCCTTTGGTAGGTTGCTCCAGCGTTCTTTAGTCCGAAGGACATAGTGGTGTAGCAGTATGCATCGAAAGGCATGATGAACGACATCTTGACCTGGTCTTCTTTCTTGAGGGAGATCTAATGATAGCTGGAGTAACAGTCAAGAAAGGAGAGCAACACGCAGCCTGCAGAGGAGTCTACAACCTCGTCTATCCAAGGCAGGCCAAAGGGGTCTTTAGGACAGTGTTTGTTAAGATCAGTATAATCAACACACATTCTCCATTCTTTATTCTTTTTCTTAACAAGAACAGGATTAGCTAACCAATCTGGATGATACACTTCTTTTATAAATCCAGCAGCTAAGAGTCGTTTTATTTCTACCCTAATGGCCTCCTTTTTGTCCAGCGCGAATCAGTAAAGTTTTTGCTTGATCGGTTTAGCAGTCGGCGAGACATTCAAGGAGTGCTCGATCTTCTCCCGTGGTACCCCCGGCATGTCTGCAGGTTTCCAAGCAAATACATTAGCGTTGGCACATAGGAAGGAGACGAGCGCACTTTCCTATTTGGGGTCAAGGTGAGCCCCAATTTTCACCGTCTTGGAAGGGTCGTCGAGGCCGAGGCCGATCTCCTTGACTTCCTTGGACTTGGTGGAGGCACGAGGAGGCTCTAGGATCTCTGTGTCGTCAGCAGACGCCATCTTGGCTTCAGTGACCACGCTAGCCATCTAGATGGAGAGGTCGGTGGCTTCGGCTGAGGGCGAGACTTTCTGTCTCACAGGCGTAGGTGATGGAGAGGTTGGCCCGTAGAGACAAGACTCCTACGGGCAAAGGCATCTTCAACACCAAATACGCGTAGTGCGGAACGGCCATGAACTTGGCTAGAGCCGGACGCCCCAGTATGGCATGGTAGGCGATGTCAAAGTCGGCGACGTAGAAGTTGATATGCTCCACTCGGTAGTTGGTTGCCGTACCGAACTGTACTGGTAGGGTAATTTCTCCAAGCGGTCTAGGATGCCCTGCTAGGTACCACGCCCCTAGAAGGAGGAGTCTAAGGGCGTGAGATCTGTTGTCCCAAGGCCAAGCTCCCTTAGGGCCCCGGCGAAGAGTAGATTCAAAGCGCTCCCACCGTCGACAAGGACTTTTCTGAAGAGCACCTTCTAGACAGTCGCGTCAAGGACGAGGGGAAAACACCCTATGTAGGGTATGTCCACCCACTGGTCGGCCCTGCTGAAAGTGATGGGGACTTCGAACCACAGGCGATAGCTAGGGTTGGTGGTAGTTTCCTCTGAAGCGACGGCGAGCACTCATTGGGTGGCGAGCTTCCGTTCCCTTCTGCTCTCGTTGGAGGTGAAACCCCCAAAGATGGTGGCGACCACCCTATCATGGTCCTAGAAGGCATTATTATTATCCCTAGGTTGTCGGTGTCCTCCGTTCCCACCATTGTCGTCGTTGTAGTTTTTCTCCTAGAACTCCTTAGCCAAACCAAGGCAGTCTTTCATCTTGTGTTTGGCGTTCTTGTGCAGGGGGCATGGTCCATCGAGGATCTTCTTGTACTGCTCATCATAGTTACACTTGGTGCCCTGGCTCATTGACGTTGGCAACAAAGTGGTCTGGTCAGTGGCGGTGATTCTGACCAAGTTTGAATCCATCTAGCCAATCACGTCCGCTGTCTCGATAGAAACTATGGTCATCGTAGCGGTGATCGTTGTGCTGTCGGTCGTCGATGCGGTCGTCGTGGTAGGCGAGGCGGGCGATTAGTGTTCATATCATCATTAAAACATACCTCCGCTTCCTTGGCGTCAGCGTACTGGTTGGCGGTTGTGATCATCTCGCCGATGTCGGTAGGTGGCTTTCTGTTGAACTTAGAACGGAGTTCGCGGTGATGAAGTCCTCGGACAAAGGCTGTGATTACTTCGGCTTCCGTGATGTTGGGAATAGAATTCCTCATCTCGGAGAAACGTCTGATGTAGCTATAGAGTAGTTTGGATGGCTCTTGGGTGATGCGGTTGAGATCATGCTTGGAGCCCGGCCATCTACATATGGCCATGTAGTTGTCGGTGAAGACTTTCTTCAGCTCTTCCCAAGATCCGATTGAGTTCGGGGCAAGGCTTGTGAACCAGCTCATGGTGGCTGGCGTGAGCATGACGGGGAGATAATTCGCCATGACGTTGGTGTCTCCTCCGGTGGTCTGGACGGTGGTGGCGTAAGCCTACAGCCACTGTGTTGGGTTCATCCTTCCTTCATAGGGCTCAACTCCGGTGATTTTGAAACCACGGGGCCACTGGAGTGTTCGGAGCGCCCTGGTGAATGCTGGGGGCCCTTCCGGGTTGTCGGGGCCGATATCAGCAGTATTGCCGGCGACGATCGGCTCTAGAGCTGCGTCCGGATTATCATACTCTTGCTCGTACTCCTGGCGGCGTCGTACTTCATCTTCATGGCGCCTGAAGCGACATTGATTGATACACTGTCGTGCATCCTGAAGGTTACTGAGGTGCACTCGGGCATCTTGTTCGACCTCTTGGTCATGCTAGCGATGATGCTCGGCATGGTGGCCTCCAACTCCCCCCTGGGGAGGAAGTGACTGGTCAGCAAAACGGCTTTGACTGGGGCGACGATTGGATCTAGGATCGGCTGATCGGCGAATCGCGCTTGTGGAGCATGAAGGTCTCTGAACCTCTTGGATCTCATTAACTTGACAGTGTGCCACTTTAAGCATAGCGGTGACCTTGGCGAGCTTGAGCGTTTGCGGGAGGTGTGCAAGCTCATTGGCGGCCACTGCTAGATTGGCGCTCAGAGTCTTGAAGACGTCGTGGCCGTCAACGCGGAGGAATTCTTCATCGAGGTTGCGATGGAGGGGCCTTCCTTGCGAGTCGAACTGGTTATCACAATCGGCCTTGGCCATCGCAAGGGCGCGTTCGTTATCATGGCATTGCACGCAGTTGACATTCCTATTTTCATGGGCGGCGCGTTCCTCATCTGTTTTGCCGTTCCGAGGGGGGCTGTCGATGCTGACGTTGAAGATTGTGCCACCCCGGAAAGGCAGGAGAGGGGGTTGCTCGGTGAAGGTCTCAGTGAGGGGTTCCGTGGAGCCTTGAGACTCAAAGTCTGGATTTTCCTCTAGGATAGTTTGGAGGGATGTTCCGGGACCCCGGCTGGCGTGCAGCATGTTGACGATTGTTGGGAGCTGGTCGGTGATCTGGTCGGCAAATTTGCCCCTCAGGGCATCCTGATATGTAGCGGCAGCGTTGGCAAGCCCGAAGGGCTAGGCGGTGAGCCCCGAAGTTTGCCGAGCACTGAGCACCGATAGATCAGGATCGGAAGGTGGTCGGTGCTGAATGAGGGTGTCTAGAGCCGACTCAGCAATGGAGAGGCAATCGGCGAGTTTCAAGCCGACCCGATTGATAGACTCGATCATATCGTCATTGTTGACATGCCTCCTCTAGTAGCGAGGAAGCGGGCAGCGAGTAACTAATGAAGTCGACCCCAAAAGTGGTTCTGAGATTGGATCTGCAGTCATAGGTGCGAGGGTGGTCGGCGTAGAACGGATCTACACTGGCTCGAGAAGCTCTCCAACTCCGTCGACGTTGATGACCCACGTGATGGATCTGACCATGAATATCTAGTCGGGCTGCAGGAGGGATGAAGAGCCTGCAGAAAAAGCCATCTTGTTCGATAAGGAAACAACACGCACACCCCTACCTGGTGCACCAACTGTCGATAGAATATCATCGGCAGTCCACTGAGGGGTATCCCGCGATGGTAGATTGATCAGCAGAGGAGCGTGTAATCAAGAACAAGAAGGCAATAGAGACACATGAGTTATATAGGTTCAAGCCATCTGTATGACGTAATACCTTACTCATGTGGTCTGTTGGTTTGTATTAGCTATCGTATGATTTGCCGTGATTTTGTAGGGGGTCCCTGCCCGCCTTATATAATCTAGGGAGCAAGGTTACAAGTCGGTTAGATCTGAGAGATAATTGGAAAGTAATAAAAGATTACAAGAATCATGGGATCGTACGTATCCTAACAGATCTCGTAACATCTTTAGGATATCCTCCCCATGCCTTGCGGGAGGCGTCGAGCAGAATCGTGCCCCGCAAGGCTCTTTCTCATGGCCTGGGCTGCCCCTGGAGGCGTAGCCCATGTGGCCTGCCATGGGTATCCGGGGTCGTACGCCCCACACCACCCGAGGGCTTCGCCAAACCCACCGCAAAGCAAACGGGATCAGATTTTGTCTGAACATCCCCGTTAGCGAGCTCATAAAACACGTCACTCAAGCCATCGAGGCAAGAGATGTCGCCTTAACCCCCTCCGATTGTGAAAAACTGTTGATGGGACGATGATCACGAATGAACTGGCCCTTGACCAAATCCCCACAATGCACGGGGGCTCAGGGAAGGTCGGACCAGCGATAAGACCGAACGCACGGTCACACAGCAATCATCAAAGTCCTAGGTAAGGGGTATGAGTAAATACAAACGTAAGTTAGCCTCCCTCGCTCCGGTCTCCAGTAACATCTGACCCCAGCAACCGCAAGGGATTGGATCTCACTCGGGGGCTGATAAAGGTATGGGTACCTCCTTTCTTTTTTGAAAAAAACATTACATTAGACCTCCTCTTCGCATCAAGACTGGTGGCAAGGTTTGGGGGAACAGACTGGTAAGACCGCAAAAAGCCCACGCCCAGCCAGCTACGGTAATTTTGCTCACCAGCACAATCAAAATTTCCCCTAAAAAACCTCAGGCCCTACGGTCTTAACAAACATAAGGGTCGATTGTCTAAATCTTTTTTCATCGCAAAAAGAGAGAAGGTAAGATCAAACAAACGAAACAAAAATTACGAAACCATTTCCAGGACACAAAAGAACTGACACTTGTTCACATATTACAAATAAGTGTTTATCAAGCTAACTACTTCCGCGAAGGGAGAACCTCTTGTTTTAGCTTGTTCGCTAGGTTTCGCGCGAGGGGAAGTCACTGCCTTTTCCATCTCGTCTAGCTCATCGTCATCATAGACAGGCGCAAAGCCATGACTCATTACCTCTAGGTTAATCTCCCAATCATAATGGGAATGGGCGATAGCAAAGGCTTGGGTGATCCCGACGTGAAAGGCGTCCTCCTCAAGTTGCCCTACCCATGCCGTGATTCCCGTGGCACGAGCTGTAAGCGAGCTGGATCCTTCTGGCTACGCCACCCTCAGGGCGTCGGTGACCACTCCGACAGCGGCTTGCAGAAGGTCATGCTCGTCGCTCTCGACCCAGAGGATCCCTCGCACTTCGGTAAGCTCCTTCTCTAGCCTGGCAGCAACGCTCTCAACCTCCAACCTTCGGTTCACCGTGACTCCAAGATCCGCCCAGAGGGAGTCAGCCACCCCACGCGCCTCGTCGCGCTCTCGAATGGCCCGGTCGTGATCCTCATGGGCTGCACTGCGCTCTGAGCAAAGCCTTTCCTTGGTCTGGCATAGCTTGTCCCGCTCCTCACGCAACCGGGTGATCATCTCAGCATCTCGGTCCGCCCTCTGCTACAATGCCACGGACCTCTCCTTAGCCTTTAGCTTGAGGTCTCGCTCCATCTCTAGCTCCACTAGGAGCTCGCTGGCTCGCTCACTGGCCACGGCGTCCTTCTATAGCATCTCATCCCGCTCCTTTGAAGCCTGGCGGCATCCTCCTCGTCCAGCTTCACCCTCGCTAATGGGTCGTCAAACATCCCATGAGCCTCCTCTGCATCCCAGCACGCCTCGGCCTACCACTGCTGGGCAGCAGCGAGTTGTGCGCCCATATCTCCTCACAGCCTGGCCTCCTCGGTAAGGTGGTCCCATTCCGCCTTTTGCTCACGAAGGAACCGGGACTTGTCCTGGCTACGAGCAACAATATTCTGAAAAGAGGACCAGAATCAGAAGACATGAAAACACATAAATGTGTGAAGAAAGAAGAAACCAAGCGAGAGGATCAAGCAGATACCCGACTAGAAGGAATGAGGATTTCGCGCAAGGCACCACTGGCCTCCCTCAGGGCACCCATCACCGCTGAGAACCCGATGTCAAGATTCTCCCACTCCAACCTCTCGGCAGCATCGTCAAGCAAAAAAAGAACCGACGCTAGGTCCTAAGCGGCCATCCACTAGACCGGTAGCTTGTCCCATACGGGGGAGCAGCTGCCTCCCAACAATAGGGCCAAAGGTGTCTCCCTTCGAGTCCTCCCCATCACCATCATGACGCCCAAAGACCCCCCAGCCATGTCCTCCTCCATCCGGCCTACCCCAGGCGCCACGGCCTAGACCGCCAGTGGTGCAGATTGCGCCACTCCCTCGGATGCCACCATGGCAGTATCCGACCCCGCCAGGATTATCGTAGTCACGGCCACCTCCATCTGAACCTCCGGTGGCGCGAACTGCGCTGCTCCGTCGGACGCCACCGCCCGGACCATGTCAGGCGCCGTCACTTGGGCCACCGGGGGCACGGAATGCGCCACCCCCTCGAACGCCACCGCGGCTGTGTCTGACCGCTCTTGGCTTGTCGCGGTCGTGGCCGCCTGCTCGATAACCACCAAGGGCATGGGCGCCACCGTGGGCACCACCGGACCAGCCAACGAGGCCGCAACGTCAGCGCCGCTCCTGCCCGAAACTAGGGGTGACGTCGGGCAGCGCCATCCGTCCCTCCTGAACGGCAAGGCTCTTCTTGGGCGCCGGCCCCAAAGGGTGGCCCCGTCGCAAGAATCTGCAAAATAGAAAAAGGGCATAAGGTCGGAACAGAAAAATAAAAAAAGAAAACGAGGGGAATCGGTGACATACTCTGATGCTTTCGATCGGCGGGTATGTTTCGGGGACTGAACCCTCGAACCCCTACTCCAACTCATGTGGGCGGGACCATTTCAAGCCTGCCCCCTGCTCCTAAGGCAGGGGGGGATCGTCTCTCTTGTCTCTAGGGGCGCGGCGCCAGAGCCGCTCCCCTCCATGGGCTCATGGGGTGCGGCTGCCAGAGCCGCCCCACTCCATCAGCTCACGGGGCACGGCGTCGAAGCCGCCCCCCTCTGCCAGTACCTCGGGGATGGCCTCAGATCCATCCCCTCCCATCCACCTGATCCTCCACCGACACCCCGAGGGCGACGGTAGATCCACTGGCTCCCACCGGATCCAGGGGTAGGCCCGGCTCCACCATCCTCACGGACTCGCTCCCTCTGCATGGAACGGAAGGGGTCCCTACATGGATAGTGAGTCCTTGTTCGCCAGGTCACCCCAATCCACGCTAGCAGTTGCCTCATCATCATCGTCGTCATCGTCGTCATCGTCATCACTGCTAGTCTCCTCTCCTCGATCGCAAGCTTGCTACTTCCGTATCGCCTTCTTCTTCATGAGCTCCCTCGTCCCCTTGTCCCACTCGGCCACAATGTGATTCACCACCGCCAGAACCCGGTCCTTCGGCTCCGAGGCCAAACCCTCCTTGAAAGAGAGTCTCCTTGGCTAGTCCCACCATCCCAAGTTAGCATCAAGGGGTCAGAAATTCAAGCGAAAAGAGGAGCACGGGGAAAGAAAGCTTACGAAGTCGAAAAACCCCGGTTCTGGCCGCATTGGGGGATGCCCCGGCACCGGATACACATGATCGAGGATGCCACCGGTGGAGTCCTTCATAAGCTCCATCACCTCCTTAATGCGCTGCGCTACCTCAGAGGGAGGAAGCGCTTCATCAACGAGCACCGTCCCTTCAAATGGCACTCCAGGCACCATCTGGTATAGGGGGAGCGCGTGCGCCATCTACGGCAGCCACCCTCCTCAGTGTGGTAGGACACCAATGATCCCTGACCCCTTCACGCCCCAGGTCCTTCAGAGTAAGGAGGGGATCGGTGATATGCTTCTTCTACTTGGTCAGGACAACCCACTTCCACTGACTCCGAGGGCCTCTTCAATAAGGCGCCCTAAATACTTCTGCAAGGGGGCATTCACGTCAGTCCCTGATGTAAAAACCACTACAATGCCACCCCTTGTTGGAAGGTGACAAACGCATCAACGGGTAGCCGCTCGCCCGAGTATGGCGTAGATGAATGCTGGCACATCCCATCGGCACACTCACCTCCTTCCCCCCAATCTGCCTCTTCGACAGACTGAACGGTAAAGAAGTGCCACCACAGATCAAAGTGAGGATCGATCCCCAGAAAACCCTCACACAGGGCAACAACCTGCCGCCATATGTTGAACCCCATTGGGAGTAAGATGCTGCAACTCCACCTGGTAGTAATCCAACAGCCCCTAAAGAAATCTATGTGCAAGTACGGCGAATCCCCGCCCATGAAAGATAGCAAAAGACACGACATACCCTTCGGGTGGCGACGGCTGGTCCTCATCACCGGGTAGCAGCCACCCCTCGGCAGTGGTCGACGGGCGGAGAAGGCTATGCGGCGGATGAGGCCCTCCAAACGCCGAGGGGTAATTTTGGATCTGCCCCACAGCTCCATTGAGGCATCGGGGAAAAAGGTGGGTGAGAGCTCGATGGCGGCTGCGATGCAGGGCGCGAGCTTGATGGCGGCTATGAAGCGGATGCAAGCCTAACAACGGTGGCAGTACGGGAGCTGGAGGCTAAAGCGATTGACGGCGGAAGATTCATACACGAAGGCGAGGAGGCAAAATATAGAACCCTAGGGGCGAACCCCGTGGTTTTATAGGGGCGATAGATGCGAGAAGGGCAACCGTCCGCCTTGACCTCCGAGCCTACCACGCGCACTTGCCGCATCACCTCACGGGATATGTGCACATGATCCCTATCCCTTCCTAAAAAAATCACGCCGGACGCCTTCCCCAGGCGGACTAGGACTCTCTCTCCTATCGAGGGGACACGGGTCACGGAGCTTTTCCCTCTGGCCCACTTAGGGCCCTAGGAGCCAAAGGGCCGTTCCAATGAGGGATAGGCCCGCAAACTACCGGGACTCAAGGACGCAAGCATCACCAGGAGCCTCAATCCACAGTCGGGTCCCAGCCAGGCCGGCACTGAATAAAATTCCCGCGAACGGAATACCACGATTCCCTTAAAAATATCCAGTTGACGAAAAACCAAGTCTTTCAGCCTTACCCACGAAGGGTCCGATACTACCCCACGGGCGACTCTACTCGAATCACCCGGGGGCTCAGGGGCTACACCCATCGGGTGCGCTCGCGCGCACCCTCTGGCGAATTAACTCCGACGAAATTGAAAACACCCTTCAGGCGATTCTGTCCGAATCACCCAGGGGCTCGGGGGCTACTGTTGGGGACCTAATACCGGGGTACCCTAGAAGATGGAACCAATAACCATCGAACGTTAAAAACTCCTGGACAGACAAGGGCGCCGCTGCGTTTCTCGCTCGAATGATGGGAGTTTGGTTTCGCCTCGCCCGACGCCCTTGGGCTAGCTCTGCCTCGCCCGAGGGCTAAGGGCTAGACTCTGCCTCGCCCGACCCCCGAGGGCTGGGCTCGATCTCGCCCGATGGATAAAGGCAAGACTTCGCCTCGTCCGACCCCCGAGGGCTAGGCTCAGTCTTGCCCGACGAATAAAGGCTAGACTCCGCCTCGCCGGACCCCCTAGGGCTGGGCTCGGTCTCGCTTGATGGATAAAAGCTAGGCTCCACCTCGCCCGATGTCTGAGGACGGACCTCGCCTCATCCGATGTCCGAAGACTGGTTTCATCTCGCCTGACAACCTCTCCCCGTTCCCTCATGATGATAGGTACAGGGTAGGACAAGACGTTCGGGTCAACCACGGCTTCGAGGACCATACCCTACGCCCCGGCAGGAAAAGTACTGCCAGGGAACGATGGGATGGGTGCTTTAGACCCTTCCAGGCATGGCAGAGCCTGAATAGTGTTGCGGGCGCGTGCTCTTTGCCCTACTAGAGTTGTAGGCGCCGCCTTCAGTCCTCAGAAACAGAAACTCCGACGTAGACATACGACAACCACTACGGTCCAGGAATGGGCTCGCGCCCTCCACAATGACAGGATGTGCTGTCGCCGCGCTGTGGTCTCAAGGGAGCGGCGCCCTGCCCCACGGCCCCTCGAGCCCACCAGATCTGAGCACTCGCTTAGGCCTCCGGACGTCCTCTCCGATCGGAAGGTCCTTGCCCACAGCGCTACTTCAGACTCCGACCCCGCGTCCCTCCTAATGGGGATTCATAGGAACCAAAAGGCGTGCAGAGCAAGGCTGGACAAGGCTCATAAGTCAAAACCACTATACCAGAGTCCATATCCTGCACGGAGCAGTACTCTGTAACCATCCTGACATTCTACTAGTGGCATCGACAGTATTGTAGGCGCTTACCATTATGGCCCCGTTCGCTTGTCTTAAAAATGGCTTGTTCGGCTTCTTTTTTCAGTCGGAACAGTGTTTTTCTCTCACAACAATTTAGCCGGAACAGTGTTTTTCAACCAGTTTCAGCTAAGTTTCAGACCAGCGAACGGGGCCTATCTGGTATCCGCCGGAATGGACAACGACGCTGGGTAGACGTGAACAACAAGGCTCAGTAGCATACGCACCATTTCCCTCTCACTTGTAAAGCCGTCCCCTTCATCTATAAAAGGGGATGTGCTTCCTCCAACAAAGGGACCGACTTTTGACAACACAACACACATCACACACAGTCAAAGCTGCTACCAGACTCTTGGCATTCTTTCGACCCTTCCATTCAGAGACTTGGGACCAGTCCCTCTCTCGACCGTTTGTACCCCTACTACGAACCATTTTCGGTGCTAATAACTACGTAGGGACATTCAGTCCGAACCAGTATAAATCTTGTGTCCTTTAGCGCACCATCCAGGCCTAACGCGCATCAATATAAATTTACTTGCCGGTGCTTGTTCGAAACACCGACAGATAGCTTGAGCAACTACTTTAAAAAACCAAACACTTGTTTTGGAGATTTGTCAATGATATTTGAAAACACTAAATCATTTGTCGATTTCCACAGCGTCCACCCTACTGCTGCTACAATCCACCACATGATATCACTACTATAGCCCGGGGACATATATACATTATGTATGTCGTTGCACGTACAAGGAGAGAGATCGAAACAACGACGACGTTGCTTTCCCCTTGCAGTCTTGCAGGCGCCCAGTGCATCTCCTTTTGTGTGAACATGCTGCGCTAGCTGTGGGCTACTGGCTGTTGTGCTCAGCTCATCTCCGTGTTTCATATGTACGTGATGCAAGGATGGAAGTATAAAGCCGTTCACCAGGAAAGAGGATTGAAACAGAAAAATCTTGTGTGGAGTGGAGAGGCCGCGGGCATGGGGCATGTGATGTGTTCGAAACTTTGACTCAGTCACTCAGATGCACATGCACATGTTGGCATGGCATAATACCAAGCCGTCCCCCCCCCCCCCCCCCCCCCCCACACCCACACCCCCACCACCACATGCGCAAGATAGATAGTACAATACTCTCTGTCCAAAAAGAACGAAGTTTAGAATTTTGTCCAGGTAAAATTTTGTTAAGGTTGAATAAACTTGTGAAAAATATTAACAATATTTATATCTTTAAATAAGATTATTATGAAATTATATTCGACGACTAATCTAACGATATTTATTATGCAACACAAATAACAATATTCTCTTGTATATATTTGGTCAATCTAAAATTATTTGACTTCTTGAGAAGTGAGCATGACACTGTTTGTGAGATGGAGGAAATACAGTAGTACTTTTGTTTCAGATCGAAGCTGGCCGATAGTAACCATAAGATTTCAGAAAAAAAATAGACAACTGAAACTCAAGGAAGGAGAAGGAAAAATAATTCAACAATTTACAATCTTTGACTATATAGTTGATTTTATTTTTCAATCCTCAACCACAAACAAGCAGTCGCCTGTCAAAATCCTCCCAACCTTGGCTTATATGAATTTTGAAATTCTTAGATAGCTTAAGAAATTTGAAATTGATTTTTGCTAAGATTGTTATCATTGTCATAAGTTATAAATTTAATAACACTGAAACATATACTGTTTGAAACTAAACTATACTCCTTTCATAATGTTAATTAAACTTAAAAAATACTCAGTGCCAAATTGATAGGGTTCTGAACGATACTATGTGCATAGGAACATACCTACAATTTTTTAAAATTATTAAAACACAAAAATTTGAAATAATGGCCCAATTTTTAAAATTTGTATACATATAGCTTTAAACTGCTTTGGAATAAGGAAATCTTTGATGCATATAGGAGTATTAATTAGCACACAACAAATTTTGTTGTTTAGTTCTATAAAATGGCTTTAAGATAAATACATTTGGGTTCTGAAACCATCTTGGCAGAGCTGCTAAAATCCATTCATCATTGGTAAACAAAAGAGTATAAGAGCTGCCGAGAAATGAAACAAAATTAAAAAAAAAACTTCCAGGAGGAATATGGGGCCAGGGAAAACCGGCCCAGGAAACACGTACCGTTTATGGCTGGAAACACTCCATTTTACCTTTAGGAATAATCATCATAATCCGATTTATAATTGAGGATGGAGTAAGTATACAGCACAAAATTGTGGCCCAAATAATTTATCATTTTGTTTGTGTGTTGATCCTTCTGGTCAAAATTTGTTGAGTGCTTGAACATTGCATGCTCTAGAATACCAAATTTGTTTATGACTATTTAATTTGTGTTTTGTAGGATGCAGCGACAGAATAAGATCTAGTAGCGTAGTTGACTGTGGAGTGTGTGTTTTAAAGGATGCAAGCGCACAGATACCGATGTAATTTTCATCTAGGGAGTATTTCAAGGTATCGATTTTCATGGGGAATGCGAAGTGAACTAGTATCAAATCAAGAATGTCCAAGGAAAGATAAGATAAAATGTTTTTGTAGTAGAGATGGTTTCATAAGGTTTTCCAAGATGAACTAGATAATCATGGATCAGATTTACAATACTTACTTATTTTGGAGCAACAGTTCCTTTTTGACCCTCGAAGGAGGCGAGAAAGAGTGGTCGGGGGAAGGCTGCCAAAAAGCTCTATGAAAACACATATCCGAATGTGATACTTTTGTGACATTTTTTGACCAACCAAAATGTTGACGAAACTATCGTCAACACCATGCTCAAGGCACTGGTGGCTCCATTCACACGAGACATCGTGTGTTGTTCGAAGTCATGAATCTTAGGTGGTGCAGGTAGGTGTTCGCAGTGTAGTCCCTCGGGCGTTCACCAGTAAGTAGAGGAAGTAGACGATCAATAGCACCACCAGGGAAGAAGACGTTTCGATGAACAACACCACCAAGAAGAAGATCGGATCAGCGAGTAGTCGCGGTGACGCTCCCCACAAACTTGATCGCGCACACACCTGAGCAGGTGTCGCAAATGCAGACGGCAGTTCCGGAAGCATGCTCTCCCAACTCTCACTACACGACAACCCCAAATAGCATCTAACGTTTGTTGCTAAAAGTTAACAATTACCGTTGAACAGTTAGTCGCTAAAGATTTTCCTCGGACCTTTAGTCGCTAATATCGAATACTGCGATGGATGGTCTATTGGTGTAAATGTTTTGCTTTTGTGCTGAATCATCGGTCACTATATAGCACTAACTGAGTCAGATCGTCAGTCGCTAAATACAACTATCCATTGACGCGATGTTTTTAGTCCACTCCTGTGAAAATTTTGGCCCAAAACTCACATGTAAACCCTAAGTCACCACACCAAGCCTAGCTAAAGTAGAACCGTCGAACTATCGGTCGCTAAAGATCATGTCCATTGCTATTTACTTATAGCGACGCCTTTAGTAGCAACAGCAGGGGTCCGTCGCTAAAAGATTTAGCAACTGACTGTCTGTCACTGTTCAGGCCTTTTAGCAACTCAAAAGTAGTAGTTGTTTTAAGGTTGTGGTGTAGTGTCTTCATGCATGTAGAGAATTGGGACAAGGAAAACTCGGGAGCAACTCAATAGAAGAACTGATGGACTAGATGTGTTGTGTCTTGTTCGCACGACTGAAGACGAGCACACCTTTCTTATAGACGCGGAAGGCGGAAGGTGAAGTGTAGAGGATGAACCTAGACTGTCATAAATTGCTCATTAATTACCAGTAAACCGCTGCTATGGGTATTGGAGTTACCAGTAACTATAGCCATAATCATGAGAGTTACTGTTAGTTGGAGCCATAGTTGGAGCCATAATCATATGAGTTACTAGTAACCGCAGCCATAAACATGACCGTTACAAGTCAGCCGTCAACCACAATCAACCCTGCCATCAAGTCTCTATTGCACCTAGCATTTAATCTGAAGCCTTAGGATTTATTTGATTTTAATTGAATAAAATTAGGCCAAGCCTAATAAAATCCAACAAACACAACCTCCGGTAACGACTAGGAACGCCAAGAAACACATTGTTTTGCTGGAGTAGGATATGTATTTGAATCAGTAAGCTATTGCATAGGGCTTCTTGATTCCGTAGCTCGTCGTGACGCACACAGCAAGACAAATTGCTGATGATAGAACCTGCAATCTATATAAAAATGGTCGATTAACAGTAGGGCACACGAGCAAAAGAGACGAGGAGGAGGGTACATGCATGTTATTTTACGATAAGTTTGGAAAGTATTCTACTAGTATAACTGAGCGGCCGGGCAACCCGTCGGCTGGGGTCGGCTGGTCGCTAATAAAACAACACGCCCTGATTACAAAATATGTGGCTGGCTTTAGGATTTAGTCAGTAATGGGCACTTAATATATAAATGTTGTATAGATTAACAGCACATTGTTGATGTCAATAAAATTATCATGGAAATTACTTTCATAATATATATTTAATTCACTATTTAAAATGATGTACTCTTACAAAAAAAAACAAAGCCAAATATCAATTGGAAACCGTGTCAATTAATGTCTTAAATGATATATAATTATTTAGAAACGGAGGCAACAACTTGATCTAGAATACTGTTTAACGGTCGAGATATACTAGCTATTGTTGTCCTTTTATTTGGTGGCAATGGTTTATTATTATCTTAATTAATAAATCAAACCTATTTTGTAACATTAATAAAATAAAATAAAAACATGTTTCAAAAAAGGATTCACGGTCTAATAGTTCGCGCCAGTTTCTAACTCATTCTCGTGCCCCTTCCACTTTGATTGCTCCAGCCAGTTGGGCCTTTCTCTAGCAGAAGCTACTGTTTTTAGCACTCCAGCAATCAAGTTCTTTCTTTGGGCCAGGTGCTTCAAGTTCAATGACTTAGAATTGCATGGGCTGACTTCGCCTAGCTAGTAGGATCACAAGGTGCCAATTTCCATTCCATCATCTCTAGTCAGCCTCCATGAGCCTTCTTTTTCTTTAAACAAGCCTTTGTATACTTGTCTTACGTCAATCTTAACAATGGCAATACAAAGTGAAACTGAAATATGATGTGATCCTTTTACCTCTTCTCAATAGGAATTAGGAAGATACACAATTCCCTTCTGTATGTGACCAAAATTGATATGTACCAGATAATATAGGGAAACCTGGCAAGTGAAAATCACAAACTGTACTTCACCGTTATCGCTCTCATTTCCCCTAATTTATAGCCTGGAATGTGGGCCAAGAATTTGGCGGCTGGTTATTTAGTAGAATTTCAAATGATAAAATAGTTTCTTTTTACAACATAGTTGCTAGTGTGTTATAAAAATCGATTATAACATCATACAATGCTAATTGTATTTGTATAATAAATGATAAATATAAGATAGAACATATAATTATAATAATTGAGCATTATATCTAGGTTCAGCGACTTGATCATAACCTAAAAGTGTTTTAACATATAGAAGTATTAGTTGTTTGGCAAAAAAAATAATGGTATTCAATTAAATACCCTTCTCTTCAACTACGCTCATCCCTGACCCTGGTGAGCGATATTGCTATCAGAGGAATATGTGCATACATAAGGCAAACTCTGTTATTGAAGGGTAAAAATCTTAGATGAAACTAAGCATACTTTTGAACTTACGGTTTTTTTAGAAACAACAGAAGTGTTGTGGTTAGGAGTAAAATGCCTAGTTGTACCCTAACCTAGTTGGTTCTCCAAGACCAATATGTGTTAAGGCACAATAGTTGATTGGATATCTATGAGTAAAACACTATTTTGGCATGGGTTGCACATGTGGTACCAAATTGAGACAATAGTTTTTAATACTATGTAAGGAAAATGGATCCTATGGTCCATTAAGTTTTTTATGATTAACATGACCATTTGGACTATCGACGCTTGCTAGTATATATACAAGGTATAGCTCAAATATAATGGATGCAAGGTGGACTTGAACTTAGGCAAAGTGATGATCCGGATGATCAACATCTCAAGCAAGGCATTAGAAGTTATGTTGAAGACCTACAAGACATGCTAAAATTCTAAGACACACCCAGAACTAGAAGACTCAAATGAAACTGAAGTAGAGATAAAGAGATAAATGAATTGGTCTTATCTTATGACTTCGAATTTGATCAAATTAGTGTGATATCAGTTCAAAGCTATAGAGATCTTCATTAGCTTCCCAAAAAGTCAAAGATCAATAAAATCGGAGTTCGAAGTTAAAAGTTACACTAAAATACTAAAACGTGAAGAAAAAGAAATAAGAAAGGAGAGCTTGGGTTGTTGCTGGAAGCCTCACGGTTGGACCGCCACGCACGGTGGTCTGCCAAGCATAGTGGATGACATGTGGGACCACCAGCTGACGGTGACCATTGAAGTAGCCGTTGGAGCTCCTCGTGGGTGGACCGCTATGATGTAGACTAGGTCCGATCTTCCGAAAGATATGATAGCGTTGATTGGTGGAGACTCGACGTTCATGATCTAGGCTTCGAACCAAGATTGATTCGGACCCCCACAACTGTTACACCACTGCTCCGTTGGTTATCAACCACGCGAACGCGATTGACCTCGCCGAGAAGGCTTTCCTGCAAGCGAATCGAGAACACAAGCAAGAACGAGATAAACGCAATCTGAAATTGCAAATAAATATGAGGCTTATGATAATGAGAAAGAGTTCAGGTCTTTATTCGAAAGGACTAATCGCCACAGGCGAACAAGATCAAGAACTGGGGCCCTGGTTCACAGCAAGCGGCCTTGGTGGCGATAGTTGCAGCAAAACGATGTCTGTTTCACGAGGAAATCAAGAACTAAACAAAACCCAAACCCTAAGGAGAGCGACGGCTGCTATTTATAGAGTCTTGGGTGTCACCCCCCTGGACGCGCCCCCTAATGGGCCCAAACACAATACACGGTCCAACGGACCAAAAGACGGTGTCGCAGCACCCTGACAAATTCTGAATGCTAACTTGTTTCGATGATTCCTGTTGATTGCGAAGGTCTTTTGACGTGAAACCACATGGATTGGCTTCCTTATCAAATTAGCTTTCCAACCATATGTGGATCATCGAAAACGGAGTCCGGATGCGTCCTGGGTGACCATTTTAAGGCAGACTGGTCCTGGAGGCCGAGGCAGACTCGAACTTGAGTTGCTTTGGGCCTCCACCTCAGGGACTCGAACCGAATTAGCCTCAGACCTCCTTCTTGACTTGGACACCCTTGCTGGCCTCCTACCCCTCGATACCATGTACCAAACATGGTCATATGCATGGGTGTCATGTCCTCATCACGCTAGGTCCTGCTAAGCGCGAGATCAAAGGACAAATGGCTAGTTTAGAGTTAGAGGCTATAAATACAACCCAAACCGGACATTTGGTGTGTGGAGGAGCTAGGAAACATATCTAGGAAGTCAATATGCTTAGTGATCACTTGGTGATTAGTGTAGGTCTTTTTTAAAGTGCTTAGGCTAGATATAGACCACTGCTAAAAGTGCTTGACCATTGTTGTACACCGGAGGGGCTTATAGTCTTATGGGACTACACCAACCGCATTTGTGTTGTGGCCACCGTGTACCGTAGGGAACAAGGTCCATGGCGATTTGGCTAGAAGCTCGATAGTGAAGATCGCCGGGAGCGGTCCGAGAGAGGCCATCTCGAAGATCCACTTGCACGTGGAGAAGGCCCGGGGGCTATCTAGAGTTAGCCGACCGGGAGCCTGCCCTTATGAGTGCTTCCTTGCGATGGGCTCCAACGAGGACTAGGGGAAAGTGAGGAGCTTCTCGATACCTCGGTAAAAATACTGGTGTCATCGACGGGAGTTTGCATCTCTACCACTTTTTTGCTTGCATATTTATATTATGTACTTATTAGGTTGTGTGCTTTATATTCCTAGCTTAGTTTATGATAGGAAACTAGGTTGCACAACTCTTTTGTGATAGAGATAGCGATGCACCTAGCAAAACCTTAGTTATTGCACATCTAGATAGTTTACTCATTACATATGTTTTGATTAGGTGGAAATTAGAGACCATAGTTTTAGAAATAGTAAATAGTTTTTAAGTGCCTAACTCACCCCTCTCTTAGGCTGTCATAGAACCTTCGACTAATTATCACAAAAAAATACTAGACAAGGTATAAATTTTATCATTTGGAGAGAACAACTTTGACTAGCATGTAACATCCACAATCATGTATTTTGGTTGGTGGAACTGGGGCAGGAGAGATGGGGCTACATAGCTTTTTTGTGACGCTTTGGTTTTAGAAGATGTGAGATAAGATTATCCTACAGGAAAATTTTCCTTCCAAATGTGGGTTAGTCTGTCCCCAAAAAATAGGTGGGCTAGTTACTCTCACCAAGGACACAACGTGGGCACATGGTGAGGAGCAAGAGTAGCGATACTGCATGGCACAACATATAGTCAAATATGGGCGATAAACGGAAGAAGTGGCAAAGGCATCCGAGCTCAATGATGAGAGAGGAGCATTACATGTTAGGGAACAATATAATGGCTCGAGGGCATTGGAAGAGAATGAGGTTAGTCCTGACACCCATGGAGGAGATGACCCATTAAAGGTGGCACTGTGGTTGAGCACTGAGGGTCTGAGAAAGATGTGGATGAGCGGCGACCGGACGAGCTCGATGCAGCGAGGCATGACGGAGAAGGAAGTGAGGGACATGGGTAAAAACAAATAACAGGACGGCAGGACCTGCCATTGGTGAGTAACATGGGGGTGGAGCAGAAAGGAAAGGATATACTGACACATGGGGCATACATATAGATGCCTCATCCCGCTCTTTATATACTTCAAACGAAACAAAAAATAAATAACATTGTTGAAGAAGTTCATATTTTGCAGGAACCCAGATGATCGGATGATGTTTAAACTTTCAAAGTGTGATGTTTTGGTTGTAGCACGACACCTAATATAAGGTGCTGGTAGCATCTAACTATACTTTTCGCTCACATACACAAGCACACACTTAACTTTATAAACACACACATGCATACTCTACCCCTATGAGCACCTCCAAGAGATTAAGCTGGACCGGCAAATCTCGAGCCTGACAAAAGTCAGCACAGTCGTCTCTTTGTCGATGGGCACATCACCGACCACTGAAAGAATAGCTTCTTTAAAATCTAAAAAATAAATCCAGAAAATACGAGCACTCATGCTAAGTCAATGATTTAATCCAGGTGGACAAGCTCTATCACATAAAAAAAATCAACCGAGCTACACTAAGTTTGCAACTCCTATACTTGTTCCTTGCCCAGACGTGCAAAGGTATAAGAAAGCCTTATGCTTGAGTACCTTTTATTTTATAAGGAGGAAGCTTTGGTAATAATTGTTACTCGAGTATGATTCAGTCAGAACTTACCATAGATGTTATTAGACTATAATAAGATTAGTTATTCACGTTTCAAGCTTTAGCTACTTACCAATTTGCAGATCCACACGTATATATAATACTCGCTCTATTTCAAATTATAAAACGTTTTAACTTTTCTAGATGCATAACTTTTACTATGCACTTTAAATATATCACTATGTCTACATACATAATAAAAGCAATGTATCTAGAAAAAACCAAAACATCTTATAATATAGAGTAGATGGAGTACATACAGATGGACAGTTAGTCTCGCGTACGTGTAGCTACCTTCTTGTATGTAAGTTAAAGCCCAATTTTTTGCATCTAGAGTGCTGACCGCTGATTCTCTTCTATTTGATCAAATGCTTGCACCATATATAATTATCTATTCCTCTCCTAATAACCCCTGACAACAGCATAGTGGCCATCGAGAGCATTGACCAACTGCCACCTTCTGCCCGAGTTGAGGGCAAGCACTAGTCTAGAGACGAAGTCATGGCCCCTTGATTGTTGCCTGCCTGTCAAATAGACCATGGGAATCAAACGGCTCTGGTGCTTCCATCGTAGCTTTGCGTGCATAGCACTAAGCTATCCTGTCAAGAACGATTTGATGGAGAAATCAAAGATGCCATTATTATGGTATTATTCAAATGATCGAAACAAACAAAAACAAGCTGGAAAAATCCCACGAAATGAAAAACTCAATCTTGCTCTGCATGCCTACTACATGCGTGCCAGAAACTTCCAACACCCCCAAACGGTCGAGTTCGGTGTCACCAAGCTGCATATAAGCAAAGCTCCTCTTCTAGGTTTCTGACAAAGCTGTCAGGCTGAGAAAGGCATCGATTGATCAACTGAAACGAAAGCACATCGTCTATCTATCGAAATCTCAGTATGGGGAGGTCGGCGAAGGCTCTCCGCCTTGCCGCCGTCACCTTGATGGCGGTGCTTGAGCTCAGCCTCGTCGCCGCCAACTTCCTGGGCGACTGCGACATCACGTGGGAGCCGCAGAACGCCAAGATGGACGAGGGCGGAAACCACCTGACGCTGTCCCTCGTCAGCAACTCCTCAGGTATACATACTATCTGTGTTCATCTTTTAATTTTGGTATACCAATACCAAAGTTTATCCGTAATCAAAAAGTGTCGTCTCGTTGACTTGTTATATACGTAATGAATACTGCAATTCTATGCGTGTCTGATGTACGTACGTACGCATGCCGATCATCAGGCAGTATGCTACGGACCAAGAAGCAATTCATCTTCGGCAGCGTTTCCACTCGGATCAAGCTAGTGACGGGCAACTCGGCTGGCACGGTCACGACCTACTACGTGAGTGCTCATCGACCTTCTTATCATTCGTTGCTCATGATGACGTGCAAATTTTATATATATCATATATCCTATAATAATGAAACAGACGTCGTCCATCGGCGACAACCACGACGAGATCGACTTCGAGTTCCTGGGCAACGAGACTGGCAAGCCCTACACCGTGCACACCAACGTCTTCGCCGACGGCATAGGTCAGAAGGAGATGCAGTTCCGGCCGTGGTTCGACCCCACCGCCGATTACCACAACTACACCATCTTCTGGAACCAGTGCATGATCGTGTAAGTTATTATTCGTGCATGCGCAGCCTTTCCTGTCCTATATATGCAACCTGCCAACCTATCCATGCACGCCGTCGCGACGCTCAGGTGGTTCATCGACGATATCCCGATCCGTGTGTTCCGGAACTACTCGGCGCAGGGCGTGCCGTTCCCGACGCGGCGGCAAATGTACGCCTTCTCCAGCATCTGGGCGGCGGAGGACTGGGCCACGCAGGGCGGCCGCGTGAAGACGGACTGGACCAAGGCGCCTTTCGTCGCCGAGTACCGCGACATCAACCTCCGCGTCTGCGACTGCGCCTCGTACGGCGCCGCCGGGTGCCCGGACAGCTGCGCCTCGTCGTCAAACTGGTACGCCGCGCCGGACCTGTGCCAGCTGAGCGAGAAGCAGCTGCGGCAGCTGCACGCCGTGCAGCTCGGGTACACCATCTACGACTACTGCGCCGACGGCAAGAGGTACAACGGAACGGTACCGCCCGAGTGCAGCATGCGACAGTACTGAGATCAAATTAATTAATTAGGAGACCGATGGATAAAGCGCGTCATATAAAATACATTATTCATTTTGTTTTCTACCTTCTTCATTCCAATTTTTATGCATTCATATGAAGCTGTGATTTTTTTATTGTTTGACTCGTTGATTGATTAGCTATGCGTATCAACAATTTAAGAAATTTTGTGTTTCTTTTTTCCTGTTCTATATGCTGCTGCCATGTATATTTGTACGAAATTTTACAAAGAATATGCCTTTTGTAATTTCTGAAACCAGTTGATTGTTTGACATCACAATATGCTTCAAGCTTCGTCAACATCCAATATGTCACATGCATTTGGTAACAAGGGGATAGGGCTGCGTGTGTGTGGTTTCGAATTATCCAATAACTTATCAAGGTCACTAGTGTGTTTCGTGAAGCTTTATTGAAAATCAAGTTCTGGTCATAATTTGTAACTAGCCAATACAGTATACACTATAGTTATAAAACTTGAAAGGATCGAGATATCGCCTAGAGGAGGTCTCAATAGGCGATTCCTACAAAATTCATAACTCGAAATGAAATGGATTAGTCAACCTGTGGAGGTTCCACATATATGTCTTGAACTTCTCACTTATCTGCAAGTTTCGTTGAAATCTATATATAGAAGTTCCGCATAAATAAGCAAAAACACAACTGATGAATTATGAGAAACGTAGATCAAATCCACCAATTTTATCTCGCAATTTAGGTTGTTTCCAAGCTATCATAAAGGTCACCTGCACATATAATCTCCCACACTAGAAGGTCAATACAAAGCAAGAACTAGAAATAAAGGAAACAAAAATGGTGACATAAGAATTTGCTTTCCAACGTCTCTGTTGAGGAACCAAAAAGCAACTAAATGTCAAGCTTAAGCTAAGTTTCTGTCAACCAGTTTTCTCGATCCACTTTCTTGATCTCTTCCCTTGCAGAGGCGATATTATGGCATTCACAAACTTTCCCTTATCTCACCGTAAGCACATCAATTCTCTGAGCAATAGCCAAGGTTTCACCTTCAAGAGTAACAAATACTTTGCAAGTGCTCAAAGGAAACTGCTTCAATACTCCTCTTTCCAAAAAAAGTTACACAGATCTTAAAGCATCCCATCTATTTTTAAAATATTTCTTAATTATAATTATTTTCCAATGGGCCTGTCCCGTACAAACCCAGCCCAAATATAGTCCAAACTCATGCGCAGGCAGCAGGCAGGGGTCGTGCTCTCCAGGGACGTCATGGCCGTCGCGGCGCAGCACACTCAGAACATTAGTACAGAGAGAGAAGGTCCGGCACCACGACGGAACAGAGTACTACATTGTTGCAGCAGCCGTCACCATATACTAGAGTGTTGGCCGCAAACAAGATTAGAATTTCACTGACGGGCCGTTTTTATCTCATTGTTTTAGAGGAATTGAAATCTATATAGTAGATTAGACTATTTGGCTTGGAATTTAATAGTTCCATAATTTTTTCAAGCTCACAAATAAACATATCTTCAAATTCATAGTGCGAGAGATAGAAATGGATTCTATAGGTCATTATGATATAATTCTATTCTCTAACTTATAGCACACTCTTCAACTCACTTTACTATAATAGAAATGCAATATATAAGTATGTCCCTTGTATGTCTAACAATAAATATACAAATATATTATATATACAACTATATTAACTTAATTAATCTATGTCTAAATTATAATTATTAGAATAAATTTAATTCCAATGATCCAAACGGACCTCGAAAAGAAACCAACACGTATGTGGTCAGAAACAAGAAGGGATCGAAAGAAACTAAGAAAGTCAATGGAAGAATGAAGGATGATTGATCAACAAGTACCTGTTTTTGGCTCCTCGAGGCGGCGATGAACAGAACGAGTGAGGATTACCAACGCGACCCAATGAGCATTGGACGACGACGGCTCATGCGGTGATGATGACGCTGCTCGCCACGACAGCGAGCGCACAACACAGCGTTCCCGGACCTCATGGCAACAAAAGGAACAGGCACAGAACAAGTCGGCTAGTCGGCTACACACGATCCTATGGCGGCGGTACATGCAAGGCGGAGGCGAAGGCAGAGTGGCTTGCTGCCGCCGGCGGAACTGGTCGGCTCCTTGCCGGACAACGGGAAAGGGATTTGGGTCTGGGCTTGCCACTGGCTAGGCTTGGACGGAATAGGCCCGGAAACCATGTGAGAAATAATTAAGAAAATATTTAATTAAGGCAGAATAGCTGTATTGGTCCCTGAACTATTACTCAAGACTCACTTTTATCCTCAAACTTTCAAAAAGACCGTATTAGTCTCAAACTCTACTTTTAGGCTCAATTTCATCCCAGAACTACAAAGATGAACGTTTTAATCCTCAAACTTTGCATTTTGGGCTCAACTTGATCCGTAAATTATCAAAAAGTATTTCAGACTTTAAACTTTTTTTTTGAACTGAACTTTGTCTATCGTCCTACGTGGAACGTTGCACTGTTGCACCTGTTCATCTCCAACACCACCAGCGATTGGAGATAGAACATATAATATTCATAAAAAACTATTTAGTGGCCATTAATAATTCCAAGCTGTTATATTACCTTATAATAGTACCAGTTTATATACATATCCGATTAAATGATTTTTGTAGGGAGCAATTACAGTTGCTTGGAATACTATTTATTCCCTAAGAATACATGGATATATACTGAAATAATAGCAAATCTATAATTTTTTCCTTAGCTACTTCTAGAGTTAGGCTCAACTAAAAATAATTAGTGTATCAAATAATATTTTTTATTCATAGGCTAAAAATAATTCATATTTAAGAATATTTATATCTATATGCATCTTAGAATATGAATATAAATGTTGAAAGTATGCTATCTGATTCGCTAACTGGGACCACACTAGGGACAATAGTAGCTAACAGTAATCGTCCATCTCAAAACGTGGGTGGTGCTGGACCTATAGGGATGAAAACAGATCGGATACGGACGGATATCACCGATATTACAGTTGTTTTCATATTTCTGTCCAGATTCGGATTCGAATACGGATAGTGTCAACTATGTCGGATATGATACGATTGGATATCGACATCATAAATATGCGATTTGAGTATTCGGATACGGATACGGATACGGTATCGGATGTTGGATATCCGGACTCGGATACGGACAGATCTCAACCCCTCTAAACAGATTCGGTTTCGAATACAGTCGAAAAATATCCGTACCGTTTTCATCCCTATGGACCTATAACCCTATATTATTATAGTTGAGCCAAAATGCATTTTGTAATTCATGGATGAAATTGTGCCTAATATATAAAGTTTTATTTATGGACAAAGTTGAGTTGAAGATAAAGTTTAAAGACCGAAATGCACTTTGATAGTTTATGGATGAAATTGAGTCCAAAATGCAAAGTTTGAGGACTGAAATGATCATATTCATAGTTCTATGATGAAAGTGAGCCCAAAAGTAGAGTTTGAGTTCTAAAATAGCCATTTTAAAACTTCAGAGATGAAACTGAGCCTCGAGTAATAGTTCAGGGACTAAAATGGCTATTCTGCCTTTAATTAATTATATGGCTGCTTTGAGATATGTGCAATTTTTAGAAAGAGGAGTATTGGAGTAGTTCCTAGTGCTCAAATATTTGGATTGCTCTCTTCTACTACAGTCACCCAATCTCTCGACCCAACTCAAAAGACGATTGACACACATAACACAAACATCACAAAGAAGAGATGGCTATAGAGGTCATATGGCCTTTTGTTTTTTTTATGGGAGCGGGAGATAGCAACAACCCCTCCAAATTAGGGGGAGGGAGTATGTATAATCCACTAAAAAAATTAGCTTGTTATGTCAGTCAAAGCTCAGAACTTCCGCAAACTAGCCATTCGAACAAAAAAAACTAGTCGTTGGACAGAATATGAGTAACTTCCACACAATTACGAAACTTGCACACTTCAACAAAACAACCCAGATCACCTTACTGAAAACGCTATCATGTTTTTCTTCAAATTCCAAAATTGATATCTTGTTCAGAGGGCTAATCATCCCAACTAAAAAACAAGTCCCAGAACCAACAAGTACAAGTGTTGTGGCTTGTGTTTCTCTCGTGTCATTACTCAATGCTTGCTTGATTTTAGAATTTAGACTTGTCAAAGAATTCATGTTCCATGCCAATTAATATTACAACATGCGTATGCTCAAGTTAAATCGATATGTCTACTTCAATCACTTGAATCTGCAATGTCTTCATGTACCATTTGTTCTTGATATCAACCATCTTTATCTTAATCCTTTGAGAAAATCCACCTTGTGCATTTGACTTGAACTATTTCAACACATAAGAGTACAATTCATAGCTTCTAGTGACTTCAACTCTTGATTGAAGAAAGATTTGATACTTGACGTCGCATAACTCCTCATGACTATCAATCTATTCTTGACTAACTAAGAATTTGTTCACACATCTTCACATATACAAATCTTGATCAAAATCCATGACTATCAACCTCTTCTCAATCATGCAACCAAGCCATCAACGAAACAAAACCATATCCACTTCCCTCCTATTATATGTTTTATCAATTTGCTTTCCTTTTGTTCACTAGTAGCCATGCACATGTGACATCGACGTGTTTGTACTTGTGATAGATGATGTAATATATATACTATATAAAAAATATAATACTACAGAATATTTAAAGTAAGATGTAGTTTATATTGATTGTAATGGCAAAAGACACAGAAAAATGTTCCATGAAGACCGGAGCCACCTAACTATCAAAAATTAAAATCAATGTACATGTTGTCACACATCATGTAATGGTGCTAATTCCAACTCGGCAATAGCACTTCTCATACACCTTCAAGAAAATAATATATCATAAATATACATTGCTTGGGTGTTAGTGTTTGTTAATGCATACAGAAAAAATCCGCGAGCACTCGAATACTGATGTATCTTTCACCCGAGAATATTCCAGAGTATCAATTTCTATGGGGAACATGGATTGAATCAATATTTTTGTGTATAGGTAGGGTTTCCTAAGATTTCTCTAAAAGCTCCTAAGAATCAAGGTTTAAGTTTTCATTCAGGTAGACTTACTTCAGAAATGCAAAACCAATCTGACCCTCGAGGAGCGGGGGGGGGGGGGGGGCTGAGAAGACATGGTCAGGAGAAGGCTACCAAAAGCTCTACGAGAACACCAACCCGAATGTGATGGATTATGTTGACCTGATAGGGCTATTCTACCTAGGGCTACAACAATTATCCATGCGGTTGGCCTACACTATCAATTACTACTCTAGTCAAGTACTTAAGATCCAACTAGAGCACTCAATGCAAGCCGAAATCCCATAAACTAGAAAATTAAGAACTAAACTTTAATTAAATGGAAAATTAGAGTTACCAGAAGAATTTGAATATTACTCGAAAGTGAGTCGCATTCATAGAGATACATAGTCGTAGAGAGACCAACAACCTTGGCTCCCCTCTACCTTTCTCCTCATCGCTCTTCCTATTTTCTAGTAAAATTTTAATTGGATGGAAGAGGCCACCCAAAGGGGCACATCCTAAGAGGGAGAGAAAGTGACAATGTAAGATGCAAGTATAGAAGTGGAGAAGGGGTCTCATATTTAGGCCTAAAGTTAGTACGATTCAAGATATCCTTCATGGAATATCCTCGGAATGACTTGATCTCTAAGTCGGTGGATTCACCTGGCCTTTATGGGCCTCATCCCTCATCGTCTTTGGTCTAGTAGACAGGCATGGATCGAGTATACGGGCGGCGATGGTATCCTGAGCCCATATATCTGACACATAGGCATATAAAAATGCAGAACAAATCCCCTTTGTAGATTTTGAAGAACCAAGTTACAAAAGTTCACAAAACAAAGGAGACCAAGTCAACACTTAGAGACAAAATTCAACATACTAGTACCTTTTCCTTTGACAGATTTCTTATCCTTTCATCTTGTCCGTCTTCTTTGTTTCTTTGTAATTTTCACTAATTTTCGTCCCTTTCTCCTGTTACATGTTTTCTCGATCTCTACTTCATTGGATCCATTTCTTTCTTGCAGGAGGGTGTAGTGGCATATTTGTTATTTTGTTATAAAACTTATGCTTGTATGTCTCTTGTATTGGGCCAATACTTGCAATCTAGCCCAAATCAAAACCCACTTCTGTTTGCAGGTATTCAGTTTTTGTGCCCTATAAGCTTTGGTGGGCCCGGTTGGATTTGATTTAATGTTCCTAATGGGTTTGTTTTGCAGACCTATTTGGAGTGCTTTAGTATAGAAACAAGTACGAACTCATTTTGACCGTTGGATGAAAATCTGATGGCTGGTATCTATCGCATAAATAGAAGCTATATTTTAGATATTTGAAATATAGCATGTCCCTTTTTAAAATTAGTTTCTATATGTTTCCATCTAGCATGGGCTTTCACCGTATATTTTGTCTCGTATTACTGCGGCAGGCAAGTTGCTCTCGTTTTCCGGACACATGAAGTGACCAAGTAGGTAGGTAGGTGAATGCAACCAAGTGATCTATCAAATGCAAGCAATCAAGTGCAAGTGCTTCAACCAACCAATGTTGCAAGAGATCATCCCTTGGACACTATCATTGGTGATATTTTAAGAGGTGTGCAAACTAGATCAAGATTGGCTCCATTTTGTGAGCATTTCTCATTTATGTCATCCATTGAACCTAAGAAGATAGATGAAGCTTTAAAGGATGTTGATTGGGTCAATACTATGATAGAAAGAGCTAAACAACTTTACAAGAAACCATGTATGGGAGTTAGTTGAGAGGCCTAAGGATCATAATGTGATTGGAACTAAGTGGGTCTTTCAGAACAAGCAAGATCAAGATGGGATAGTAATAAGGAATAAAGCAAGATTAGTGGCTCAAGGTTATACTCAAGTTGAAGGTCTTGACTTTGGAGAAACATATGCCCCGGTTGCAAGATTGGAAGCAATTAGGATCTTGTTAGCCTATGCTTGTGCCCACAACATCAAGTTGTACCAAATGGATGTGAAGAGTGCATTTTCTAATGGGTACATCAATGAGCTTGTGTATGTTGAGCAACCTCCTAGTTTTGAAGATGAGAAGAAATCCAACCATGTTTACAAGTTGAGAAAGGCTTTGTATGGATTAAAACAAGCACCTAGAGCATGGTATGAGAGATTGAGAGATTTCCTACTCTCTAAGGGATTCAAGATGGGAAGGTTGACACCACTCTCTTCACCAAGAAGCTTGAAAATGACTTGTATATAATGCAAATCTATATTGATAATATCATTTTTGGGTCAATAAATCAAGATTTTTGTGAGGAGTTTGGCAAGATGATGGCAAGTGAGTTTGAGATGTCCATGATTGGAGAGCTTAGCTACTTCCTTGGTCTTACAATCAAGCAAATGAAGAATGACACATTTGTGAGTCAAGGCAAGTATATCAAGGACATGCTCAAGAAGTTTGGAATGGATGATAGTAAAGCTATTAGTACACCAATGGGGACAAGTGGAAGCTTAGATAGTGATGCTAGTGGCAACATAGTGGATCAAAAGATGTATCGGTCTATGATTGGAAGCCTACTCTATGTGACCGCATCAATGGCCGGATGTGATGTTTAGTGTATGCATGTGTGCTAGATTTCCAAGCCTCACCAAGAGAAAGTCATTCGAAAGTAACAAAGAGAATATTGAGGTACTTGAAGCAGTACACAAAATATTGGATTGTGGTATCCCAATGGAGCAAGATTTGAGTTGATTGGATATTCGGACTCTGATTATACGGGATGCAAAGTTGAGAGAAAGAGCACATCGGGCACATGTCAACTATTGGGAAGATCACTTGTGTCTTGGTCATCAAAGAAGCAAAATAGTGTAGCACTTTCAACCGCCGAAGCGGAAGTACATTTCGGCCGGTAGTTGGTGTGCTCAGTTACTTTGGATGAAGGCTACTTTGAGTGACTTTGGAATTAAATTCAAGCAAGTGCCATTGCTATATGACAATGAGAGTGCCATAAAGCTCACCAACAACCTGGTTCAACATTCACGAACAAAGCATATTGATGTCCTGCCATCATTTCATAAGAGATCACCAATAAAAAGGGGACATTTGCATTGAGAGTGTGGGTACCAAAGATCAACTTGCCGATATCTTCACCAAGCCACTTGATGAAAAGAGGATTTTGCAAGCTAAGGAATGAATTAAACATACTTGACTTCTCCAATATGTGTTGATGCACCCCCCACTTATATGGCATGCCTCTCATTCGAGCAATCCAAGGTAAAAGTTGATTGGCATGGCATACATCCTTGCTAAGGACATGTTTAGTGCATCTAGACATATTTCACATTTGAATAGGCTCATTCATGAAAATCAAATGAATTTGATGCTTGTATGGTACCAATATTGCTTGTATACTTGAAATGATCTAGTGGTAGCATATGACATGTTTGTGAATTTGTAAACCTAGTGTTTGATCTAGAAAATAAGCTATAAGTGTTTAACTCAATATGGTACAAGATAACCCTTATTTGGAGGTGTGAAGAAGCTTGTCCTTGAATCAAACCGAGTTAAATATCTTTTGTAAGTAATCTAGATTGAACCAAATTGGAAAAATGATCCTCATTTCACATTGTTTCACCCCAACCTATCTATAATTTGAGCTCACCTTTTTGTGCTAATTGTTGACAAAGGGGAAGAGAAATTCACAAAGATAATAAGATAGGAGAAGCAAACAAATGAAATGACATTGCAAATGAAATGACATTGTAAGGGAAAAAATAAAAAATGCATACAAGTAGGGGGAGCAAGCTCATAAATTTGTATGTTGCATTTAAATGCACATTTCATATATTTGCTTGCATGACACAAGTTCTAAATTTCAATATCCATGCTTGTGTGGTGTATGCTAGTTATATGCTTGAATAGAGAAATGAAAAACTAGCATGCATAGGCTAAAGTAACTAGACTTATGTTCATTTTATGGAAACTAGACCCTTGCATGTAATGTTGATCTCGTGGGGTATTCTAGTTTTTGTGTATGTATAGTTACTAATGGTGCTAAGGATGGTATATTGGTGCACTCCAATTGGTATCACGCTTCAAAGGTCCATCTCTTATACCTTAGCATCATACGGTAGAAATTGTCTCCTATATTTCCTATCTAAGCATATGTGTAAGCTACAATCCAAACTCTTAGCACATATGTAGGGGGAGCAATTGCTACCATTTGGAGTTCATGAAACTTGTCCATATTGTTTTACACATGGTAAATATGCTTGGGCAAGCAACATGGATTCAATTAAATCTCAATTCATATCTTTGTGTAAGGGTTGTCATCAATTACCAAAAAGGGGGAGATTGAAAGCTCTAGTTTGGTTTTGGTTAATTGATGAAACCCTAAGTGCTAACCTAGTTTATTAAAGTGGTTATAAGATAGGTAGCACTACTCCAAGTGATGAAGCAATGGTGAAGATCATGACGATGGTGATGGTATGGTGATGATCAAATGCTTGAACTTGAAAAGAAGAAAGAGAAAAACAAAAGGCTCAAGGCAAAGGTATAAATAATAGGAGCCATTTTGTTTTGGTGATCAAGACACTTAGCGAGTGTGATCACATTTAGGTTAAATAGCCGTACTATTAAGAGGGTTGAAACTCATATTGAAATGCGGTTATCAAAGTGCCACTAGATGCTCTAACTCACTGCATATGCATTTAGGATCTAGTGGAGTGCTAACACCCTTGAAAATGTTTGTGAAAATATGTCCAACACATGTGCACAAGGTGATACACTTGGTGGTTGGCACATTTGAGAAAGGGTTAGAAACTTCACCGGTGGAGTGTTCGCCCGTAGAGTGCGGACAGTCCAACAGTGCCACCGGCGCCCTAGATAGAAAAGATAGGGGTTCACAGAGTGACCGGACACTGGTGGTGTAGTGACCGGACGCTGGGTTTAGAGTCCGGTCAGTAACAGCAGTGAGCATGTGTCTCGGTCTTGTGACCAGACGCTGGCGCGAAGAGTGACCAGACGCTGGTAGGGTGCGTCCGGTCAGTACTGACGTATGCTGACGTGAGGCGCACAGAGGAAACATTGAGTGACCGGACGCCGGGTGGGTCCAGTCAAGCATGACCGGACGCGTCCGGTCGTAAAATTTCATGTTTGGATCCTTACTGGAAACGACCGAACGCAGGGGTCCTACGTCCGGTCACTTTCTAACTAACGCGTCCGGTTATCACTTGACCGTTGAGATCGGGCGATCGGCATTTGAAGCCGATGACACATGGCAAGCTTCGGGCGACCGAATGCTGGGGTCCTGTGTTCGGTCAAACTGACCGGAGCGTCCGGTCACCCTAGGTTGTGCCTAGTGAAGGGGTACAACAGCTGTATTTCATGGGGGCTTATATTTAAGCCCCATGGCTAGCTCAAGCTATCTTGCTCGGCCATTTGCATTAACATAGCAACCTTGTGAGCTTAGCCAAAGCACTCCCACTCATCTCCATCATTGTTTCATCATCATTGTGAGTTTGGGAGAGAATCCAAGCGCATTGCTTGAGTGATTGCATCTAGTGGCACTTGGCATTCGTGTTTTGCTGCGGGATTCACTTGTTACTCTTAGTGGTTGCCGCCACCTAGATGGCTTGGAGCAGCGAGGATCGTTGACCGGAGGTTGGTGATTGTCTTCGGCTCCGATCGTTGTGATTGTGAGGGGTCTTGTGCCTTCCCCGGTGGAGAGCCTGAAAGGTAACTCTAGTGGATTGCTTGTGTCATTGAGTTACCTCACTTGTGGGTAGGTTCTTGCTGGTGTCTAATTGTGTGGATGAGGTTCGTGCAACACCTCTTAGTCGCTGAACCACCAAGTGTTGGTCGACACAACGGGGACTAGTGTGCCGGCAAGGACAGTGAACCTCGAGAGAAAAATTGATTGTCTCTTGCCCTTTGATATTCTCCCGGTGATTGATTCAGTATTCATCTTGTGATTGGTTCACTCGTCTACACGGCGGTATAATCACCCTACTTACTCATTTATATTCTTGCAAACTAGTTGTGGCAAGCTCTTTAGTGTAATTAGAATTGAGAGCTTGCTTTGTTATTTTAAGTTCATCTAGCAAGATTGAGAGCTCTTAGTGAGTAGTAACATTGCAAGTTATGTGCCTAGTAATCATTACAACTAGACTTGTTGGATAGGTGGCTTGCAACCCTTATAGATCTAGAGCAAGTTTGCATTTTGCTATTTGTCATACTAATCAAATTGCTCTAGTTGATTTGTAGATTTTTAAATTGGCTATTCACCCCTCTCTAGCCATATTAGGACCTTTCACCGTGCATCAGCTGTGTCCATACCCTGCATCAGCAAAGTGAAAAATGGGGTGAATTCTCATGCATGACTAAGGATCCAAAGGGTTTAGTATGAACATTTCCTCGGCGGCCAGCAGTTGATCCAGCAACAAGATGGCAAGATTGTGCTTTTGCACAAATAAAGCCTGCATGTTCAAGGTGATGCCTGTCATAGATAAATAGTATCCCCTTGTGTATGTGTTCCATAGGTCCTTGCTTCCCCTAATTTGATAAAATACAGATGTAAATACAATAACGATAAGAGATACACAGGAGTTGAAACAACCAACCAAAATCGTAACAAACAGAATTGGGACACACCTTGCACGCTCCTTCAATAACCCTTATGACTTCCTTTGTAGAGATAATATTATTAGAAGGATCTTTAGCTGATGAGCGTCTATCAATTTTGCATTTTATTTCTCTTAACTTCACGAGCACAACTACAGGTCTATCTGGCACTCCTTTCAGAACCTAAATATACACCTTAGTAAGTATAGTGTGAAGTACAATCACCCCTACTAGAATAATATTATTACCTAAAATGCTTCAGCTTCCACCCTTATAATTACTCCAAATGACAAGTTGCTGAAACTAGGTTGACGAGTACAGGTAAGTAAGCAAAACGAACGAGCTACGATTATTGTTCATTTGAAGTGTACACTTACTCTAAAAAACAAGATCATGTAGTTCATAATCACAAATTCTGGTGATTCATGTGGTAATTTCAGAGCTTTCGGCAACATGATCAGAAAACACACGGATCTAGTGTCATCCAACAAGAGCACATTAAGACAAAAGTATTCCAAATAGATCAGCTTAAATCTTTCTTCATAATCTTGATAAGACAATTACTCACATGTTGTTTAGTTATGTCAGACAAAATTATCAAGACAAATCCTTCCACTTTAACAACCATGCCAGTAGCACCTTCTGGTCCAACTGAAGCAGTGCTTGAAACTGATGAGGACCAATCACAGTAAGTAAACTACAGGCTCATTACTTATTTGTATGTACGAAGATGCACAGTTACTACCTGTGGAAGCTGTCGCAATGGCATCAAAGGCACCAATTCTTGCTCCTGGAGCCACACCAGGATTGGCCCCACCACTTGGAACACCCTTTTTAGAAATTTAGTATCACAAAAGGTAAGAACTAATATTACAGAAAGGGAACACTACTTTAGGACAAACATGGATAAATGTCAGGTAACTACAACTGCAACTTGCAAGGATAAGATGGACTTGTGTCCGTGGATATCATAACCTTTGCAATCAGAAGCATAGCTTGTAAAGTACAAAGCACGTCTTCTTCCATCAACTGGAGGCTTCTCTTATTCTACACCTATAGCCTGCCCAGTTGCAAACTCATATTACCTCTGGTTCAATCATCCATATGAACAAAAAATAACAAATATGATGAAATCATACCTTTGAGGAACAGAATCCTTGAAGAAAGCCAAGCCTAAGTTGTATCTGCTCCACTATTTCCCATGGTGAATCACAGAAATAGTGTAGCAACTATAGAACTTGGCACTTGTAATTCTGACACTAAAAGTCCCCATACACCAATGAACACAATATGATAGTCCCATAAAACATTTTTTTAAATGACATAGTCCCACAAACCCTTACACATGCACACGACAAAACTGCCATGGAACTGTAACTTAAGCTACTAGTTTCTAAAACAAAAGCCTCGACCCAAACCACATACAAATAATCGCACGGCATCAATACTTGCTACAAATATAGGAACTGCAGTGAATGTCGGATCATCTGAATGCGGTCAATCCAGCTCCCATGAGCTGCAGTTAACCAAACTAAACCCTCCACTTTCCTAAATCATACACCACTCCACAAAACCATAGATATTAACTCCCTAACTCCAGAGATAGGGGTTCCCCGATTTAGCTCAACCCACTCCGGTAGCTCATAAGAGGGTGGATCTACGCCGTACTTACGCATCCACAAAAAAATATCTAAAGCAAAGCATGAAATGATTATCATAGCCTGCTTCATCCTACAGCAGTATGACACCCTCGTCTAGAATCTACCACCGTTCTTTCAACACCCCAAACCTCCTTTCAATTACATTTCGCAACTTCGCATGAATGTAGTTGGATTTCTCCTCCCTCTGCAACTGCTGGAAATCTATGCCCCTAAAATTGTTTATGTGATACCTTGTGTTTCTGTAGGGGGTCATGTAACCTGGCATCTCCTTGTAACCCGCATTCGCCAGGTAGTACTGGCCTACAAGCGATGAAAGCAGCGAGAGATCAAATTGCAAATTGTGTAAGCAGACAATATACAGCCATCAGCTATCATAGCAAATGGTGGATGTATGCTTCAATACATCTACTACAAGCAAACAATTAAGAAATGTGAACATCAAGGCATCACGAACCTGCTGGGGGGATGTGGGAACAAATCGTCGTCCTGACAGTCTTTCAACACCGCCTTGTCATGGCATGCCCCCACCTTCCCGGCCCCCACGTATGTGAAACGACCAACCATATCCACGATGGCATAAACATTAATTGTTGTTTCGCCTTTCCTATTGTAGAAATTAGCCTTTGCTTCACGGTTAACCTCAACCTTTATGTGTGTGCCATCTATAGCACCTATCCATCCATCAAACCATGGTGCATATGCAGCAAGTTTGTTGCTCATGCGTGCATAGTTCCTATCTGCTGGCACTAGGACAGTATTTGCCTACGACCTACCTATACATGACCTCTACAGCTACTATAGTCTTTCTGCTAACTGTATCTAAAGACCTTTCAAACCTATCCTTGCACTCTCTACTAGCCGATTGGTGGGCACAGGTCTAGATGTACATGCCTAGAGCTTCTTCTAAGGTGCACTTATCTATTGCTGGCAGGCCAAACGGCAGCAGGGTTTCATGCAAATGTAGGAAGGCATCACGCGTCATGCGCAAACTATCTAAACATTTGGTATGGTCAGCAAGGGTAAGCTGCATCCATTGGGCTCCAGATAGCTTAGGAATGGGACAAGGAGGATTTACCTCAGGCCTTTGCGGTGACATAATACCTTTCAGCAGGATGAATGCTACCTTTGCCATGGTCATAGTGCTCGGTCCATCACTAGAAGTGTCGCTGTATGATGACTCATCAGTGCAGCTCATGCTGCTCATGATGCTACCTGCAAATGTGCATAAAGCAGTCAGATTGTAATGCAGATATTAGGAACAAAACATGTGCAAATAAGTGAACATATGAAGATACCTGAACTAGGTAGCACCATGAAAATAGGTTGGGATGTACAAGAGAAAAGTGATACATGCATAATGTCTTACAGCACTCACATCAGTACACAAATTTTTTATTCAAAACAGGAGACAACGACATGCACTCAACAGATAGGTGATACATGCAATGTCTTTGGTAATACAAAAAAACAAACATAACGAAACAACAAATAGAATGAACTCAACATGCACATGGTGGATATCCGCAAATAGTAGAAAAATAAGAAATGTGCTGATCACTAGGACTTGTTGGAGCACACAAAGTCCCACATCACATTGATCCAGTTCAGCCGGCCCTCTTTAGATTTTATTTTAAGAAAACCCTGACGACAGAGCCTGTCTCTACAAAGGTTTAGGGCTTGCACGAATACTACATCAGCCTCGCTGATACCATCTTGAATTAGAATGTCCTAGACTTGGGCCAACTCCTGAGCATTGGCGTTACGACGGGCCTTCTAGGACCTAGCCTCTCTGAGAAATTGGCCCAGGTCTTCAAGGCACTCTTCTACGGATGGAGTTTGGCTACTCTTCTTGCTGTAAGGACTGTTAACTGAATATTCTCTATGGACTCGCTTCGAGGGCTGATGACTAATAGGTGGAACGACTGGCTCGTTCAACAATGATGGAGGAGTGTGAGGGCTTCCATTACTGGGTGACTTGTCAGGTCGATGGCCCTCCGCCGATACCAACTAGCCCTTGTCATGTGGGGTGCGTCCCAATATTGTGATCAGTTGCTCATAGCATTGGGGTCATTTGAACTTATTTCTAACGGGTTGGCTACTTTCCTGCACGTGTTCCAGTGATGGCGAAGTTAGTACTGAGTTAGTAGGTGATGAGGACATGGCACCTTCGGATACGAACAATGATTATAAGGTGCGCTCGTTCCTACATTTGCATAGTGGCTTTGGTTATAATTCACTTGGTTCCACATGTGATGAGGACATGGCACCTTCGGATATGAACAATGATTATAAGGTGCGCTCGTTCCTACATTTGCATAGTGGCTTTGGTTATAATTCACTTGGTTCCACATGTGATGAGGACATGGCACCTTCGGATACGAACAATGATTATAAGGTGCGCTCGTTCCTACATTTGCATAGTGGCTTTGGTTATAATTTACTTGGTTCCACATGTACATGTCACTATTTGATTGTAGGTTCAAATGTGTTTCATAATGGAAGTTCATCAAAGTTGAACTTTCGGTTCGTCGGTAGCCCGACAGTGTCTCATTGGGAAGGCCATAACTCATCCATCCGGAGTGCGATCGAGGTCAATGAGCACTTGATGGAAAGCTTGTTTGATAAGCTTTCAAATAGATCTGGTCCCATCTCAATATCACATCGGCAAGGCCTCCAAATCACCAATATATTATGTCGCTATTTCTGGCGGGAGCCACACTGTTGTTATGGGCTTGTTAGACATCCTTGGGACCTAGACCCAAGTTGGAGCACGCCCCAAGAAGATGGAGAACACCTAAGAGATAGCCTTGGACGTCCTCCTCCTTGGCCACCACCTTAGGAGGCCAGCAAGGACGTCCAAGCCAAGCCAGAGGCCCAGTCCAATCCGAGTTCGAGTCTGCCTCGGTAGTCAGGACCAGTCTGCAATAAAACGGACGCCCAGGACGCATCCAAACTCCGTTTTCGATGATCCACATATAGATGGAAAGCTAATTTGATAAGGAAGCCAATCCAAGTGGTTTCATGTCAAAACCTCTTCGAAATCAATAGGAATCGTCGAAACAAGTTGATGTCCAGAATCTGTCACGGCGCTGCGTCGTCGTCTTTTGGGCCGTTGGGCCTTGTAACGTGTTGGGGCACCTTTAGCACGTGAAGAGGGATCCTTGGACGTCCCTTAGGCTATATAATCAGTAGCCACCACCTACTTCAGGTTTTGGGTTTTGCTTAGATTATTCTGTTAAGAAACAGTTTCGTCGTTCTTTGGTTTGTGAGACCCCAACTCGTGAGATTAATCTTTCATCTGCAATTTAGTTGCGTTTTATCTTGTTCTTGCTTGTGTTCTTCGATTCGCAGCAGGGATTAGCCTTCTTGGCGAGGTCAACCGGATTGTGACACGGTTGATAACCAGAGGAGACGTGGTGCTAAGGTTGCAGGGTTTGGATCTTTGTGATCTGAAGCCGGATCGGTGTGTCGCTCTCCGAACAAATCGTTGTTTATCTTGAACCTGACGGAAGATCAGGACCCCCGTCTACATTAGTAGGAACCTAATTGCTACAAAAAAATCAAAGAAATGGGTGTAGTTAGTACCCCGGGGCTGGCGCCGTACCACTCGGGTCGGCTGTAACCTCTCCAGTTAGTGGGTCACGGCCTAGCCCAGTATGGGTCTATACAGTCACGCCAATTGAAGTAACAACTGTTTTAGCTCGTTGTACTTGTTCTGGCACACTTTCTTATTGTACCCGAGGTTCGTGACTTCATTGAAGGCATGAACGATATTGGTCCACCCTAGTGAGGTTGGACCGTGGGCACCGGTCCAGTGATAGACGTCTTTCTGCTTGATGATTAGGTCAAGAAACAGAGAGGTTGTTCTGTCATCCCAGCAAGCACGGTCCTGGCTCATTTGATTCAAGGATCGACAAAGCTGTTAGTAATACACCAGTACCAAAATGTAATCACCAGGTAGGACATTGTATTACAATCTGCTAGAAACTAAAAACTGAGCCAACACACACAAAAAAGAGATATGATGGAAATTGAGCACTGTATTAGAATCTGATACAAGCAAGCAAGAATCTGATGGAAACTGAAAACTGAGCATACATACAAAATTTCATGGTGAAAAGCAAGAGATGAAGCAAGCAAATTAACCACAAGAATGAACATGGTGCGTACGGACCACCATTCACTGTCACTGTAACATGACCAAAAGAGAACTAAACCCTAAATCCAAACAGCAAATTGACAAATTATATCCCTAACTTGCCTTTTGTGGCCGTTTGCAGCTTTTTGAGCGGAGGTTGTAGTGGCTGCCAGCAGTTGGAGAGCAAGACGAAGCCGACAACGCTGCCAGTTTGGGCAGCGTTGATCACAACCGGACGAAACGTCCCTTCTATGTCTGAAGTGCAATCAAAGAGCACACTTGTAAGATGAAAACACATAATCTGAAAAATTTGAACATTTAAAGGGGTGAAGAACATTACATGTGTACTGTCTAACATAAACTGAAGTAGAGTATCAATAGAGAATATATCGCACAGGAACAAAGTTAATAACAACAAAAATCGACAACTACTGCCAAACATGTTACAAATTCAATGCCAGCCAAATCAATCGAACAAAACTGAGAAACTAGGTTAAGGAAATGCTGTCTTGCAAAATAACTAAACTAACTCAGCTTCTCGATGAAGGCAAATGAAGAAAGCAGTACATTAACATCATAAGCATGCGACGAAGCTTCCATTAAACTATGTTACTAGTAGCAAAAATTGACTGCAAACCCAAACAACGGTTAGCAAAAGGTGATTCCAAGGTTAACTAAGCCATTAAGCATCATCTGCCAGATCTGTTCAGAAAGTATTCAGAAACATAGTCCTAAAATATGTACGAAGAGCACTTCTGTAATATAGAAACAAGATGTGGGAATTTCTATCAGATACATAGAGGAGCAGACATGAGTACATGTTGGATCTCAATTCCGGCGGGGTCAAACTGCACCGGCGTGGGGTTCCGGGGGGGCTTACCGTTCTGGAAGGAGTCGCCGTTGATGGAGGCGGGGTCCAGAGAGGGCGGCCGAGACCACTATCACCGAGGCTGGCGAGAGTGAGGGAAGCCCTAGCCGCACTGAGGTCAAACTACAAGACGACCAGCTGCGGCTCAGAGGTGGCCAGGTGAGAGGACGGAGGCGTGGGATTCGGGTTACCTGGCTGGCCGTAGACGCCGTCGATGGAGGCGGGGTGGGGGAAGAGGACGACGATACTGTAACCACAGCCCCGCCGAGGAGGACGGCGTACAGAGGCGGCCGCGCCCGCATCCGGTGGCCATCGACGCCGCCCATTGACGCGGCGCGGACTACCGCCGGTAAATGCACGGAGCGATGGCGAGGACCGGCACGTGTGCGCGGAACCCTAACCACCGACGGAGAGAAAGAGAAGAAAGTGAGAGACGCGACGAAGCAATGGGTATAAGTTCCAGCCGTTCGGCTGGTGCGACTGGTGCTGGGCTGCTGAATGGCTGGGCTGACAAGCCCAGCCAGGCTGTTTAGTGGAATACAAGTACACATGCAATACGGGGCCCAAGAATATTTCTGAAGAATACATGCCAGCATATCCATGTGATCAGATCCAATCCAATGCTTCTATCATCGCACTCTTCTCTTCCAAGGACGAGCATATCGGGATAACGTCCTAGCTGTTCTTACTAGTTTATTCATGCTTCGTCGTGTATAGGCTAATACAGATTTTTATTTTATATTTGAAGATCATCTGGTCCCTGTTTGCTATAGGCTAGCTGTTCATGGACCAGCTCACCATCGCCTAGCTCTAAGAAAGATTCCATCCTATCCGCCTCTGCAGTCGTCTTCACACACATGTTGCTGTCTGCCATTGCCACGCATCGTCATCGTGCTGATCTTGTTTGTTCCCTCCATGTATATTCCATGTATATTCCATTCCATTGCGTACAAATTTCTGCCAATTTCAGCAGATATTTGTGCATATGCATGAGCTTTCAAGTGAATCACGGATCATGATTCCGTAGAATGGATCGATCAAGCACAGTGAAAAAAAAACAGGGCTTGAGCTGATTTGTTTGTTCATTTGTTGTTTTAGATCGAACTCTTATATATTCGTGGCTTCAAACTTTTGGATGCATACAGTTGCTATCAACGTAGTGCTCTCTTGTTCAACCACGAACTGGAGTGTGGTTAGGACTGCTTTGCTCCACTTTTTTTTTTTTTTGTTTCGCTCTACGTTTTTTTAGTCGAACGGTTTCAGTTCCACGCAATCTTTTTGAGAAAAAATGGTGAAGGTGTGAGAGTACCTAAAGAGATGCTCTACAAACTCTAGTTTTCTGTGAAGCTATTCCACGATAGAGTTTGTAAATTAATTTGTGGAGTAGTCCCAAACATCCGCTAGATGCATGTCTCTCACTCTTGGGTTCTATGTGACAAACTTACGACGTAAAATAAAAGCGACGGATGATAACATTTTCAATTTTAAGAGGACAACGACTACCTCAGTTCGTTAATCAATTAACTTAGGTGGTATTTAGATTCAGTGATTAAAATTTAGGAGGTGTGTTGAAAGAATGTTGCATAGAGTGTTCGGATACTAATAAAAAAATAAATTACATAATGCGTCACTACTGCACGAGATAGATTTTTTAAGCCGAATTAATCCGTTAGCACATGTTTACTGTAGCACCACATTGTCAAATCATGGACTAATTAGGTTTAAAAGATTCATCTCATAAATTAGTCATAAACTGTATAATTAGTTTTGTAATTAATCTATATTTAATACTCCACATATATGTCTAAATATTCGATAAGACAACAACTAAATTTTAGAAAGAACAACTAAACACCGCCTTAATTCGAACTCTGAGCTAGGCTACTACATCCTGGTGGGCTCGGCCACGAGCAGGCCTATCTGATTGCTCCGCCCTCCCGGGCCCCGTGAATGATTGATGGCCACAGCCGTCTCGGGCTTTGGGCAATGGAGAACGGGAGAAGGATGGGAGCGCCACCCTTTCCAAACTCTTCTGCGCCGGCCACAACAGCTGACGCGCCAGCATTGAATAAGGACTGAGCGCGGCAAGCATCTGGAGAAGCCACGTCGTTCATGATCCGGTCGATGGAAACGGGTCTTGTTGCACTGTATCTGTTCGCGTGCCTTTAAAAAAAACTCGGCCTACGGTGGACAGACAACCCCGTAACATTGTGCTTAAGGAAGAAGACCTTCTCACGCAGGCCGAGAAAATCCCCGAACACCGTGTCCCGCCCTTACACAGAGGCCCGTTACCCTGTGAGTGGACCAGTCCGTTGCCTGTGCTTTGAACAACTTGAGACAGGTGAGGGAATTTTTTTAACTCCGGGCAGGCGAACGAGCGCACCTATGGAGGCTCGAACCCTGCCCGCGAGAGTACCAGGCGGACGTCCCGACCAACCGGTCAGAGGAGCCGCTGGTCGCGTGCCTTTAAACATAACCTTTTTCATAAATTTCTTCAACATTTCTTCAAATCATCCAAATTCCTTCAGAATTTCTTACAGCAAACAAATGCACTTATAGCTAGCCGGATTGGGTCTGAATCTGGTTGCTTAGATTCTGCACGCAGATGAAAACAGAAAACAAGTTACGGGAAGAGTTCGGTTCGTCTTGGGGTCGCACTCTATTACCATGTTGGCTTAGTAAATCTTACATTTTCATCTAATAAATAGTATTTTTTTTTCACGATAAATTAATCAATAGTACTTTCAGCCAGAGCTTATTAGCCAAGCAAACATGTATATGTAAAACATTGTTTCATTGTTTTGTTTGCGAACACCATCTTGAGTGGATCTCAGGACTAATTCATATTATCTCACTTTTTGCTGCCTAAAGTTATCTAGACAATTTGTAGCAAATAGTGATGCACTGCCTGCACTTTTCCTCAGTCCATCCTTCGATTCATAGGGTCGATGCTCATTGCTTCATGCTCCATCATTATCCCACTCTAGTGTCATTTCAACAATCTTTTCTGATAGGCGTAAAAAACAATCTTTTCTGATAACTATCCTTATTAGATCGGTGGTACCATAAAAATAGCACACACGAGTTCTGCCATCCACATTAACAACGTGATCTAAAACTGAGACAGCGGTACTGCAACTTTTGGTGACACCCCACCTTTACAAAACACTTAGGTCCCGCTTAGTGTCGGGTATCGATATTAGGGATACCCAACGTAAAAAAGTTAGCGTCTACGCTGACTTCCCCGGATAGAGCAAGACATATTAAGCGCGTGTTTAGTTCCCTGAATTTGGGAATTTGGGCTGCTGTAGCACTTTCGTTTTTATTTGGTAAATAGTGTTCAATCATGGACTAATTAGGCTCAAAACGTTCGTCTCGTAATTTCCAACCAAACTGTGTAATTAGTTTTTTTTGTCTACATTTAATGCTCCATGCACGTATCGTAAGATTCGATGTGATGGCTACTGTAGCACTTTTTGAGAATTTGGGGTGGGAACTAAACACGCGCTAAAAGGTCTTACCCGATTCCAAGGGCATGGGCTCCGTCGCGCCCGACCTTGAGGCCGCGGGTTCCGTCTCACTTGACCCCTTAGGTACGGCTACGTCTCGCTCAACCCCTTGGGTGCGGGCTCCGTCTCGCCCGATTCCAAGGACGGTGTTTTTGTCTCGCCCGACCCCTTGGGTGCGGGCTCTGTCTCGCCCAACCCCAAGGACGCGGTTTCCGTCTCTCCTGAGGCCGTGGGCTCCGTCTCGCTCGACACCTTGGGTGTAGGCTTCGTGTCGCCCGACCCTAAGGACGTGGTTTTTGTCTCGTCTGACAAGGACCCATACCGTCGCTAACCACTCCAGGTCCAAGCGTATGGGCCTAGGTCAAAACTCTGACACCAGAGAAGAGACTGGCACGTCCCGATGTAACCCATGACCATGACGGGCCATACATGAGGACTCAGATCAAAAACAGTGTTGGACGTGCCGGTGCTGTTATGCCTAACCCTCGTACGAACGCTGATATACGCGTCAGTTCACCACGACGTCCGCCGGGACAAAATGGAACACCGTGACCGACAGATGACGCTTACACATGGCGCCAATGATGAATAGGGCCGATATGTGGAGCCGTCCCTGTTGACACCTACAGGATCGGCGGAACCCGCATGAAGGAGAAGAAGGACCCGACGACCTTGGAAGCCTTCTTCTCTCTCTCTCTCGTTCTTCTCGTCTTCCTCCGCTGTAACCCGCGCTTTCTCTTCGCCTATAAAAGGGGAAGCAGGGTGCCCCCATGAAGGGGAGGGAAATCGAAACACAAGATCACGACACGAGCACACGGCTGAGCGGCAAGCGAGCTCTCAGCACCCGTTTACTCCTTCCATCAGAGACTTGGGATCCTCTCCCTCTCTCGCCTATTTATAACCCCTACTACAAACCAAGTGCCAGTAACACGAGCAGCAACGAACTGGACGTAGGGACGTTCCGCCCGAATCAGTATAAACCCTTGTGTCCTTCGAGTAAACCATCCGAGCTAGACGCGCAAAAACAAATTTACTTGTCGGTGGTCCAAAAAACACCGATAGTTGGCGTGCTCGGTAGGGGCTTTTTGCGCGTCTCAACATCCACATCAGCCCTCGGATGACTAGTCACGACATCAGCTGGGTCCCAGGCGCGCACGTGCGCTTCGAGAACCTAGACTTCATCGTCACGACGGGAGGGGGGGGGAGAGTTGATGCAGGCTCCCGTCGCCGTCCAACCTCTCCACTTCACCGGCCTTGATGTGATCGTCGAGAAACTTGCGGAGCTATGGCTGCACGCACCGAAGGCCCGCGCCCCCTGGAGCGACTAGCTCCTCGGCTTCGATTACGGGAGGCTAGAGCGACATCTCGACGCCTTCCTGGGACCCTGACCGTCCTAGGAGGACCTAGGCCGCCTCACCTTCTTGTTCTTCAATGTCATGACGCAGCTTGCCGGAGGAGAGCCGCTCTTCCCGAAATGAAAAAAATTGCAAAAATGACACTCAAAAGATTGACTCCTTGATTATGATGGCACTCGGATGGATGACAAGTGGGTCCATCTATGTCTATGAATGTGGGTCCAATATCAAATCTACAAACGGTCGATGTTTTGAGTCCCATGTTTGCAAATCACCCCCCGGAATACCTCATCCAGAGTGCCTCGACAGCGCTCCCGTTTGGTCTGCGTAACACCGTAGAGATCGTTGACCACCTTATGGCGCAATGCACGCCCTCATCCCCTATGAACGATGAGTTTGTGGGGATGACCGAATATGTCACAGAATCTTTCCACGACCTCCTCGTGGTAGAATCGGAGTCACCCTCCAACTCTGACTCCAGCAGGGGGGACCATCACCCCTCGCGTGAATGTTTTATGGCAGGTACCCTCGAGGGATACATTGAAAGCATCCATGATGGAGGGGCTACCCTAGTAGACGACCTCAATGATGAAGGTCAAGGGGGACACAGGGGCCCCACCTCGCCTACGGGTAGAGCAGCTGAGGGCGTGGCACCAAGAGCTCGAAGAAGCACGACTCCAGCTCGAGTAGGAATGCGTCCACAGAGATGGCGGACGTGCGTGTGCCGTGGCCCATGACGTGAACCAGAGGATCATCAAGGATGATGAAGCCCTCCCACACTTCACCTGGGTAAAGTGAAAGCTCTAATTTGGTTTTGGTTGATTGATGAAACCCTAAGAGCTAACCTAGTTTATCAAAGTGATTATGAGATAGGTAGCACTATTCCAAGTGATAAAGCAAATGAAGATCATGACATGATGATGGTGATGCCATGGTGATGATCAAGTGCTTGGACTTGAAAAGAAGAAAGAGAAAAACAAAAGGCTCAAGGCAAAGGTATAAATGGTAGGAGCCATTTTGTTTTGGTGATCGAGACACTTAGTGAGTGTGATCACATTTAGGATCGATAGCCGTACTATTAAGAGGGGTAAAACTCATATTGAAATGCGGTTATCAAAGTGCCACTAGATGCTCTAACTCATTGCATATGCATTTAGGATCTAGTGGTGTGATAACACCCTTGAAAACATTTGTGAAAATATGCTAACACATGTGCACAAGGTGATACACTTGGTGGTTGGCACATTCGAGCATGGGTTAGGAACTACAGCAGCGGAGTGTCCGCCCATAGAGTGCGGATAGTCCGATGGTGCCATCGGTCCTCTATACAGAAAAGACGGAGGTCACTATAAGTGACCGGACACTGGTCTCAGTAGGACCGGCGCGTCCGATCAGTGGAAGCGTGAAGACGCTGGCCTCAATCTTCAACCGGAGGTTGGGTCACTTAGTGACCGGACACTGATGGGGTGCATCCGGTCCTACTGATGTGGTAGCACATAGAGGAGAAGCCGAGTGACCGGACGCTGGGTGAGTCCGGTCGGGCATGGTTTTTCACGAATGGAAGCTTATTGGAAACGTCTGGACGCTGAAGTCATGCGTCCGGTCACTTTCAAGCAGTGCGTCTAGTCACAACTTAAATGTACTGATGACCATTGAGATCGAGCGATCAGGGTTTGAAGCAGGGGACATATGGCATACATTGCACGATCAGACGTTGGGGTCCAGTGTTTGGTCGATCTGACCGGTGCGTCCGGTCGCCCTGTTTTTTAGTGGACTGAGGAGCCAATGGCTCTATTTCGTGGGGGCTTCTATTTAACCCCATGGCTGGCTCAAGCTCACTCTCTTGGCCATTTGCATTGACATAGCAACCTTGTGAGCTTAGCTAAAAGCCCTCCCACTTATCTCCATCATCGATTCATCATCTTTGTGAGATTGGGAGAGAATCCAAGTGCATTGCTTGAGTGATTGCATCTAGTGACACTTGGTATTCGTGTTTTACTACAGGATTCACTTGTTACTCTTGGTTGTTGCCGTCACCTAGATGGGTTGGAGCAATGATGATCATTGAGCGGAGGTTGATGATTGTCTCCGGCTCTGATCGTGGTGATTGTGAGGGGTCTTATGCCTTCCCCGGCGGAGCGCCAAAAGGTAACTCTAGTGGATTGCTCATGTCATTGAGTTACCTCACTTGTAGGTAGGTTCTTGCAGTGTTCAATTGTGTGGACGAGGTTTGTGCAACACCTCTTAGCCACAAGCACGTGAACCTCGAGAGAAAAATTGGTTGTCTCTTGCCCTTTGGTATTCTCCCGGTGATTGATTTAGTATTCATCTTGTGATTGGTTCACTCCTCTACACGGTGGTATAATCACCCTACTCACTCATTTATATTCTTACAAACTAGTTATAGCAAGCTCTTTAGTGTAATTAGAATTGAGAGCTTGCTTTGTTGTTTTAAGTTCATCTAGTGGAGCTCTTTAGTGTAGCAAGTGTGAGAGCTCTTAGTGTGTAGTGACATAGCAAATTGTGTGTCTAGAGATCATAGCAACTAGAATTGTTGGATAGGTGGCTTGCAACACTTGTAGAGCTAGAGCAAGTTTACATTTCGTTATTTGTTATACTTATCAAATTTCTCTAGTTGATTTGTAGATTTTTAAATAGGCTATTCACCCCCTCTAGCCATATTAAGACCTTCCAAGTGGTATCAGAGCTGTGGTCACCGTTTGATTAAAGGCTTAACAACCTCGGTGTTAAATTATGGCTCAAGTTGTGTTCAACCATGTGGGGGGCAAACCACCATTCTTTGATGGCACATGCTATGATTATTGGAAGAGAAAGATGAGGATGTATCGGTCTATGATTGGAAGCCTACTCTATGTGACCGCATCAAGGCCGGATGTGATGTTTCGTGTATGCATGTGTGCTAGATTTCAAGCCTCACTAAGAGAAAGTCATTTGAAGGCAACAAAGAGAATATTGAGGTACTTGAAGCATACACAAAATGTTAGATTGTGGTATCCCAAAGGAGCAAGATTTGAGTTAATTGGATATTCAGACTCTGATTATGTGGGATGCAAAGTTGAGAGAAAGAGCACATCGGGCACATGTCAACTATTGGGAAGATCACTTGTGTCTTGGTCATCAAAGAAGTCAAATAGTGTATCACTTTTCAATGTTTGTTAAGGGTGCCAATGGTATGAAGGCTAAGTTCATTGGTACACCAATTGTGGGCCCAAAGAAGAAGGCCATTTGGGTACCAAAGACCTTGGTAACTAACCTTCAAGGACCCAAGCAAGTTTGGGTACCTAAAAAGAATTGATCTTCTTTTGTAGGTAAATTATAAGGCCGAATGAAGGCATTGGGTGCTTGATAGTGGGTGCACACAACACATGACCGGTGATCTAAGAATGTTCAATTCAATCAATGAAAATAAGAGCAATGGAATTGATAGTATCACATTTGGTGACAATGGGAAAGGCAAGGTCAAGGGTTTTTGTAAGATTGCAATATCCAATGACTTGAGCATTTCAAATGTGCTACTAGTAGAGAGCTTGAACTTCAACCTATTATCGGTAGCTCAATTGTATGATCTTGGTTTTAAGTGCATATTTGGTGTGGATGATGTAGAGATCATAAGTGTAGATGGCTCTAACTTGATATTCAAAGGATTTAGATATGAAAATCTATACTTAGTTGATTTCAATGCTTGAGAAGCTCAATTGTCAACATATTTGATCACTAAGTCTAGCATGGGTTGGTTATGGCATAGAAGGCTTGGTCATATTGGAATGAAATAATTGAACAAGTTGATCAAGCATGACTTAGTTAGAGGCTTAAAAGATGTCACATTTGAAAAGGATAAGCTATGTAGTGCATGTCAAGCCAGAAAGCAAGTTGGTAACACAAATCCTAAGAAGAGCATGATGAGCACATCTAAGGCATTTGAATTGATGCACATGGACTTGTTTGGACCAACCACATACACTAGCATTGGTAGAAACAAATATGGATTTGTGATTGTGGATGATTTCACTAGATACACCCGGGTGTTCTTTCTTGTTGACAAGAGTGATGTGTTTGCAACATTCAAATCATTTGTCAAGGGCATTCACAATGAGTTTGAAACAACTATCAAGAAAGTAAGAAGTGACAATGGTAGTGAATTCAAGAACACTAGAATTGATGAGTTGTGTGATGAATTTGGAATTAGACATTAATTCTTGGCCAAGTACACTCCACAATGAAATGGCCTAGTTGAAAGAAAGAATAGAACTTTGATTGATATGGCAAGATCAATGTTGAGTGAGTACAATGTGAGTCATTCATTTTGGGCTGAAGCAATCAACATGGCTTGTTATTATAGCAACCGACTCTATTGTCACCCCATGATGGAAAAGACACCCTATGAGTTATTGAATGCAAGAAAGCCCAACATAGCATACTTTCGGGGTTTTGGTTGCAAATGCTACATATTAAAGAAATGCACTAGATTAAGCAAGTTTGAAAATAAATGTGATGAATGTTTATTGCTTGGTTACTCCACTACTAGCAAGGCTTATAGAGTTTGGAATTTAGCTTGTGGTACTCTTGAGGAGGTTCATGATGTGGAGTTTGATGAAACAAATGGTTCCTAAGAGAAAGATGAGAATCTAGATGATGTAAAAGGCACTCAATTGGTCAATGCAATGAAGAACATGGACATTGGTGATATAAGGCCTAGAGGGTGATTGATGTTGAAGATGACAAGAATCAAGTGCTCTCTAACTCAAATATGCAAGCTAGTGGTTCTCATGATCAAGTTCAAGCAAGAACTAGTGATGACAAAGTGCAAGATCAACAACAAGTGGCTAGTTCATCATCTCAACCAAGTGATTAATCAAATGCAAGCAATCAAGTGCAAGTGCTTCAACCAACCAATGTTGCAAGAGATCATCCATTAGACACTATTATTGGTGATATTTCAAGAGGTGTGCAAACTAGATCAAGATTGGCTTTATTTTGTGAGCATTTCTCATTTATGTCATCCATTGAACCTAAAAAGATAGATGAAGCTTTGAAGGATGTTGATTGGGTCAATGCTATGCATGAAGAGCTAAACAACTTCACAAGAAACCAAGTATGGGAGTTAGTTGAGAGGCCTAAGGATTATAATGTGATTGGAACCAAGTGGGTCTTTCGGAACAAGCAAGATCAAGATGGGACAGTAATAAGGAACAAAGCAAGATTAGTGGCTCCAGGTTACACTCAAGTTGAAGGTCTTGACTTTGGAGAAACATATGCCCCGGTTGCTAGATTGGAAGCAATTAGGATCTTGTTAGCCTATGCTTGTGCCCACAACGTCAAGTTGTACCAAATGAATGTGAAGTGTGCATTTCTTAATGGGTACATCAATGAGCTCGTGTATGTTGAGCAACCTCCCGATTTTGAAGATGAAAAGAAACTCAACCATGTTTACAAGTTGAGAAAGGCTTTGTATGGATTAAAACAAGCACCTAGAGCATGGTTTGAGAGATTGAGGGATTTCCTACTCTCTAAGAGATTCAAGATGGGAAAGGTTGACACCACTCTCTTCACCAAGAAGCTTGGAAATGACTTGTTTGTAATGCAAATCTATGTTGATGATATCATATTTTGGTCAACAAATCAAGATTTTTGTGAGGAGTTTGATAAGATTATGGCAAGTGAATTTGAGATGTCCATGATTGGAGAGATTAGTTACTTCCTTGGTCTTCAAATCAAGCAAAAGAAAAATGGCACATTTGTGAGTCAACGCAAGTATATCAAGGACATGCTCAAGAAGTTTAGAATGGATGATAGTAAAGCTATTAGTACACTATCGGGGACAAATGGAATCTTGGATAGTAATGCTAGTGTCAACATGGTGGATCAAAAGATGTATCGGTCTGTGATTGGAAGTCTACTCTATGTGACCGCATCAAGGCCGGATGTGATGTTTAGTGTATGCATGTGTGCTAGATTTCAAGTCTCACCAAGAGAAAGTCATTTGAAGGCAACAAAGAGAATATTGAGGTACTTAAAGCATACACAAAATGTTGGATTGTGGTATCCCAAAGGAGGAAGATTTGAGTTGATTGGATATTCGGACTCCGATTATGTGGGATGCAGAGTTAAGAGAAAGAGCACATCGGGCATATATCAACTATTGGGAAGATCACTTGTGTCTTGGTCATCAAATAAGCCAAATAGTGTAGCACTTTCAACTGCAGAAGCGGAGTACATTTCGGCCGGTAGTTGTTGTGCTCAATTACTTTGGATGAAGGCTACTTTGAGTGACTCTGGAATCAAATTCGAGCAAGTGCCATTGCTATGTGACAATGAAAGTGTCGTAAAGCTCACCAACAACCCGATTCAACATTCAAGAACAAAGCATATTGATGTCCGCCATCATTTCATAAGAGATCACCAACAAAAAGGGAACATTTATATTGAGAGTGTGGGCACCAAAGATCAACTTGCCGATATCTTCACCAAGCCACTTGATGAGAAGATGTTTTGCAAGCTAAGGAATGAATTGAACATACTTGACTTCTCCAATATGTGTTGATGCACCCCCCATTATATGACATGCCTCCCCTTCGAGCAAAGTAAGGTAAAGTTGATTGACATGTCATCCATCCATTGCTAAGGACTTGTTTAGTGCATCTAGTCATTCCTATCATGTCCTAGGCTCATTCATGAAAATTAAATGAATTTGATGCATGTATGGTAACACTATTGCTTGTATGTTTGAAATGATCTAGTGGTAGCATATGACATATTTGTGGGCTTGTAAACCTAGTGTTTGATCTAGAAAATAAGCTATAAGTGTTTAACTCAACATGGTATAAGATAACCCTTATTTAGAGGTGTGAAGAAGCTTGTCCTTGGATCAAATCGAGTTATATATCTTTTTGCAGGTGATCTAGATTGAATGAAATTGGGAAAATAATCCTCATTTCACATGGTTTCACCCCAACCTATCTATAATTTGAGCTCACCTTTTGTGCTAATTGTTTACAAAGGGGGAGAGAATTCACAAAGATAGTAAGATATGAGGAGCAAATAAATGAAAACAAATGAAATGACATTGTAAGGGGATCAATAAAAAATGCACACAAGTAGGGGGAGCAAGCTCATAAACTTGTATGTTGTATTTAAATGTGCATTTCATAAAAAATGTGCACAAGTTTTAAATTTCAATATCCATGATTGTGTGGTGTATGCTAGTTATATGCTTGAATGGTGAAATGAAAAACTAGCATGCATAGACTAAAGTAACTAGACTTATGTTCATTTTATGGAAACTAGACCCTTGCTTGTAATGTTGATCTCATGGGGTATTCTAGTTTTTGTGTATGTTTAGTTACTAATGGTGCTAAGGATGATATATTGGTGTACTCCGATTGATATCACGCTTCAAAGGTCCATCTCTTATAGCTTAGCATCATTTGGTAGACATTGTTTCCTATATTTCCTATCTAACCATATGTGCAAGCATCAATCCAAACTCTTAGCACATATGTAGGGGGAGCAATTGCTATCATATGGGATTCATGAAACTTGTCCATATCCTTTTACACATGGTAAATATGCTTGGGCAAGCAATGTGGATTCAATTAAATCTCAATTCATATCTTTGTGTAAGGGTTGTCATCAATTTCAAAAAAGGGGGAGATTGAAAGCTCTAGTTTGGTTTTGGTTAATTGATGAAACCCTAAGAGCTAACCTAGTTTATCAAAGTGATTATGAGATAGGTAGCACTATTCCAAGTGGTGAAGCAAATGAAGATCATGACATGATGATGGTGATGCCATGGTGATGATCAAGTGCTTGGACTTGAAAAGAAGAAAGAGAAAAACAAAAGGCTCAAGGCAAAGGTATAAATGGTAGGAGCCATTTTGTTTTGGTGATCGAGACACTTAGTGAGTGTGATCACATTTAGGATTGATAGCTGTACTATTAAGAGGGGTGAAACTCATATTGAAATGCAGTTATCAAAGTGCCACTAGGTGCTCTAACTCATTGCATATGCATTTAGGATCTAGTGGAGTGATAACACCCTTGAAAATATTTGTGAAAATATGCTAACACATGTGCACAAGGTGATACACTTGGTGGTTGGCACATTCGAGCAAGGGTTAGGAACTACACCGGTGGAGTGTCCACCCGTAGAGTGCGGACAGTCCGACAGTGCCAGCGTCCGGTCGATCTGACCGGTGTGTCCGGTCGCCCTATTTTTTAGTGGACTGAGGAGCCAATGACTCTATTTCATTGGGGCTTCTATTTAAACCCTATGGCCGGCTCAAGCTCACTCTCTTGGCCATTTGCATTGACATAACAACCTTGTGAGCTTAGCCAAAAGCCCTCCCACTCATCTCCATCATTGATTCATCATCTTTGTGAGATTGGGAGAGAATCCAAGTGCATTGCTTGAGTGATTGCATCTAGTGGCACTTGGTATTCGTGTTTCGCTGCGGGATTCACTTGTTACTCTTGGTGGTTGCCGTCACCTAGATGGCTTGGAGCAGCGAGGATCGTTGAGCGGAGGTTGGTGATTGTCTCCGGCTCCGATCGTGGTGATTGTGAGGGGTCTTGTGCCTTCCCCGGCGGAGCACCGAAAGGTAACTCTAGTGGATTGCTCGTGTCATTGAGTTACCTCACTTGTGTGTAGGTTCTTGCGGTGTCCAATTGTGTGGATGAGGTTCGTGCAACACCTCTTAGCCGCCGAACCACCAAGTGTTGGTCGACACAACGGGGACTAGCGTGTCGGCAAGTACGCGAACCTTGGGAGAAAAATTGGTTGTCTCTTGCCCTTTGGTATTCTCCCGGTGATTGATTTAGTATTCATCTTGTGATTGGTTCACTCGTCTACACGGCGGTATAATCACCCTACTTACTCATTTATATTCTTGCAAACTAGTTGTGGCAAGCTCTTTAGTGTAATTAGAATTGAGAGCTTGCTTTATTGTTTTAAGTTCATCTAGTGGAGCTATTTAGTGTAGCAAGTGTGAGCTTAGTGAGTACTGATATAGCAAATTGTGTGTCTAGAGATCATAGCAACTAGAATTGTTGGATAGGTGGCTTGCAACACTTGTAGAGCTAGAGCAAGTTTGCATTTTGCTATTTGTTATACTAATCAAATTGCTCTAGTTGATTTGTAGATTTTTAAATAGGCTATTCACCCCCCTCTAGCCATATTAGTGAAAGGATCAAGATGCCCAAGAGGGGGGGGGGGTAAATTGGGCTAATTCCAAAATTCTTTGCAATAAGTAAACCCTACGGTTAGCCCATTTCTCCCCTTGTGCCTAGAGAGTGTTCCTATTGTTCTACCTCACAAAAGTTTAGCAACCTATGTTCCAATCCTACTCTAGCATAGTAATTCTGTGAATGTAAAGACAAGAATTGAATTGCTCAAAGTAAATGCTTAAAGTAAATAGAGAAGGAGGAACGCAGTGATGTTTTGTCAAGGTATTGGAGAGTCGCCACTCCCCACTTGTCCTCATTGGAGCACCCGTGCAAGGGTGTAGCTCCCCCTTGATCTGCGTAAGGATCAAGTGCTCTCGATGGGTTGATTCTTTGACACTCCGTTGTGGTGAATCACCCACAACCGCTCACAACTTGAGTTGGGTCATCCACAAGCTCTACCGGATGATCACCAAGGTGCCAATCAACTTCAAGCCGTCTAGGTGATGGTGATCACCAAGAGTAACAAGCACGAACTCTCACTTGACCACGACAAGCCTAATGAGAAGGGTGGATGCATACTTTGCTACTCTTGCTTTCACTAATGAGGCCTCTCACTTGGATTCTTAAATCTCAATCACCTCACCAGGACCTTGCCCTTCTTGGCACTCTTGTTTCTCAGCTATTGGAATGAGCAAAAGTGATCCCTTGAGTGAATAGAGGAAGTATTTATAACCCCTTATTTAAAATGAACCGTTATGTGCCTCTGTGGGGTGACTGGACGCTCCGGTCAGTTCTCCCCAAAACTGAGCAGTTAAGTGGTGACTGGACGTGTCCGGTCGCGAAAACCGCTCTTGGAACCTTACTGGAGTTGACCGGACGCTGGCACCCAACATCCGGTCGCTTTTCAACTCAACATCTGGTCGCACCAGATGACTTCACCTTGATCAAATGAACTGATCAGACTCTGCGCCAGCGTCCGGTCAGCATTTGACGCTCCAATCACTTCTAACTCGCAATCATATGTGAATGAAGTTTGCTCCAATTGATCTAAGGGTTGTTTAGGAGCTACCTAGTGCTAGATTTGACAAGTGTGCACCACACCTAACCCACTAGACTCACCTAGGTCAAGCTACCCGTCCATACCCCCCTTAATAATACAGCCAAAGGAAAAACAAAGTCCTAAACTACTCTAAGTGTCTTCTCAACACCAAACGACACTTAGAACTAGTCCATCCTTAACCTTGTCGTCCATCCTTTGAAAACTATAAGGATTTCCATTGTAGGGGCATGACAACCATGATTGCCCAATCAATTTCCATTACTGTGGCCTAACTTAATTGCCTCTGCAAAACACATGTTAGTCACAGTAATCACATATTGTCATTAATCACCGAAACCCAACTAGGGGCCTAGATGCTTTCAATCTCCCCCTTTTTGGTGATTGATGACAATACAACCTCGAGTATGTAAAAGAGATGAGGTTTTCAACATGCTTGGTTCATATAAGCTTTTGACAATAAGAACAAAAGAGTTAGGCAAGCTTATATGACCCAAGCCAATATGTTGTACTCAATAGATATGAAATAAGCATGAGTATAAATAATAAAGCTCATTTGCATCGGAGTAAAATGTGGAAGCAAAACAAATAAGCATAACCAAGTGATATGACATATAAATAATTCAAAGTAGAGAGCACACATGTCACATATCACATACATATCATGATCACATTAATATCACGATTACGATCACACATAAGTAGTTCAATGCATACTAGTAAACATGAAAGCATAAAAGTGTATCACACATAAAAAGACAAATATAATAGATAAACTCCCCCTAAATGAATTGCTCCCCCTAAGTCTAACATACTCGATCCCTCTCCCCTTTTGGCGTCAAACACCAAAACCTAAGGGTCGGTCCACGGGGCTGCAGTGGACGAGTCGGGCGCTGAGGTCTGAGGAGCGAGCTGGAACTATGTGCCATCATCATCCGATCCTAAGCACTAAGCTATATGACCCTCTATAGCTGGAAGTGATGCTGAAGTGGTCTAGGTTAGATTAGGGACTGTTGCTGTCTATGACTCTGCAGGTATGACTATAGCAGGCGGCTCTGATGATGCAACTGAAGAAGGGAGCGTCTCTATAGTCTCAGTAATAGGTGCAACTATGGAAGGACCAGGGAGATGTAGATATGGCGGAGTAGGATACCCTATCAACTCATTGAAGGTAGCACCAAGGCTCCTAGAGACTAAGGTATCTGGCATAAGCAGCGTGGAAGTCTGAGCCGGTGTGAAGCCCATCTAAAGAGGTGTGAACTATGGGGCTAGCACTAGCGAGGCAAACCACTGGGACACCTGCTCTGTAGGTGAAGGAAACTGTGCTACTGGCTGTCCCTGACTCTGAAGCCCACTAGGCTGTACAACTAGAGTTTGTGAAGTGGTGGCAGGCTGACCAAGCTGAGGTGTATGATGTGGTAGTGGAGCTCCAATTGTAGTAACTACATGCTACATAAATCTAAGTAACTGCTGCTGCATGGCCTACTGCTGCTACTATATAGCCTACTGCTGCTGCTGGATAGCCTGCTACTGTCGCTGAAACTCATCCTGTCTGGCCTAAAATTGTGCAAATGTAGCAGTGGTCTCCTGGGCCTGGCGAGCCTGATCCTGCCTCATCCGCTCAAGTATAGCAAGTGGAGTGGGATTTGTCTATGGTGTAGGTGGAGCTGAACTAGAGCTACCGGCCTCATGGTCATGTCATCATGGAGGCATCTGAGAGATATCCTGGTAGTTATCATCTGAGTTGTCATTGGGTTTGCTCTCTACCATACCCTCCTGCTGAACATCAAGATCCTCCCCCTCTATAGCTGCAATGCCCCTGATAGTCTTATCCTACTAGGCTACAGTCTCTGGCACCTCTAGGTGACGGCGTGGCTGGCTAGGTGCACTTGGCCTGCTGTGATGGAGCATCTGGGTCAAGTTATATGTAAGGAACTCAGTAGTAGCACCAGAACACTCTACCAATATATCTGGAGGCCTCACTGTAACTACCCTATGAATCAGAAAGGTAATACAGTGTGCATAAGGCAGCTATCTGTGTCATCTAAATCCCTCTACAAGGGTATCCTCCATCTTGGAAAGTATGACATCCCAAACATCAAAGACAATCTACTGCATCAGGGCATTTAGTAGCCACAATTGAATACGAGTCAATCCCTCATGATATCTCATCCTAGGAAGCAAGGTCCTCCTAATGATAGCATCTAGTAGTCTAGCTGTAGGAGTAAGATCCCTTGGTGTCCTACTCGACCCCTCACCGAATGTCTCTGTGAAGCACTAGCGAACTAGATTTGTAGGAGGTACAAGACCGCTATGAGGGCATCTAGGAGGCTCTATATGTCCATAGAAAACCTCATGAATGCGGATGGGTGAATCCTGTAGCCTGAGTATCTCTCAAATCTTGAAGCTCATTAGCTTGTAATCCTGGCCTCTAAATGCAAAGTGAATAAATCTGTGGCCCAGGTCAATCCAAAGTGTAGCATAGAACTCTCAGACCTAAGATGGAACATATCTGCATGTCCATCCAAGTAGATCTATCAGCCCTGGTAGGTAAGAAAGGTGAGGATGAATCTGATCTCCTACTGCTGCTACAATGGACTCATGTTGTAAATCCTCTAAGACCTGAATGCAACCCCACTGTTAAGATATGCATTATAGAAATCCTCCTATAGTGGTGTATAGAAGCCCTCTCATGCACGCACATCCCTCCTAGGTGGGAACCATTCCTCGAACTGCACAAATTTGAGCTGCTGCACCTGCTTGGCCATGGCAGCCCTCAAATCTAGATGAGTCACTGGAGGTGGACCCTGTGGTCTAGGAGGCAGACGGGAACCCCTCCATTGTGTCTCTAGCCTTGATGTCACCTGTGTATGGGTGCGACTAGAGCGGTAAAGCTATGGCAGAGATGCCAGCTCTATCTCCTTGGCTTGCTCTCCCTCCTGAGTCTGCTCTACTGGCTGTGGCTCCCGCTGAGACTGAGGCTCCTCCAAAGCAACACGGCGTCCCTCAAGCATGATAATCCTAGCTAGACTACCATGACGACGCTCAACCTGCTCAATAGCGGCCCTCTGTACTGGTGAAAGCTGATCTACAATCTGAACTCCACTCCTAGCACCTCCTCTCTCAGCAAGCTCTACGGTAGCTACAACTGTGGCTGCTCTCGCTGTATCTACATCTGCATACTTCTACTTCTTCGACGTGATCTTCTTTGTTGCCTTGCCTTTCACATCAGTAGGCAAGCGAGGCGGAGGCCTCAGATCCTCATCACCTGGACCACCTCCGATGTTCTTGACATGAGCCATCTAGAATGATCTGCAGGCCTTAGACAAGAAACAACTATCACTGACACTTCTGAGGCTTGGCCTTGATCCATACTCATGGGCTTGGCCCCGAGTTGACTAACACATGCCAAAGAGACCTTAGAAACACCGACTCGCTACATGATGGAATAGATTGGATATATGAATAATTTCAATATACATCTAAAAGATACGAAACCCTAAGAAGCAAGCATTAGGTATGAAATTAGAGATGAGGGCATGCTACCTGACGAATCAGCGAATCGACGAGAAGACGAACGAATCAGGGAACCACCTGAAAAAACACCTAGGGCTAGGGTTGCAATGCGTTGTGAATCGGTGGCAGTGAAGACATAGGGTAGTGCAATGTAGCTCGAGCCATGTGGAGCAGAGGCTCTTGGCACGATGGTTGCTAGGCATGGCAGCGGCGCTAGGAGCAAGGCACGGGCATGGCGGCAGCGCTGGAGCACAGCGCAGGTGAGCTATGGTGTGGGCGCAGGCAAAGCTGTGGCACTGGGCGTGGACTGGCGTGGGCACTGGTGGTGTAGCATGGTAGCACGTGGGCGTGGGGAGGCCGTGGTTGTGCGGAGGTGGCTAGGGCACGAGTGCGGCGCGATGAGTGGTGGAGGCCGTGGTAAGGGATTCTGCACGGCAATGTCGGTGCTGGTGTAGGCGGATTAGATCATGGCGTGGTATGGCGGTTGGGTTATATGGGGTCCCCATGATGGAATAGAAAAGGAAATAGAGAAGAAACTGGATCCCACATGATTACTACTAACTGAACTACTCCGGTGGCAACGACTGGACGCTGCCACCTAGAGTCCGATCGACTCTAGAGAGGTCCAAATCTCCTGGAGCCACGACCGGACTGTGTCCGATCACCACTGACCGGACGTAGCTAGAGTCCTGATCGATCCTGTCTTTGTCCTCTTCGCTTGACCAGATGCAGGATCATCTTCTGACCGGACGCAGGGAGAACACTGTTCTAGCATCAGGTCACTCCTTCGTAGGAACTGTTCACCTCCCGTGAACTGACTGGACACAGGGGAGCAGAGTCTGGTCTAGCGTCCGGTCACTCTTTTTCAGCAATTCTTTAAAGTTCCTTCATGCTGCCTGTTCCCAATCAAGTCCCAACTTCAATAAGACCTAAATAAACACTAATTGGGACTGATGTGAGTGACCTCTCTCAAACCCCTAATTTTTTCAAAAATATTTTGCCTTAGGCTATAATTCTTTTTTAAGAAAATAGTCAATAAAAGGGTGATTGAAGAGAAACGACAAAACAACATTCATGCATATGCAATGCAATACTTAAAAGTAATTCTAGTTGCTTGTCAAGTTTGATCTAAGGTTAAGCTTTTTCACATGCTTTTCGGCGGTTATCTTAACCATGTTAGACAAGCCCTAAGTGCATTACCACAAAGTAAACATGTTGTATATTACAATGCAATACTAGGGACAACACAAGCTCATTTTCTAGTGAAGTTGCTAAAATCAAGCACACTGAATTCATTCCTCAACCTTCAAAATGTTGCCTGTTTAGTCAAGATATCCGCCTAATTGATCCTCGATCCTTACACCTTCTAATGATATATCATTCTTAGCAACATAATCTCTAAGAAAGTGATGGCGGATATCTGTGTGCTTGGTGCAAGAGTGTTGAACCAGATTATTAGCAAGTTTTACCACACTCTCATTGTCACACAAATGAGGTATCCTTTTCTAGAACTACACCATAGTCTAGCAAAGTTTGCTTCATGTAAAATATTTGTGCACAACAAGCACCCGCGGCAATGTATTCCACTTCAGGCGGTGGACAAAGCCACACTATTTTGTTTCTTGGAGGACCAAGACACAAGTGATCTACCAAGCAAATAGGCACCCTCTGGATGTGCTCTTTCTATCAACTTTGCAACCGGCATAATCCGAATCAGAATAACCAACTAATTCAAATCTAGCTTCTTTGGGATACCAAAGGCCAATGCTTGGTGTGTGCTTAAGGTATCTATGGATTCTTTTAACAGCACTTAAATGAGCTTCCTTAGGATTAGCTTGAAATCTAGCACACATACACACACTAAACATGATGTCAGGCCTAGATGCGGTTAAATATAACAAGCTACCAATCATAGAGCGGTAGAGAGTTTGATCAACCATGTTACCTCCCTCATCTAGGTCGAGATGTCCATTAGTTGGCATTGGTGTCTTGATTGGCTTACATTCATCCATCTTGAATCTCTTGAGAAGATCATTTGGATATTTCTCTTGAGAGATGAAAATCCCTTCTCTCATTTGCTTGACTTGAAAACCAAGAAAGAATGTAAGCTCTCCAATCATTGACATCTTGAACTACTTCGACATCAATTCACCAAACTCTTTGCAACAATCTTCATTTGATGATCCAAAGATGATATCATCAACATACACTTGACAAATGAAGATATATCCATCAAGCTTCTTGGTGAATAGTATGGTGTCGACCGTCCTAATGTTGAAGCCCTTCTCAATGAGGAAGTCCTGAAGGCACTCATACCAAGCTATTGGGGCTTGCTTAAGCCCATATAACGCCTTAGACAACCTATAAACATGATTAGGATATCTAGGGTCTTCAAACCCTAGGAGGTTGATCAACATAGACTAGTTCATTAATAAAGCCATTTAAAAATGCACTTTTCACATCCATTTGATATAGTTTCATCTCATGATGTGATGCATATGCAAGGAGGATACGAATGGCTTCTAGTCTTACAACCGGTGCAAAGGTCTCTCCAAAATCCAAACCTTCAACTTGAGAGAACCCCTTTGCAACTAGTCTTGCCTTGTTCCTCACAACAACACCTTGATCATCTTGCTTGTTGGGGAACACCCACTTTGTTCCAATGACTCTTGCACCTTGTGGTCACTCTTCAAGAGTCCAAACTTTATTGCGGGTGAAGTTGTTCAACTCTTCATGCATGGTGTTTATCCATTCTGGATCTTGAAGAGCTTCTTCTACCTTAGTAGGCTCAAAGCAAGAGACAAAAGAGTGATGTTCAATAAACAAAGCAAGCTTTTGAGAGCGAGTCATTACTCCCTTTGATGGACTCCCTATGATGAGATCTTGGGGATGAGCTTGTAGTAGAGGTGAATTTCTTCTATCAACCACTTGAGGGGGAGGTTGTGGAGCATCAACATCATGTGCTTGTGTCACCATTTGCTCATGGGAGATATAAGTGTCTTTATTTTCTACTCTCCTATCTTTGTCACCATCTTGTGGCACATTTGATGAAGAAGGTGGATTAATCACTTATACATCATCTTCATCCTCATTAGGCTTGATGTCTCCAACCAGAATGTTCTTCATAGCCTCCCTCAATGGTTCATCACCTACATCATTAAGATTCTCATGTGCTCCTTGGGAGCCATTAGATTCATCAAATTCTACATCATATGTTTGTTCAACCAAGCCGGTGGCATGATTAAATACTCTATATGCTTTGGACTTTGATGAGTAACCAACAAGAAAACCAATATCACAACATCTTTGAAATTTTCCTAGGCATTGCCGCTTCTTGTAGATGTAGCATTTGCAACCAAACACCCTAAACAAGGAGACATCCGACTTCTTCCCATTGAGCAACTCATAAGGTGTCTTGCCAAGAAACTTTTAAAAGAATAGGCAGTTGGATGCAAGCATGCGGTGTTGATAACTTCCGCCCATAGAGCTTCAAGAGTGTTGTACTCATCAAGCATTGTTCTTGCTAGTGTGATCAATGTCTGGTTCTTTCTCTCAACTACACCATTTTGTTGAGGAGTATATATTGCGGAGACCTCATGCTTGATCCCAATATCATCACAATAGGCTTCAATGTTTGTGTTGTCAAATTCTTTCTCATTGTCGCTTCTAATCTTCTTGAGCTTCAGTTTGAACTCATTTTGTGCTCTCTTGGCAAACTTCTTGAAGCATGATGCAACTTTAGATTTGTCATGAAGGAAGAACACCCATGTGTATCTTGAGTAGTCATCAACAATCACAAGACAATAAAGATTTCTTCCCAAACTCTTGTATGTTGTTGGTCCAAATAAGTCAATGTGAAGGAGTTCTAGTACTCTTGTGGTTGACATGAAAGCTTTTGTAGGATAAGTAATTGCAACTTGCTTGCCGACTTGACATGCACTACAAAGCTTGTCCTTCTCAAACTTCACATCCTTCAACCCTCTCACCAAATCATTCTTCATTAGCTTCTTGAGTGAGCTCATCCCAACATGAGCAAGTCTTCTATGCCATAGCCACCGAAGTATTGTTTTGGTGAATAGGCAAGTCTTCAAATTAGCATCTTTGGAGGTGAAGTCCACTAGATATAGGTCGGTGTATCTAAATCCCTTGAATATCACTTGATCATCATCTTTCTTGGATACAACCACTTCCTTCTCGGTAAATAGGCATTGAAAGCCAAGATCACACAATTGTCCAACGGATAGCAAGTTGAAGCTCAGTGAAGCAACATATAGCACATTTGAGATTGAATGATCATTTGCTATTGCCACTTTGCCCAATCCTTTAACCTTGCCATTTGAATTATCTCTAAAAGTGATTCTTTCTTGTCCATCTACTTCTTCATCTAGTGAGGTGAACATACGAGGATCACCGGTCATATGTTGTGTGCAACCACTATCAATTACCCAATGACTTCCACCGGTCTTGTAGTTCACCTACACACAAGAGATCAAGCTTTAGGAACCCAAACTTGTTGATGGCCCTTGACTTTCTCAACAAGTGACTTTGCTACCTAAATTTTCTTAGGCCTATTCTTGTTGGGAGGTCCTAAGAACATAACTTTCATCTTTCCACTAGAGTCCTTTCTAAGCATGTAATTAGTATTGAAAGCAAAGGGTCTTGCATGCTTGAGCAAGGGTTGTGGTGGTGGAGTTTGACACTCATAGGCAAAGTGGCCTTCTTGTCCACACTCAAAACACTTCTTTGGCTTTGGCTTTTGTTGTTGTTGTTGAGGTTGAGCCTTCTTCTCTTTATTTGCCATGTTCCCAATGCCACTTCTATCCATCTTCATGACGGTGTTCATTAGTAGCTCACTTTGAAGATGTTTGCCTCTTGTGAACTTGCTCAAGCCAATCTTAAGATACTCTTTCTCCAACTTTAGCTTCTTGTTCTCTTCTTTGAGTGCATCATTATTTTTCTCTTCCTTGAGTTTCTTGTTCTCTTCTTTGAGCTTCTCATTCTCAAGAATCAAGTCACCATCATGATCAAGAGTTTCTAGCACTATAGTGTTGGTGGTTTTGAGCTCTTCAAGATCTTTCTTTAGCTTTTCATTATCATGCTTGAGCTTGACATACTCATCATAGTTGTCGATTTCAACCACTTGCTTGCCTTTGCTACTAGATCCTTGCTCAATGCTCTCAACAATTAAATCATCACATGATGTAGCTATATCAATCTTAACAACATCGTTAGTAGCATCATGTGGCTCATTGGATAAAAATTCTTGAGCAATAACAAGATTATCATGATTAATCTTGAGAGTTGTATATTCTTCTTTTAGCATTTTATAGCTAGTGATGAGCTCTTTATGCATCCCCTCAAGTTTATCATTTTTATCTTTAAGCTCTTTCTTAGAAGATTTGAGCTCCTTGAGTTTGGATGACATAGCATCATTTACTTCTCTAAGCTCAGTACTAGCCTTTTCTACTATATCACATTTAGCTAAAAGAGAATCATTCTTAGCTTCTAGCTTGTCATTCTTAGCTCTAGTCTTTTTAATGATCTTAGTGTATTGATTTAGCAATTTAACAAGATCATCATATGAAGGTGATTCAAATTCATCATCATCACTATCACTATCACTATCACTATCATCATTATTGGCATGATCATCACCACTACTATCATCATCATTTGATACCTTTCGTTCACCTTTGGTCATAAGGCATAGGTGTGTAGAGGATGATGGCAGGTGGTGTCGGTGAAGATGATGAAGAGTCAATCACAATGGCGGCCACCTTCTTATTATCACTATCATCATTGGATGAGCAACTTGATGAATTAATGTCCGTGAGCCAATCACCGACGATGTATGCCTTGCCATTTTTCTTTTTATTGTGGAAGTCCTTCTTTTTGCCATCCTTCTTCTTGTATGTCTTGTTTTTCTTCTTCTCATCTTCTTCTTCATTACTTGAGTCATCTTTCTTGCCCTTGTACTTGTTCTTGTACTTGTCTTTCTTGGGCTTGATGCATTGATGTGCTAGATGACCAAGTTCTCCATAATTGTAGCAATCCATCTCCGAGATTGGCTTCCTTCTTGTGCTAGTGAAGAACTTTTTTTTATTGCCATCAAACTTGATGCCACTCTTGTTAAGCTTCTTTAGCATCTTGGCGGTTCTTCTCACCATGAGAGCAAGACTCACATCATCAACTTCATCATCACTTGAGCTCTCATACTCAATTCTTGCTTTGCCCTTTCCTTGGCTAGCCTTGAATGCTAAATCTTTGTCTTTCTTCTTGGTAGAGGATGAGGCATCTTGTGGTGTGATGTGCATGTACATCTCATGAGCATTGATTTTTCCTAAGATTTGAGTCAGGTGTAGTGGTGGAAAGATCACCTTGATGAAGCACGGTCACAATATGCCCATATTTATCAATGGGGAGGACACTCAAGATTTTTCTTATGACATCGGATGGTTGCATTTGAGTGAGTCCAAGCCCATTGACTTCCTTTACAAGAACATTCAAGCATGAGTACATTTCATTAGCACTCTCTTTAGGAAGCATCTCAAAAGAGTTAAGCTTTTTCATAACGAGATGATAGTGTTTCTCACGCTCGCTCTTAGTTCCCTCATGGAGCGCACAAATGTCCGACCATAGTGCATGGGCGTCCTTATGGTTCCTCACCAGGTTAAACACATCTTTGCAAAGGCCTCTAAAGATGGGGTTTTAAGCCTTTGCATTCCATTTCTCATAGTTCACTTCATCGTCTTGAAGGTGCGTGGGATCCCGAGGTTTTGGGAATCCTTGTGAGGCGGCTCTAAGTATTCCAACATCTAGAGCTTCTAAATACGCCTCCATGCGGATTTTCCAATAAGGAAAATCATCCCCCTCAAAGATAGGAGGAGGTCCATCCCCTGTGAGACATCTTTCTCTATGCAGTTAAGCCTAAATACATGAGCACGAGGCTCCGATGCCAATTGAAAGGATCAAGATGCCCAAGAGGGGGTGTGAATTAGGCTAATTCTAAAATTCTTTGCAATAATGAAACCCTACGGTTAGCCCACTTCACCCCTTGTGCCTAGAGAGTGTTCCTATTGTTCTACCACATAAAAGTTTAGCAACCTATGTTCCAATCCTACTCTAGCATGGCAATTCTATGAATGTAAAGACAAGAATTAAATTGCTCAAAGTAAATGCTTCAAGTAAATAGAGAAGGAGGAACGCGATGAATGTTTTGTCGAGGTATCAGAGAGTCACCACTCTCCACTAGTCCTTGTTGGAGCACCCATGCAAGGGTGTAGCCCCCCCTTGATCCGCGCAAGGATCAAGTGCTCTCTACGGGTTGATTCTTTGACCCTCCATCATGGTGAATCACCCACAACTGCTCACAACTTGAGTTGGGTCATCCACAAGCTCTGTTGGATGATCACCAAGCTCTCAATCATCACCAAGTCATCTAGGTGATGGCGATCACCAAGAGTAACAAGCATGAACTCTCACTTGACCATGACAAGCCTAATGAGAAGGGTGGATGCACACTTTGCTACTCTTGATTTCACTAATGAGGCCTCTCACTTGGATTCTTAAATCTCAATCACCTCACTAGGACCTTGCTCTTTTTGGCACTCTCAAGGGTGTTTCTTAGCTGTTGGAATGAGCAAAAGTGATCCCTTGAGTGAATAGAGGAAATATTTATAACCCTTCATTCAAAATGAACCATTATGTGCCTCTGCGGGGTGATCAGACGCTCTGGTTAGTTCTCCTTGAAACTGAGCAGTTAAGTGGTGACCAGGACTGCTGAGCAGCGTCTGATCAGCACTGACCTGGACGCGTCTGGTCGTCAAAAACCGCTCTCTAGAACCTTATTGGAGTTGACCGGACGCTGGCACCCAGCATTTCGATCGCTTTTTAACTCAGCGTCCTGATTGCACCAGACAACTTCACCTTGATCAAATGAACTGACTGGACTCTACGCCAGCGTCCGGTCACACCGAAAACCAGCGTCCGGTCAGCATTTGACCCTCCATTCAGTTCCAACTCGCAATCATATATGAATGAAGTTTGCTCCAATTGATCTAAGGGCTGTTTAGGAGCTACCTAGTGCTAGATTTGACAAGTGTGCACCACACCTAACCCACTAGACTCAGCTAGGTCAAGCTACCCGTCCATACCCCTGTTAATAGTATGGCCAAAGGAAAAACAAAGTCCTAAACTACTATAATTGTCTTCTCAACACCAAACAACACTTAGAACTAGTCCATCCTTAACCTTGTCGTCCATCCTTTGAAAACCAAAATGATTTCCATCGAAGGGGCATAACAACCATGATTGCCCAATCAATTTCCATTACCGTGACCTAACTTAATTGCCTCTGCAAAACACACGTTAGTCACAGTAATCACATATTGTCATTAATCACCAAAACCCAACTAGGGGCCTAGATGCTTTCAATTAGGACCTTCTAGTAAGCCAATGCATCGCTACCATAGTGGCCTTACTCTGGGGGGCTCCCAAAGACCACGACACCCGAGGATCATCGAGTCCATCATGAGATTCACACGCTACTCGAGCATGCAGTGGCAGTAGTAGGCTGAGAGCTCACTGTCCCAACGACACGAGCTCGACGCCAGCTAATGCACGCTCTCAGAGCGACCCAACAAGGACGTGTCAGTCCACTAGGCATAGCAAGGCAGTAGACCACGCGCTGTGGTCCCAGGTGCATGAACCTCTTGGCCTCCCCTATGATGCGCGCGATACCCTTGATGCCCGCAGGCCTACCCATGGTGATGCGAGGCGGGAAGCTAGCCATGGATACCACCCACGTCATGGCAGATGCTATGATAGCGACAAGGACCGAAGCCTAGGCCCCAACTTGCCAGGGGCCTTAGGCCTTTGGACGACACATTCTCAACGCCGTCTTCTCACCACAGGTACCAACTGCCGACTAACATCCCAAAATATTCTAGGGAAACAAACCCTAGACTATGGCTCAAGGATTATTAGCTTGCTTACTAAGCCAATGGAGTGGATAGTGATGATTTCATTATCCGCAACCTTCCATTGTTCCTGGCCTGATTAGGCAGCGAACGTGGTTGGAACACCTTCCAGCCCAACTAAATCTAAAGTTGGGCGGACCTAAAAGAGATCTTTGTGGAAAACTTCCAGGGCACATATGTGCGTTCTAGGAACTCATGGGTTCTCAAAAACTATCAACAAAAGTCTAGAAAAACTTTTCATGGGTACATCCGGCGCTTTTCTCGATAGTGCAATGAGCTACCCAACGTCGTCGACGCTGACATCATAGGAGCTTTCTTGTGTGGGACTACCTATGAGTCCTTGGTTCACAAGCTAGGATGTAAGGGCCCGCGAACCACCAAGGAGCTCCTCGACATTACCACCAGCCATGCCTCGGGTGAGGAGGCAGTTGGAGTGATTTTCGACCACCTCAAAGGCAAGGCAAAGCAGGACGAGGACACCACCAAAGGCGCCTCCAACCATCCCAATAAGAAGAAGAATAAGTGTGGCACGAGGGCTCGCTCATGGCCACCGCTGACCGCAAGGGGGTTGGAAGCCCACCGAAAGTACCCCAGACCACTTCGAGAAGCTGCTTGAAGGGCCATGCCCAAACCATGCTTTCCCCATCAAGCACCTATACAAGGACTGCGTCCTCATGAAGCGGTTCTTCTCTAGAGGCTCCAACAAGGGGGAGCATAGGAAGGAGCCCAAACTGGTAGCAGATGACGCTGAGGGAAAGGATGGTGGATTTCTGACACTGGATGGCTACCTTATGATCTTTGGAGGGTTGGCGGACTCCAAGAGCCGCTAGAAGCTTGCACGCCATGAGATCTATACTACCAAGCCGATCGTGCCTACCTTCCTCCGATGGTCAAAGTCTGCCATAACCTTTGATTGGACCGACCACCCAGAAATCATCCTACAGCTAGAAAGATATCTAGTCGTGATCGACCCAATCATTGACACAAAGCAGCTCACCAAGGTGCTCATGGATGGAGGCAGCGGCCTCAACATCATGTATGCTAAAATGCTCAATGCCATGGGCATCGACTGATCACGCATCCGACTGACTAGGGTGCATTTCCATGGCATCATACCTGGAAAGCAGGCCATGTCACTTAGGCAGATCGATCTATCCATCATCTTCAGAAATCTGACCAATTATAGGATGGAGACCTGTAACACCCTAAAATTAGCTACTTTCTAAAAAGAGTAAAATGATTTCTGTTAATTGTTTTGTGCTGATAAAAACATAGGTAAAAGAAAATTTTCTTTAAATTAAAATCTAACATAAGGGTAGCAACATGTTTACGCATACATGCTGTTGCATTGATACTTTTGTGATGAGTGGTTTGGAAAATAAATTCAAATCTCAATCTTTAAAATATTGCTTTCAAGTAGTGGTTAAAAAAGAATGTTAAAACTTGCAAAAACAAAAGTTAGATAAGATGCCTTGTTTTCAAAATCTGAAGGCTTGAAAAAGGTTTTAAGACGCGTTAGAATGATACATCTCTTTCTAGGAATCTTTTCGACCTTTTTTGGGATTAAATTACTATTTCTTGGAGCTTTGTCTTTTTCCTCGATCAATCCAAAATTCTTTTCCAGGAGCTAAAACCACTTTGGTTGTGTTCCTTATCCTTCCATCTATCCCCAGAATTTTTTCTAGTATTTTTCAGAGCTCAAAGATATTTTTCGAAGTCTAAATAGTAATTTCATATTTTCTAGAATTATTTTAATTCTGAAAATCAATTATTTTCAAAATATCTCGGATTTCTAAAATCTTCCAACCCTGCGTATATATATATGTCGACGTAGCCCTCAACGCACTGATTTCGAAAGTATGACCGCTTTTGTGAGCCGCCACTCGTAGCCCCTGCAGATCGGATGCCGAAGTTGTGCACCTCTAGGTTTCCGGCGAACATTCGGCGAGTGTTTCCGGCCATCTCTGGCGTCCTCCGCGGAAACCATCACTGCTGCAAGGTAGATCTAATCGTCCTCTACACTGTCTTGCCATTCTTTTCATGAATCCATGCCCGTTCGTTGTTTCCCAAACCTCTATTCTTCTTCTCCGGCGAGGAACACCATGGACGCGGTCTTCTCCTTCGTCTCCGGCCACCTGGTGCCACCACGGCATCCTCCCGCGTCCCGGCCCTATCCCCACGCCGCCACCCCTAGCCCATGGCCCTACGTCGCCTCGTCCCGTGCCCCTACTCGTGAGTGAGTAGGATGGCCACCGCCGCCCTATGCCGTGCGGGTGTGGGCGTGCGTGCTTGCTACCCTAATCCGGCCCGAGTGGGCCCTGTCCCGACGCTGCGCCGCCGGCCGGCCAGCAGGCCCCGCAGCCAGGGCCCCTGCCCCCTCTATCGGCCGTCCTCGACTCCCCCTCCATGAGCAATAGTAGCCTCCTATGGCCATTGCTGTTATGTACGTTCTGTTGGTGATGACAATCCAAGGTTCAAGATGAGGTATTTACAAGTTCGCCACCGATCGTTAAATAATCGTAGTTTATTCATTTTAACTCTATTTTAGTCCGTTCTAGTTGCGTTAGTTTCATGTCGTGGAGATCTACATAGTAGTGCTATTAGTTTTCATATCACATGTTTATGAATTTATTTTATAAAATATTAATTATGTCTATAATTAATTAATCGCTGATTAATTAAAGTCAATTTAGGTTTTTTATTTCGATTTGATTGCGTGAGTTTCATCGCAATGTGTGATACGTGTTAGCAGCGTCATCCAATATAACAAATGTTTCTGAATTTTAATATAAGGTATTAATTTAATTTATATTTATTCAATAACTTTTAATTAAAAGCAACTATTAAGGGTTAACTTCGTTCTTGTCGTGTTAAATCGTGCCAATGTAAGGTACACATTAGTAGCAACATTTACCTTGTCACATGTTCATAATATTATAATTTAAATATTAATTTGATTAATGATTACGTAAACTTGTTTCTAAATAACAACAATCTAGGATAGTATCTACCTTTTATAATTACTTGTTAATTAATGTCAACTTAAATATTATAATTTGCTTAGTTTCAACGTGATTTATATAAAGTCAGTTAAGATGCTTTCACATGCATTTTTCTCTTGCAAAGTTAAAGTTAATTTGATTAAATGATACGTGCATGTTTATGTATAAAATATGACTAGTTCAACTCAGCTTTTAAATAAAATGTGATTTTATGTAACCTGAATTAATATGCTTCATATAGTTTTGCTCAATTAAAATAAATCAGGCATATAGGCTTTTTTCTGTTTTGTAATATAAAATCCCAATAGTCGTTTCTTTTTAATGATAGTTCTGTTATCGGTGATTCTTGCGTTTCCGTGATTGTAGCGACGATCCCACTCTTTTAGTATATTGTTTTAAAGCTTATGGTTTTTCGTTTTATAAGCAAAATCTTCCGATAGATGTATCTTTTCAACCGTAGCTCCGATTAGTGTGCCTCTCGTGACTGTGTGTTCATAGCGATGCGTAGAATCATATTTCAAACTCTTTTACTTATTTTTCTATGATTGTTGTATTGTTCTGATATAGATGCAATTCTATGCTATGCATGTATGTGTATGGATGTTGTGTGGTGTTCTACGATTACGTCTAGTCGGTGAGATATATGTGGTGATCCAGAAGAAGAAGGACGTTGAAGATTAAAGCTTACCGAAGGATCGGTATTTAAGGCAAGTGTACCAAAGGCCCCTTGTACCTATGAACAATTACTATTCATATTCATGCATGTGTTTAATTTGATATACCCTTAAGAACTTTACCTAGATGAATACTTGTACCACATATCCTTGTTACCTAGGGTTTGGGTGTACATTTTGGATAGATGTTGCAGCGCTGAACATAGAATAATAGTTAAATATGACTAAAGGCATTATGCAATATGATAACATGAAGCTTTTTAGCAACAAATAGGGGGCTAGAGTATGGGGTTGAGTACTCTAGTGTCTCTCCATAAGGACTTAATCCTGAAGCGGCAACCCAGGAGGTTCCGTACAACCCTGAGTGTCATATGGCTCTGACTTTAACCTATTAACTAGATTGTACTAGCTCGTCTGTAGCTTCTAGTAAGGGTAAGAGGGTATCTTTCCTTTTTCTGCTAGGATGTGTGTACCGTGCTGCGTTGCCCACGCGTGCCACTCCTTAGTAGCTACGACTTGTTAGTGCGACTAGCTAAGGGTTACATAGTGAAACCCTGCCACACTTCCTAGGTAGAGGTGTAGTGGGCTTTGCAAACCTCGGCATTGGGAATCACGGCTCAGTGGGTAAAGGTGTACAATTTTTTGTAGAAATATTTGAACTATTATAGCAGTCGTGCTCACGGATACGAGTGGTCTAGATCCTTCAAGATTAGTGGTTACTATGAATGGTGGATGGTTGGGAATTGAGATAAACTTGACTATACTTTAATATCACTTGGAAATTAGGACTGTTCATTAAAGTAGTGATTCAGGATGCTAAAATTTGATCAACTAAAATTGCGAACCACAGTCAAACAGTGTCAAGCCATTTGAGCCTCATAGATCCCTTTGATATACTTGCTAAGCATGGTGAGCTTACACTTGCTTTACATCCAATGAAAATCTCAGATGGGTACCAGATTGCTAGTCTAGAGGAGTTAGGCTTGTTGTCGATCAGTCAGTCGTCCTTGTGGATTTGGAGTCTCTGCCTAAAGATCGGAGTTGTCTTTCCACTGTCTATACTCTAAGGTTATATTCCTTGTACTAATACGTTATATAATAAGCATTGTCTATTGATATTACCCTTATTTGTGGCTATATGTGAGATTTGACTTCCTGGGCTCACATATAGTGAGTATCTGGTTTTATCTTTAAAACCGGGTGCTACAAAGTGGTATCAGAGCAATGCTGACTATAGGACACAAGCCTAGTTAGCACTGGCCGTTTGTAAAAACCGATTTTACTATAAAACTATTTCTCCACCTCCTTGACTCATTGAATTAAATATTTCCAATCCTTGTCCTATTGTCTCCTCTCCTTGATAGCTCCCTTTGAGCCATACTTTCTTATCTCCTTGAGTTGTTGTTCTTGATCTCTTGCAAACTTTCTAGTCTTGCCTCTATTCAAATTCTCAAAGCCATGTTAAGAAGTTTTCCCTTAAGAATACCTACCAAGTAGCTAGAAGGAACGATTAGCAACGAGCTTGTATTTCAAGTTTGAATGGTTTATATTTATGTTATGGTTGAGTTGGATCTTTGTAATGAGTGCAGTGAATTTGTGGGTTATGCTCATAATTTCATTTATATTAAAGGTTTAAGGTATAAGGGATAAGGAAATAAATAGAATGTGTTCTCTTTCTCTTGTTTTCATGCTTTCTGTCTTTTGGAGCAGTCTGACTTCTATGGCCTATGTCTCTAACCTCTAGGCAACCACAAATTCTAAGAAAATTCTGGGTGAAAGTAGACTTCAAGATTTTTCTTTTCCCACAAGATTCACCTTGATAGATATTCTGGTTTGGGAAATATGAAAATCACAAGGCGATACATCCGCGCTGTCTGAAATTTGGAATAGTTTCTGTTGAGCAAACATTTCGACCAAGTTAACTGTAGAATCTGAAGGAGTGGTCTGAAAGAAAGATGTGGGGAATTTTATAATCTTTCCAACAGTTTAAGACGCAATTTATTGGATAAACGAAACTCGAGATATGGATGTTTTTCTACGCTGTTGTTTTCTATCTAGGGAAGGATCAATTTTTCTTATTCTTATCTATGTCCACAAGCTCTCTAGGATGTTAGAGGATGATAATACACCATGAATAAAGTTACATGTTGGATGTTGGCGCCCCTATCCCATCTCTTCTTAAGGGCGGTAGCCAAGCTAAGAGTCTTGCGAGTTGGTGAACCACAAGGAGTTCAGATCTACATCAAGATTGATCTTCGAGCTAGCTATGGTTGGGAGTTCAATCTTCACATACCTAGGATATAGACATATACAATGCATTGCAACAATTCTGAAGACTAAGATTAACTCTTGAAAACAATTGGATTGGTTTAGATTTCTATTTAAAGCTCTTTCCTTGAAATGAAATCTTCAAAAGATGTTGGAAAATGAATTAACAACCTTTTGATTCAAGAACTTTGAAAAACTTCATCAAAAGTTGATTCAAACTAAGTTCAAAAAGGGTTTAAGTTTGTTTTCTCATTTTCAAGAGTTGGTATTCGAGACTTAATTTCAAAAGTATTTCACCAAAGAATAAGAGTTGATTTGAAAAGAGTATTAAAGTTTAAAAGATTCAAAAAGAGTTGTTAAAGACTATATTTGAGACATTTCAAAAGTTTTGATTTGAATTTTGAAAGACTCTTTTGCTCATTCAAAAGAAAACAATTTGATTTGGACTGCTTCACCCAAGGTTTTAGTTTAAAAATAGATATTCATAAAAAGTTTGAAAGTATCTTATTCCTAAAACTTCAAAAAGTTGAAAGTGAAATCAGATTTCAAAACCCACTTTGCTTTGAACTAAATTTCAAAAAGAGTAAAATGTATTTGGTTACTCTTCAAAGTGTTATTATAAAAACACTTTTGAACCATTTTATTCTAAAACACTTTGAGAATGACTCTAAAGTGTTTTTAAAATGGGTTGTTTAGAAAAGACCGATTGAAAAAAAAACAATTTGTGTTGTCTTATTTCAAAATTTATTTGAAAGGTGTTCAAAATGCTTTCAAGATATTTTACAAAAGTTTGAAAAATTTGGTTCAAAAGTTTGCAACAATTTGCATTTGGAAACGGAGCACTTTTGGCTAAGTTTGATTTCAAAACAAAATTTGAAAAGAAAAGGTTTAAGTTGATTTTAAAAGTGTATTTCTAAAAGAAGTCCTTCAAAATGGTTTGAAAGGGTTGAAAATTATTTGATTTTATTTAACTCCCCAAAAGTCTTATTCCAAAAAGAACTTGAACATGTGTTTTAAGTCTTTTGTTTGACTTCAAAAGAAATGGGAATTGAAAACTTACTCTCGTCATTTCTAAAGTAGTTTTGAAATTGATTTGGTTTGATTTCAGAAATCCTAAAGGAGTGCATTCAAAATGATTTGAAAATGAAGTTTGAATGTTTCATTTGTTTTCTAAAATCTTGAAAATCCCTTATTTAAAACAGATTTCAAAAGAACCTAAGTTGATTTGTCTGCTCTTTATCTGAGATTTGATTATAATGTCAAGTTTTAAAAAGAGTTTGAAAAACAAAGCTTAGTATGTTTCCTCAAGTTTCTAATGTTTTGAAAATGGTTGGGTTTGTTTCAAAACCTTAAAACATTTATTCAAAGAGTGTCAAAGGATGGTTAAAATATTTTCTTGATTTCTAAACATAAAACATATTTTGAAAGCTATTTCAAAAGGAGTTGAAAAAGAAACTTTTTTGGTTTTGATTTAAAGTCTTCCTTTTGAAAAGTAAAACATTTCAAAATACATAAAAAAGAACCATAGAATTCATAGTTCTGATTCAAGCTAAGTAAGATCTTTTGGAAGCTTAACATATGGATAATAAGATTCATTGGAACGAATTAAGAGAAGCAACAAGATCAGACTTGGAATAAGATGGAACAAGAATCTGCAAGAGTAGCCACATGATGAATTCTCATACAACACAAGGTGAGTATCAAGATGGTGATGCTCAAGGAAGGGAAGAAGATCTCAAGTTGAAGTATCCCTCTCTTCTTTGCTCTTCTTCTCCAAATCTCAGGGACGAGATTCATCTTAAGGGGGTAGAATTATAACACCCTAAAATTAGCTACTTTCTAAAAAGAGTAAAATGATTTCTGTTAATTGTTTTGTGCTGATAAAAACATAGGTAAAAGAAAATTTTCTTTAAATTAAAATCTAACATAAGGGTAGCAACATGTTTGCGCATACATGTCGTTGCATTGATAGTTTTGTGATGAGTGGTTTGGAAAATAAATTCAAATCTCAATCTTTAAAATATTGCTTTCAAGTAGTGGCTTAAAAAGAATTTTAAAACTTGTAAAAACAAAAGTTAGATAAGATGCCTTGTTTTCAAAATCCAAAGGCTTGAAAAAGGTTTTAAGACGCGTTGGAACGATGCCTCTCTTTCCAGGAATCTTTCTGACCTTTTCGGGATTAAATTACTATTTCTTGGAGCTTTGTCTTTTTCCTCGATCATTCCAAAATTCTTTTCCAGGAGCTAAAACCACTTTGGTTGTGTTCCTTATCCTTCCATCTATCCCCTAAAATTTTCTTGTATTTTTTGGAGCTCAAAGATATTTTTCGAAGCCTAAATAGTAATTTCATATTTTCTAGGAATTATTTTAATTCCGAAAATCAATTATTTCCAAAAATATCTTAGATTTCTAAAATCTTCCAACCCTGCGTATATATATATGTCGGCGTAGCCCTCAACACGCTGAATTCCGAAAGTATGACCGCTTTCGCGAGCCGCCACTCGTAGCCCCGCATATCAGGACGCCGAAGTTGTGCACCTCTAGGTTTCCGGCGAACCTTCGGCAAGCGTTTCTGGCCATCTCTGGCGTCCTCCGCGGAAACCGTCACTGCTGCAAGATAGATCTCATCGTCCTCTACACCGTCTTGCCATCCTTTTCACTGAATCCATGCCCGTTCGTCATTTCCCAAACCTCTCTTCTTCTTCTCCGGCGAGGAACACCATGGATGCGGTCTTCGCCTTCGTCTCTAGCCACTCGGCGCCACCACGGCATCCTCCCGCGTCCCGGTCCCGTTCCCACATCGCCGCCCCTGGCCCGTGGCCCTGCGCCGCCCTATCCTATGCCCCTGCTTGTGAACGAGCAGGATGGCCACCGCCGCCCTGTCCGTGCGGGTGCGGGCGTGCGTGCTTGCTGCCCTGATCTAGCCCGAGTGGGCCCTATCCCAGTGCTACGCCACCGGTCGGCCAGCAGGCCCCATAGCCGAGGCCCCTACCCCCTCTGCCGGTCATCCTCAACTCCCCCTCTGCGAGCAACAGCAGCCTCCTATGGCCGTTGCTGTTCTGTACGTTCTGTTGGTGATGACGATCCAAGGATGAAGATGAGGTATTTACGAGTTCGCCACCGGTCGTTAAATAATCGTAGTTTATTCATTTTAACTTTGTTTTAGTTCGTTCTAGTTGCGTTAGTTTCGTGCCGTGGAGATCTACACAGTAGCGCTATTAGTTTTTATATCATATGTTTATGAATTTATTTTATTAAAATATTAATTGTGTCTATAATTAATTAATCGCTGATTAATTAAAGTCGATTTAGGGTTTTGATTTCGATTTGATTGCGTGAGTTTCCTCGCAATGTGTGATACGTGTTAGTAGTGTCATCCAATATAACAAATGTCTCTGAATTTTAATATAAGGTATTAATTTAATTTATATTTATTCAATAGCTTTTAATTAAAAGCAACTATTTAGGGTTAACTTCGTTCTTGTCGTGTTAACTCGTGCCAATGTAAGGTACGCGTTAGTAGCAACATTTATCATGTCACATGTTCATAATATTATAATTTAAATATTAATTCGATTAATGATTATGTAAACTTGTTTCTAAATAACAGAAGACGGTATCTACCTTTTATAATTACTTGTTAATTAATGTCAACTTAAATATTATAATTTGCTTAGTTTTAACATGATTTATATAAAGTCAGTTAAGATGTTTTCACATTCATTTTTCTCTTGCAAAGTTAAAGTTAATTTGATTAAATGATACGTGCATGTTTATATATAAAATATGACTAGTTCAACTCAGCTTTTAAATAAAATGTGATTTTATGTAACCTGAATTAATATGCTTCATATAGTTTTGCTCAATTAAAATAAATCAAGCATATATGCTTTTTCTCTCTTTTGTAATATAAAATTCCGATAGTCGTTTCTTTTTAATGATAGTTCTATTATCGGTGATTCTCGCATTCCCGTGATTGTAGCGACGATCCCACTCTTTTAGTATATTGTTTCAAAGCTTATGGTTTTTTCGTTTTATAAGCAAAATCTTCCGGTAGATGTATCTTTTCAACCATAGCTCCGATTAATGTGCCTCTCACGACTGTGTGTTCGCTAGCGATGCGTAGAATCGTATTTTAAACTCTTTTACTTATTTTTCTATGATTGGTGTATTATTCTGATATAGATGCAATTGTATGATATGTATATATGTGTATGGATGTTGTGTGGCTGTTCTACGATTACGTCCAGTCGGTGAGATATACAGTGATGATCCAGAAGAAGAAGGGCGTTAAAGATTAAAGCTTACCGAAGGATCGGTATTTAAGGCAAGTGTACCAAATGCCCCTTGTACCTATGAACAATTACTATTCATATTCATGCATGTGTTTAATTTGATATACCCTTAAGGACTTTACCTAGATGAATACTTGTACCACATATCCTTGTTATCTAGGGTTTGGGATGTGCATTTTGGATAGATGCTGCAACGTTGAACATAGAATAATAGTTAAACATGACTAAAGGCATTATGCAATATGATAACCTGAAGCTTTTTAGCAACAGATAGGGGGCTAGAGTATGAGGTTGAGTACTCTAGTGCCTCTCCATAAGGACTTAATCCTGAAGCAGCAACCGAGGAGGTTCCGTACAACCCTGAGTGTCATATGGCTCTGACTTTAACCTATTAACTAGATTGTACTAGCTCGTCTATAGCTTCTAGTAAGGGTAAGAGGGTATCTTTCCTTTTTTGCTAGGATGTGTGTACCGTGCTGCGTTGCCCACGCATGCCACTCCTTAGTACTATGACTTGTTAGTGCGACTAGCTAAGGGTTACATAGTGAAACCCTACCACACTTCCTAGGTAGAGGTGTAGTGGGCTTTGCAAACCCTAGCATTGGGAATCATGGCTCGGTGGGTAAAGATGTACAATTTCTGTAGAAATATTTGAACTGTTATAACAGCCGTGCTCACAGATATGAGTGGTCTAGATCCTTCAAGATTAGTGGTTACTGTGGATGGTGGATGGTTGGGAATTGAGATAAACTTCACTATACTTTAATATCACTTGAGAATTAGGACTGTTCATTAAAGTAGTGATTCAGGATGCTAAAATTTGATCAACTAATATTGTGAACCATAGTCAAACAGTGTCAAGCCTTTTGAGCCTCATAGATCCCTTTGATATACTTGCTATGCATGGTGAGCTTACACTTGCTTTACATCAAATGAAAATCCCAGATAGGTACCAGATTGCTAGTCTGGAGGAGTTAGGCTTATTGTCGACCACTCAGTCATCCCTATAGATTTGGAGTCTCCGCCTGAAGATCGGAGTTAGTCTTTCTGCTATCTATACTCTAAGGTTATATTCCTTGTACTAATACATTATTTAATAAGAATTGTCTATTGATATTACCCTTATTTGTGGATATATGTGAGATTTGACTTCCTAGGCTCACATATAGTGTGTATCTAGTTTTGTCCTTAAAACCGGGTGCTACAAGACCCTTACCTTCGAGGTGGTCGGGTTCTGTGGGACCTACCATGCCATCCTAGGATGTCCATGCTATGCGAAGTTCATAGCTTGTCCCCAACTACACCCATCTGAAGTTGAAGATGCCGGGTCCATGTGGGGTGATCACCATCAGCACCTCCTTCCAGCGCGCCTATGAGTGCAATGTCTAGTGCTACGAACATGATGTGGAAATTATTGCCTCCAAAGAGCTTGCGACCATCAGAGAGGAGGTCACTAAAGAAGTACCCAATCCCTAAGCGAATGGCTGAGTCTTTCGAGCCTGTAGAGTGCGCCAAGGAGGTCCTCATAGACCTCAGCGGCTCCAAGGGAAGGTGGTGCGCATCGACACCATGCTTTCCTCTGAATAGGAAAGTGCGCTTACATAGACTTTCTCCACTGCTAACAGAGACATCTTTACAGTGGAAACCCTCAGACATGCTAGGCATTTCAAGTAGGCCTTGAAGATGAGGCCAGGCTCCAAGCTAGTGAAGCAGCGCCTATGTCGCTTCGACTGAGGAAAAATGTAGGGCCATCGATGAGGAGATTGAGAAGCTTTTGGCAGGTTGGGTTCATCAAGGAAGTATACCACCTCTGAGTGGTTAGCCAACCATGTTCTTGTACAAAAAAAGAGTGGGAAATGGAGAATGTGCGTTGACTACACGGGTCTCAACAAAGCATATCCAAAGGATTCAGTTTCCTTTGCCATGCATAGACCAAGTAGTCGACTTGACCTCAGGGTGCAAAACCCTTTGCTTCCTTGATGCATACTCTAGGTACCATCAAATCATGATAAAAGAGTCCAACCAGCTCGCAACATCTTTCATCACCCCATTCAGATCGTTCTGCTACATCACAATACTGTTCAACCTGAAGAACGTTGGGGCTACATACCAATGTTGCATGCTCAAGTGTTTCGGGATCTTATTGGGTAGATTGTTGAGGCCTACATGGATGACATTGTGGTCAAATCCAAATAGGCTGACCTAGGTCATAGCTGACCTAGAGCAGACCTTCATGAAACTCTGAGCAAACTGGCATCAAACTCAACCCCAAGAACTATTTTTAGGGTCCCAAGGGGTATGCTGCTGGGTTTTATCATCTCCGAGCATGGCATCAAAGCCAACCCAGAGAAGATCTCAGCCATCATGAGGATGGGCCCAATTTAGAACATAAAGGGGTACAGTGAGTTACTGGGTGCCTTGCTGCACTCAGCGCTTTATCTTTCATCTTAGGGAACAAGGTTCCCCCTTTAGCGAGGTCTTGTCCGATTCCAAGACCTGCAACCCCCAAATCCAAAAGCTCTTGTACGCCATCCTTATCGCTAAGAGGAAGTTGCGTCACTACTTTGAGTCGCATCCGGTGATGGTCGTGATGTCCTTCCCTCTCGGTGAGGTCATCCAAAACCTATATGCCATGGGAAGAATCACGAAGTTAGCACTCGAGCTGATGGGTCAAGGCATTTCATATGCCCCCGGGCTGGCCATCAAGTCCCAAGTGCTGGCTAATTTCGTTGCTAGAGTGGACCGAGATCCAAATGGTGCACCAGCAGTCATCGACCAAGAGTACTAGACGATGTACTTCGATGGATCGCTGATGAAGAAAGGCGCCTGGCTCAGGGCTAGTCTTCATTTCACCCCTTGGGGTATGCATGAGGTGCATGGTTTGCATCCATTTCCCCTCCTCCAATAATGTGGCCTGAGTATGAGGCACTCATCAATGGCCTACGCATCTCCATCGAGTTGGGTATCCGACTGGCTTGATGTCTGGGGTGACTCCTAGCTGGTTATCGACCAAGTCATAATGGAATCAAGCTGCCACAACTGCTAAGATGGTTGCATATTGCTGAGAAGTCCGCCAGCTAGAGGACAAGTTCGATGGTCTTGAGCTCAATCACATCCTGAGGCGTCTAAACGAGGCGGCCGACGCGCTGGTGAAAACGGCAGTCCAGGCCAAGAGCCGATGCCGATGGGCATCTTCGCTAGTGATTAGTACAAGCCCTCGGTCCACTACGAGGAGCTAGAATAGAAGGGTGATGGGTTGCCTACCCTAGGCTCAGGGGCTAAGCAGCCGACGGCTCCATCTGACTCTGAAGTCATGAAGCTTGATGAGGATCCAGTGATAGAGCCTGACCCTCTGGCCGACTGGAGGATGCCTTAGCTCGACTACCTCCTCTGTGAGGCACTACCAATGGACAAAATGGAGGCACGGCGGCTCAGCATGTCATACCAAGTCCTTTGTCGTTATTGAGGGCGAGCTCTATAGGCAAAGCCACATCGGGATCCTATAGCGCCTGCATCCCCATTGAACAAGGGAAGCGGTTGCTGAGTGATATCCACGGTGGGGTCTGTGAGCACCATGTTGCACCTAGGACCTTGGTCAGAAACGTGTTTCCGACAAGGCTTCTACTGGCCGACCTGCAGTAGCTGATGCTGAATAGAATATGCGTAGCTATGAAGGGTGTCAATACTACGCTCGGTAGACCCACCTGCCGACCCAAGCACTCCAAATGATCCCCATCACATGGCCATTCACGGTCTGGGGGATTGATCTAGTCAGACCTCTCAAGAGGGCGCCCAAGGGCTATACGCACTTGCTTGTCACCGTAGACAAGTTTGCAAAGTGGATAGAGGCTCGATCGATCTCCATGATCAAATTCAAGCAAGCCTGTGATGTTCTTCCTTGACATCGTCCATCGCTTTGGAGTCCCAAACTCTATTATCACGGACAACAGCATGTAGTTCACCTGGGAAGAAGTTCCTTCCGATTCGGTAATGAATACCACATCCATGTTGATTAGGCCACCGTGGCGCACCCCCGCACAAACAGGCAGGTCAAGCACGCGAATGGCATGGTCCTATAAGGCCTCAAGCCTAGGATCTTCAACCAATTGAACAAGTTTGGTAGATGATGGGTCAGCGAAGCATTCTTGTGGTGCTCTGGAGACTGAGGATGACCCCCAGCCAGGCCATCGGCTACACTCCATTCTTTATGGTCTATGGTTCTGAGGCTATCCTTCAGACTGACCTCGACTATGGAGCGCCAAGGGTTAGGGCATATGATGAACTAGGGAGCTAAGGCATCCCTCGAGGATGCCATGGACCAGCTAGATAAAGCACTGCTGACATTGCCCTCCTCCGCTCAGCCAAGTACCTGCAAGCATTACGTAGATACCACAGCCATCGAGTGCGGGGTCGGGCCTTCAACATCGGGGACATGTGCTCTACCTCGTCTAGAGCAACAAGAACCGCCCCAAACTCTCTCTACCGTGGGGGGGGGACCATACATCATCATGGAGGTGCTCCGACTAGGCACCTATAAGCTCAAGACCATCGACGGCAAAGTTTTCAGTCAACTCTTGGAACATCAAATAGCTACATCGCTTTTACCCTTAATTTACGCACGCTTTCTCTTATTAGTTTCGCTATCAACTCCTCGATCTTTAGTGATGCCCAACCCTAGCAATGGTAGGGGGTCGGGCCTCACTTGGGGGCTGATAAGAGCATATCTATCCAACCCCTTCTCATGTTAAGACCTAGAAGCAAGGTTTATGGAAACAAACGATGAGTAAAACTAGTCAGGACCACAAGAAACCTATGCCCCAGCGGCTACATCATTTTTGCTCACCTAGTGTGATCAGAGTTTTTCTTGCACCCCAAGCTTTTTAAGCCTTAACTACGGAAAGAGTCAGAACGCATTTGAGAGTGTATCCACCTGGCAAACATTCTCTGTGCCCAACCCTCTCTCATGTTAAGATCTAGAAGCAAAGGTTGCGGAAACGAATGCTGAGTAAAACTGGTTGCACTACAAGAAACCTATGACCCAGCGGCTATGGCGTTTTTGCTCACCAGCATGATCAGAGTTCATTCACCCACACCCCAAGCTTTATAGCCTTAACAACAGAAAGGGTCAGAACGCATTAACCTTTTTATACAAAAAAGTAGAGAAGGGCTAAAAATCTATTTGGCCATAACAAAATTTAAGAGCTTGTCCACTTATTACGAGTTTGCCACCTAGCTTATCTGCCTAACTAATTTTTTGTGGGGATGATATCATCCTCTATGTCCACTAGGTAAGTCCTATGCTAGTGGGTCACCCAAGTCATTTGAACGGCTCAGGCCGCTGCTGAGAGATGGGAAAGGAGTAGTAGGATGCCCCATGTGGGTTATGCCGACTCCGTCATGAATGACAGACCTAGATTATACTCAAACATATCTGATAAGAGCTCCCTGAACCTATCACTCAAGCCATCGAGGTAAGTCCTATGCCAGCGGGCCACCCAAGTTGATCGAATGGCTCGGGCCACTATCAAGAGATGGGTAAGGAGTCGTAGGATGCCCCATGCGGGTTATACCGACTCCATCACAAACGACGGACCCAGATTCCACTCGAACATATCTAATAAGAGCTCCCCAAACCCATCACTCGAGCCATCAAGGTAATTTTACCAACCCCCACTTTACTTTTCTAGTACATGATCATTCATTCATCCATTCTCATACATCCAAGCATCACATATGCAATTATTGCATCACAACGCTTCGCATCGCGTCACGAAGTGGTAATCGTCTAATTCAACATGAGCGGCGACCAACTAGGGTTCGAAGGCCGGCTCACGAAGGGCTCGAGGTCGCCTCGCGTCGAACCGAGGCAGGGCAGAAAACAGTAGATGAGCCCTAGCGGCCTTTGCTTGACCCACTCAGAAGGCAATAGGGTCATCTCAACCTTCTTGTTCGATCCTAACCTCAAGCCATACCCACAGAATCTCCATCAAGGGGAGGCCAGTGGGCCACCTGAGTCGGTCTCCAGGAATAACTCAGGCATCTACCGGGAGGCAGGTTAAGGAGCAGTAGGAGTGCCACATGAGGGCTATGCCGAACCCTATTGTGAACAACAGACCTAGATTCCACTCAGACATGCCCGTTAGCGAGCTCACCGAGAGTGATACTCAAGCCATCGAGGCAAGTGACGTTAGCTCAACCCCTCCGGTTGTAGAAACCATGGACGGGGTGACGATCACAAAGATGAGCTAACCCCTCGATCGGACCCCTACAATGCACTGGGGGCTCGAGGTAAGTTGAACTAGCAAGGAGACCGAATACGTGGTCATAGAACGATGGCTTGGATCCTAGAGAGGGGGTACATACAAAAACTAAGAATAATGTTTTAGAAACAAAAAACGCTTTCACCTACTAGTTTCACAAAGATGAGCTGACCCCTCGATCGGACCCCTGCAATGCACGGGGGCTCGAGGTAAGTTGAACTAGCAAGGAGACCGAATACGTGATTGTAGAACGATGGCTTGGATCCTAGAGAGGGGGTACATACAAAAACTAAGAATAATGTTTTAGAAACAAAAAATGCTTTCACCTACCAGTTTCACTATTGTCTCCTCGATCTTTAGTGAAACATGACCCTGATAGCGACAAGGGGTTGGGTCTCACTCAGGGGCTGAAAAGGGTAAACATATACCATATCTGAAATAGTCGTCGTGCTTGACCCTTTCTCACATTAAAAACCTAGAGGCAAGGTTTGTGGAAATGAACATTGAGTAAAACTAGTCGGACTGTAAGAAACCTATGCCCCAGCGGCTACGGCACTCTTGCTTACCAGCATGACCAGAGTTTTTTGCCCACACCTCGAGCTCTATAGTCTTAAACAATAGGAAGGGTTGGAATGCATTAATCATTTTCACACATAAAAAGGGAGAAAGAACAAATTTGTTCAACCAAAACGAGAAAACAAGCTTGTTTAGATGAAACAGAAGGGTTGGAACTTGTTCGCTTATTACAAGTGCACTGCTTGACCTATCTAACTAAACTAAATCCTCGAGGGATGATTTCATCTTCTATCTTGGTAGAAAGGTCATGCGCTAGGGGGGCACCTCCTTCTCAATGTCATCTAGCTCGACATCGGTATAGACGGGCACGAAGCCTTGGCTCATCATCGCCAGATCGATGTTCTCGTAATGAGAACGGGCAATTGTGAATGATCAGTGAACTGCCAAAGCTGAAGCGCAGCTCCTTGCCATATCACGTGCTCAGTCCATGATCCAGGTGGCAGTGAACCGCAAGTGAGCTTGTCTCCTAATATGGGGCCAACTCGAGCTCATTGTAGACCAGCTAGGACCACGACGCGTAGGTTGTCGTGTTCATTGCTCTCCTTCTAGAGGGTGTCCTTCACCTTGCTGAGCTCCTTCTCTAGGCCATGACTCTTTCAGCACCTCTGCCCCAAGCTTGTCATCGAGGCCTACCCAAGTCATGCACCGACTGTGTCAAAAGGCTTACCACAGGATTCTAGGGAGAAAGATAACAAGGGAAACCGGAGAGTTATCGTTCACATCTGCCCAAAGCCTACGCACCTCATTGTGCTGCTGGATCACCATGGCCTCTAGGCACCGAACATATCTTAGCGCTGCCCGACCTCAGCGGCGAACCCAGTGGACACGCCCTCGGCTACAACCTTCAGGTCCCTCTCCCTCTGGAGCTCATTCTCAAGGTGGTCGACCCGCTGCAGAGCATCGGCGTGCTCCTGGTGAGCCAGCTTAGTCCCCATGTGGAGCTCCTGTATGGCCTAGAGCAAATCGTCCCACTCCATCCATAGTCATATGGCCTCCACGGCGTCCATGCACGCCCTCTCAATTAGGGCCGTGAGCTTCTCCTTGGCCTCGCGGGCATCATCACGAGCATCCTTCTCCTTGACTCGAAGGTCAGACACCTCCTGGGTAGCAGGGGCAAGCTTAGCCACCTCCTGACGGGTGGCAGCAAGCTGTGCGGCTAGCCCCTCAGTCTGCTACTTCTCCTCAGCAAGGAACTAGGATCTATGAAGAAGGCAAGACTTAGAAAAAGGTGTGGCCAGCATGGACGACAGCTCCAACATGTGGTGCCTCTGCCTTCAATGTCGAGGACATGACTGGCCACACCACACCTAGCCATGGGTGCCCCAAATGCACCCTCCTCTGCTTGCTCTCCCAAGGACACAGCCATCAGTTGCGCCTCCCTAGTCGACTGCCATGGCCGCCCCAACGCCACTCCCACCCTCCACCTACACGGCACCAGCCTGGCTCTAGGCGCATTTGCCTAGAGGAGGATCTTTTTTGAGGTGAGCCACAGGAAAGTCCCACATACTCTGATGCTGCAAGGGACTTGGCAATCAGTTCACTGGTAAAAATTCGTTAGGACAAAAGGATGAGAAAAACTCCTTACTCACCTTGATGCCATCATATGATGGTGTTTTGGGGCTAGCTTACCCTGACCCTAGCTACTCCTCATCGGTACGTTGCCTCTTCAAGACCTCACTCAGGCTCAGAGGGCTCAGACGAATCAGAACGGCCGCCTCCCGACAACTCCAGAGGCGTCGTCGAAGGTCTAGGACGGGGACGGGCGATTTGATTTTGCCGGCTCTAGGGGCACATCGTCCCCATCCTGCCTTGTAACATGCCACGGGAAGGTCCCCGCCTGCGATGAAGGCGGGTCATCGTCCTTGGCAGACAGATCATCCCAAGAGATGGGCGACAAGAGCCATCCTCCTCCTCCTCCTCTTCTTCCGATGAGCCTTGACGTCGCTTCCCTCGTTGTAGCTTTGCTCACTGCTTTGACCGCTGTTTCTTCTCCATGACGTCCTTCTTCTTCCTTTATTCATCCGCGGCATAGTTTGCCGCCCTCACAGCTAGGTGCTCTGGCAGCAGCACGATAGAATCCTGGAAGGCTAACCCCACTGGCAGCTCGATGAAACCCGTGTCGGGCCACATCACGGGATGCCCTAGGATCAAGAACACGACATCGGCCTCCCCTATGGCCTCCTTGACATGCTGCGTGACCTCACTATCATGAAGCAACCCCTGGGCGAGCATTGTCTCAATGAGCTATGCGCCGGGCATCATCTAGTACAGTGGGAGGACGTGCACCATCAGCGGCGCCACCCTCCTCGTGTGATACTCCCCGATGACACCGAGCTCATGGAGGCCACGGGTCTTCAAGAATGTGATGGCCTTGAGGAGGTCACGCATCCTCTTCTTCTCCTTGATGGGTGGCCCCCATAGCCATGACGGTGGAACCTCTTCGATCAGACACCCAGAGAAGGTCGGCAAGGGAGCGGCAGGGTCATTCTTTAGGTAGAACCAATGCAAGTGCCGCCCTTTGTTAGATCTAGAGAGTTAGCAGGGCATGTACTCGGCCGTCCGCTGCCCCTAGAGGTGGATGCCCGCGCATCCCATCGGCCCCTGGGGTCTCCTAGCCTCTCTCCTTCTTCTTGCTCAGGGAGATGGAGAAGAGATAACTCCACAGCTTGAAGTGGGGCTTGATCCCTAGGTACCCCTCGCACATCACGATGAAGGCCACGATGTGCTAGATCCCATTGGGGTTCAAATGCTGTAGCTTGATCTAATAGTGGTGCAGTAGACCCTAGAAGAATAGGTGGAGAGGAACCATGAGTCCACGCTCGTGGAAGAGCACGAAGGAGACGACATAGCCGTCGGGCGGCACTGGCGCATCCTCACGCCTGAGCACAAGCCACTCCACCGCTTCGGTCCTCCCGCTGAGAAGACCATGCTTGATGACGCCCTCCATGCATGCATGGGTAACATCAGAGTAGTGCCACGAATCCATGGAGGATGAAGGTGGCTGCAGAGAAGCAAAGGTAGCGGTGGAGGAGTGGAAGCTATAGATCTAGGGCACTGGTGATGGATTAGCAAGCATGGCAGATTCGAACGGTGGCAGTGGAGAAACAGAGAAGATAAGGCTATAGTTTTGGTGTGTAGGAGCGCAAAGGGGAAGGCCGCTATTTATAGGGAAGAGCAGGATGAAAAGGTGAACCATCTACCTAGATTCACGCACCCGCTGCGCCACATCATGACACCTCCCTTCGAAGATCGTGTGCACGCAATATTTGGCCGTGCACTCAAAGGATACGCTGGATGACGGTTTGCCCGTTCAATGGGTCAAGAACCATCATAGGTAAGGAGGGATATGGAGCTAGAAACTCTCCTATGGCCCTAGAGTTCAAAGGCTAGCCCTCTGATGGGTTCACAGCCACTCCGAGGTGTCTATGGTTTTTCCTCAAAGAAAGGCAACGAGGCCTTGGGACCGGTCGAACAGATCCGAGAACTATATGGATTGGCCACTGAGAATCTGGAGTCTAGCACTAGCTAACCCATGCCAGACCCCCACGAATGTGAAGCTAGGGCCCCACTTGGACTAGTCTGTTAATAGGTCACCAAGCACCATGTTTTGTCCATCAAGGAAAAATGTGGCACGGCTCAGTCCCTCCGTTTTATCAAAAAAATGCATGAGGGATGATGATCATAAAGATGAGCCAACCTTGGCCAGACCCCCGCTATGTGTGGGGCTTGAGAAAAGTTGGACTTGCAAGGTGATAGAACGCGCGGTCGTAGTACGACGGGCCAATTGGATACTAGGGACCATAATCAAGGAAAATCTTTTCGACCTCCCGAATCCTATGGTTACATGCCCCTAAGAAGACTGATCACAACAAAAGGGAATTGCCATCCTACCAGGACATGCCATGGGCTACAAAAAAGGCCAAGACCCTTAGAGTCCTCCCGTCTAAAAAGCCTCCAAATGAGTATTCTATCCTCCATAGGCTTGGGGCTACTGTCGGGTATCGATATTAGGGATACCCAAAGCAAGAAAGTTAGCGCTCACGCTGACTTTCCTGGATGGAGCAAGACATATTAAAAGGTCTTACCTGACCCCAAGGCCATGGGCTCTGTCGCGCCCAATGTCAAGGTTGTGGGCTCCGTCTCGTCTGACCCCTTGGGTGCGGGCTTCGTCTCGCCTGACCCTAAGGACGTGGGTTCTGTCTCGCCTGACCCTTTGTGATATAGACTAGGCCCGATCTTTCGAAAGGTATGATAGCGTCGATTGGTGGAGACTCGACGTTCATGATCTAGGCTTCGAACCAAGACTGATTCAGACCCCCGCAACCGTTACACCACTGCTCCGTTGGTTATCAACCACGTGAACATGATTGACCTCGCCGAGAAGGCTTTCCTGCAAGCGAATCGAGAACACAAGCAAGAATGAGATAAACACAATCTAAAATTGCAAATAAATATGAGGCTTATGATAATGAGAAAGAGTTCAAGTCTTTATTCGAAAGGACTAATCGCCACAGGCGAACAAGATCAAGAACTAGGGCCCTGGTTCACAGCAAGCAGCCTTGGCAGCACAGTTGTCAGCAAAACGATGTATGGTTCACAGCAAACACAATCAAGAACTAAACAAAACCCAAACTGCTAAGGAGAGCAACTGGCTGCTATTTATAGAGTCTTGGGCGTCACCCCCCTGGACGTGCCCCCTAATGGGCCCAAACACGATACACGGTCCAACGGACCAAAAGACAGGTGTCGCAGCACCTTGGCAGATTCTGGATGCTGACTTGTTTTGACGATTCCTATTGATTCTGAAGGTCTTTTGATACGTGAAACCAATTGGGTTGGCTTCCTTATCCAATTAGCTTTCCATCCATATGTGGATCATCGAAAATGGAGTTCAGGATGCGTCCTGGGTGACCAGTTTAAGGCAGACTAGTCCTAGAGGCCGAGATGAACTCGAACTTGATTTGGGCCTCCACCTTGGTGACTCGAACCGGATGAGCTTCGGGCCTCCTTCTTGCTTAGGACACCCTCACTGATCTCCTTGGTCTCCATATGGTTCTCCAAGCATGGTCATATGTATAGAGGTCATGTCCTCATCATCCTCCCTTTCTTGACGAAAAGCCGTCCTCAGCTGTCGATTTTATTTGAAGTCGATCCTGCATAACATGAGGACAAACGAGGTTTCCAAAATAATGGGAACGGACAATGTTGTGAGAAAGAATATGACCACATGTCCAGGTTTGTAGCATAGTCTTGTCCTACAGACATGTAGTCTGCTCGATTGAAATACACATGATCTTTGCCAATACTATCATGCAAAAGATTAGTACTAACAAGAAATATATGCTCCCTTTCTTTGGATTTCACTTGTGTTCAAAAAGCAAAACTAGAGGAATATGGCATAAGAACAGTGTTGATTTTACTATCCTCTAGTTGATCATTACTTTGCACAACAAAAGGAGAATTTGGATTTGTACAAATGTAAACTCGTTGTATCAAATATTGCCCTTGGTTGTTATATTTACCAAAAACATGATATGTATATCTAGAGAACCATGGCAAATTAGTATATGCATAAAGTTTCTCCTCTAAAGAACTAAGATTACACGGAACATCAAATTCAATGTAACCCAAAGTATTTAAAGAAGACAACAATTTTAGCTCATCAACTTCACTAGCATTATGAATAACAAGTCTATTTTCAGCACAAGTGCTCATTTTCAACACACATATAGCGTGATCATTCTTCAATGATTGCATGGGTATAACATAAATATCATCATGCAAGTCATCTTCGTCACAAGAAACATCAAGTAAATCATCTTGTGACAAAGGTAAATCAAGCAAATGCTCCACTAAAATTTGCTCTATCATAGCATGATTGGTGGAAAATTCAGCACATCAAGAGAACTCTCACCTTTCGTGAGTTTAGCATCATGGGCTTTACCTTTGCTCTCATATTCAGCAGGAGTAATAGTTGATGGTTCTGAATTATCACATGAGACTGTGAGCATCTCATTTTCTGTCACATCATGCTCGCTCTTTTGTACATTGTCCTGCAAAAGGTTAGGCATAGCAGGAGGAATAACAAGAGATTGATCTAGTTGATGCACCTCATCATTTGAATTAATTACAGGAGATGGATTAACAAAATTTTCTCTCATAAGATCTTTCATATCATTCCAAGTTTGAGGTTTATCAGAAGGATCTAAAGACTCCCACCAAGATAAAGCAGAATGTCGCAAAACACTAGATGCATTTTTTTATCTTCCTCCTTGGACACATAAAGCGAGTAGCAAATATATTATCTATGACACTTTCCCACTCCATGTACTCATCAGCACCTATACCATCATAAGTCGGTGGATATGAACAACCTGTCATTGTTAGAATCAAACAAGAAAACACACAAGTATGTATTTTCCTATGAACTACTATAGGATGTGGTCAAGGAGTAAAGTCACACACTCTCAAGCGTCTTACCACGGTCTTACAAGTGTTCTTACCAAAGCAACAGGCGGTGCAATCGGTCGGTGACTATGATACCGTTGTAGCTTGAGTGTAACAGTTGCAAGGTGAACTTGTACTTGGTTAGAAGAAAGTGGAGCTTGGACAGACACTAATATAGTAGCAAGGAATAGCAAAATTCGCAAATGAATGGCAAAGCTGAATAAGTATCCCAAGTACTTGTCTTAGTTGCTGGCCTACTCATGTTCCAAGTATCAGATGTATCAAGTGATGTGAACAGTAAGAATATGATTAGGAACAAGACAGAAATCAGCACACGCAAACATAGCTCAAATGGTGCTCTTTATGTACTCCTCTAGATATTGTTCCACTTTTGCCCCTCTTTTTTCTATTTTTTGGGTTGTTGTTGTTTTTTTGAGAAATTTTGACTTTTTCTTTTTATTTTTTTGATATTTTTTCTTCACTTAGGAGCACAAAGGAAGTAACCACAGAAAATATGAGCTTAAACAAGTGAAAGACGTGGCCTGTGGAATTTCTAGAAGACGTACTCGAAATCGACAAAAACCTTGTGACCACGAAAAGAGGATCTTGTGACCACTTTTTGACCAAAATAAAAATCTCCGACCCCGGCAAAGCCGGATATGGACGGATTCAAAAAAAAATTTTGATCGATTTTGATATATGGAACGTTGAAATCCGACTCCGAATTAGAGGACAAAACGGGAACAATGCGCGCAAAATTGGTCACGACAACAATGATTTGATGGAAACAGTGAAGATAAGTGTAGGAAATTAGATGGCGTGGACTAGGATTTGATGGATACAAGGGAAACTCAACAAGACTTAAAGATGTTCATGGATTATGATAAAAAACAAAGGGGAAAACACAAACTGGACTAAAAACGATCTAAAACCAGCAACCAGAACTTGACCTAGGGCACAAACTCAACAACGCGAAACAGAGACGAAATTGCACAACACAATGAGGCTATATGACAGGGAATATGTGACGATGTATATTTTTTGGCTTTTTGTGGACTATAGGTAATGCAAAAACAGTAAGAATCTAAAGGGAAAAACAAAGTTATACCTAACGGGCAACAAGGTCTCTGATACCACTTGATGTAGACTAGACCCGATCTTTCGAAAGGTATGATAGCTTCGATTGGTGGAGACTCGATGTTCACGATCTAGGCTTCAAACCAAGACTAATTCGGACCCCCGCAACCGTTACACCACTGCTCCGTTGGTTATCAACCATGCGAACGCGATTGACCTCGCCGAGAAGGCTTTCCTGTAAGCGAATCGAGAACACAAGCAAGAATGAGATAAACGCAATCTAAAATTACAAATAAATATGAGGCTTATGATAATGAGAAAGAGTTCAAGTCTTTATTCAAAAGGACTAATCGCCACAGGCGAACAAGATCAAGAACTGGGGCCCTGGTTCACAGCAAGCAGCCTTGGCGGCACAGTTGCAGCAAAACGATGTATGTTTCACGAGAAAATCAAGAACTAAACAAAACCTAAACCCTAAGGAGAGCGACGGTTGCTATTTATAGAGTCTTGGGCGTCACCGCCCTGGACGCGCCCTCTAATGGGCCCAAACACGATACACGGTCCAACGGACCAAAAGACGGTGTCGCAGCACACTGGCAGATTCTGGACGCTGACTTGTTTCGACGATTCCCGTTGATTTTGAAGGTCTTTTGACATAAAACCAATTGGGTTGGCTTCCTTATCCAATTAGCTTTCCATCCATATGTGGATCATCGAAAATCGAGTCCGGATGCGTCCTGGGTGCCCAGTTTAAGGCAGACTGGTCCTAGAGGCCGAGATGAACTCGAACTTGATTTGGGCCTCCACCTTGGTGACTCGAACCGGATGAGCTTCGGGCCTCCTTCTTGCTTAGGACACCCTCGCTGATCTCCTTGGTCTCCATATGGTTCTCCAAGCATGGTCATATGTATAGAGGTCATGTCCTCATCACTTTGGGTGCAGGCTCCGTCTTGCCCGACCCCAAGGACGCGGTTTCTGTCTCACCCGAGGCCACGGGCTCCGTCTCGCTCGACACCTTGGTTGTGGTTTCCTTCTCGTCTGATGGGGACCCATATCGTTGTCAATCACTCCAGGTCCAAGCGTATGGGCCTGGGTCAAAACTCTGATACCAGGGAAGAGACTAGCATGCCCCAATGTAACCCCTGGCTATGACGGGCCATACCTGAGGACTCAGATCAAGAATAGTGTCGAATGTGCCGGTGCTGTTCTGCCTAACCCTCGTACGAACGCTGACAGGCATGTCCGTTCACCACGATGTCCACCGGGACGGAATGGAAGGTCATGACCGACAATGACGCTTGCGCATGGCGCCAATGATGAACAGGGCCACGACGTGGAGCCATCCCTGTTGACATCTATAGGATCAGCGGGACCTGCACGAAAGAGAAGAAGGACCTTGGAAGCCTTCTTCCCTCTCTCTCTCTCGTTCTTCTCCTCTTCCTCCACTGTAACCCGCGCTTTTCCTTCGCCTATAAAAGGGGAAGCAGGGCGCCCCGTGAATGGAGAGGGAATGAGCACGACACAAGCGCACGGCTGAGCCGTAAACGAGCTCTTAGCACCCGTTTACTCCTTCCACTAGAGACTTGGGACCCTCTCCCTCTCTCGCCTGTTTGTAACCCCTACTGCAAACCAAGTGCCGGTAACACGAGCAGCAGCGAACTGGACGTAGGGATGTTCCGTCCGAACTAGTATAAACCCTTGTGTCCTCCGAGCACACCATCCCAGTCAGACGCATAAATACAAATTTACTCATCGGTGGGTCTGAAAAACACCGACATTTGGTTACCGAGGGATTTTAAGAATCTAAATTAAAAAAAAAATCTCAGAATCCCAGAACTCTTTCAAACACTATAGGATTCTAGAAGATTCTAACACACAGGCGCATAACCTATGAAAAATTAGAGATTATTTTTATCCAAAATCTAGATTTTAGAATCTCATCCAAACATTCTCTTAACCAAAGCCTGCCACTGTTAATATAACCGAAGCTCATTCTGGCTTGTTAAAAGTCGTGGACCATTTCTCTAACTGGCTTAAACATATATAGCGTTTTAGGGTTATTTCAACCGGATCCACATGTCAGAGCTACTCCCTTCTCTCCCCTTCCTAACTCCTCTATAATCCGCACTACATATCTCTGATCCGCTGTCCGCAGGCCCTCTATTGCTCGGCAGTGCACACACAACAGAGACCTCTTTCTCCTGGCCTAGGCTCCGTTCGCTTCGCTGAAAAAATAAGTCAAAACACTGTTTTGATTGATTTGTTGTGAGAGAAAACACTGTTTCAACTGAAAAAACAAGCTGAAAAGTACGGATTATAAGAGAAGCGAACATGGCCTTAGCGGTGGTGCGCACGCACACTTGAGTTTATTAGTTGCAAAATCTATGGGATGAATATTTAGTAGAATTCAATTTTTGCAATTTTTCATGAGTTCCCACTCATACAAAAGTAACGAACTTGTTTATATTACATGAACCATCGTAATAATATACCCTCTCCGTTTCAAATTATAGTCTCTTTAATCATGGGCGGATCCATATTCATGGTTGTGGGTACGGCCGCACCCACAAGAAATTAGAAAAATAGTGATGATGTTCATTTTTTTCACCATATATGCACCCATACAATAAAAAGTTATGCACCCATAAGGCAAGCGCACCCCCCTTAAATTTGTTCTAGCTCCGCCACTGTCTTTAATTTTGCACTAAGTCAAAATTTCTATCTTTGACCAAATTATAGAAAAATACACCGACATATCAATATCAATTTTTTTCATTAAGTTCTTGATAAAATATGCTTAATTGATCATTTATTAGAATTTAGGGTAACATACATTTTTCAACCTCCAATTTGCAGCATAATCCAACTTTTAAACTTCAACTTTGCAATCACACCCTCCAATTTTAAAACCAATTTTGATATGTAGAAATTCATAATTAATTTATTTGAAATCATAAAAGTATGAAACTAGTTTCAATTTTCTTTTAGACTTATGAGTGCAACTACGAGCAATAAAGCAATATAAGAACAGAAATAAACCATTTCTAAATACCTATATATTAATCATAAACAAGGAGAGGTCATTTTTAGAATTTTTTTTTATATTTCTTAATTTGAAATAAATTATTTAGGAATTTTTAGATAGTAAATCATATCTTTATTATTTTTACAAAGTAGAAAACCAACTTTAAATCCATTAGGAGGACCAACTTTTTTCGGTTTTGATCATTGAAGAGTCTTTGTTCCTGTTTCATAGTTTAAAAATGAAAATCAAACTACACCACAAGTTTGAAGGTAAAAATGGACTTTCCTTAGAATTTGTAGATAATATTTTCTAAAACTTGGTCAAAGTTTGAGATATTTCACTTGTATAGTTTTGAATGGAGGGAAACATTAGATGCTTATATGGCCTGTTTGGATTATGGTGGATTGTCAAACATGGCTTCTACACCCTGTTCGCTTGTTGGTTTCAGCCAGCCCAAACCAGCCAACCAACAGTGTTTTCCTCTCACAACAAACCAGCACCAGCCAGTCTAAACCAGCCCAGAAACCAACTAGCGAACAGGCCGCTAGAATCTATCAGGAGCTCCAAACAACCACAACTTTCACATAGCTTATACACTGCAATCTAGGAAGCTAATGCGACCCAGCTTCTTGAAGCTTTTGGACATTAAAATTACTTATACCCCTGCCTATTATGAGGCTATATACTATGGTAATTTTACCATGTAAAGCAGCCTACCTCAGCTTTTACAAGCTATGAATCTAAAATACATTTTCAATCTAACTTTTAAATCCAGCTTATATGAGTCTAGTTTTTATAAGCCCTTGTTTAGTTGCCCGATTTTGGACAACCAAAATCACTGTGTCAAAATCGTTTATAAGCTAATGCGTTTCATTTGTATTTGGTAATAATTGTCCAATCGTTGACTAATTAGGCTCAAAACGTTCATCTCGCAAAGTACGACCAAACTGTGCAATTAGTTTTTTATTTCGTCAACATTTAGTACTCCATACATGTACCGTAAATTTAATGTGACGGAGAATCTTCTTTTTGCATAATGACAAAATTTGGATTCGGTGGGAACTAAACGCCTCCTAAGCCGGCTTCTACAATTCAGGTGGTATCCAAACAGTTACTTAAGGTTTATTTGGTATAGCTATGAGCTGTTTTTTTATCAAACACATATCTTTAAAATAGCTTCATGTAAAGCTGTTTTTTCTTCTCCTTCGCAAGGACATGAGTTGACATGAAATAAAAAAAAAGCTTATTTCAGCTTCACCGCACACAAGTGTCAGCCTGCACTAAAGACTGCTCTTGCCCCCACTGTGTGAGAGAGCGCGCGCAGGGGAGGGAGCACGCGTACGCCGTCCTACCGGGCGCGACTGCCGGAGCATGGCTCGTCGGCACAGGGTGGGGGCGCGGCGGCGCTGAGCACGCAGGGTCGGGACGCTCCGCCGGAGGCGCCAGGCCGGGGCGTGGCGCCGGAGCGGGCCGCCGGAGGCGCGGGCGCGCTGGGGCGCAGCCGGTGGTGCGGTCTCGGCCACTAGCAGAGTGCAGGGAGGAGTGGGGAAAGAAAAGGCTCACGGGTTGCAGAAAAGGCCCACGGCGAGCGGCCACCGGAGACATCTTTCTCAGATCCGCCGCCGTGCGCGGTCGTGGACCCGCCACTGGGCGCGAGCGTGGTCCTCGCCGGGGGGAAAGCTCGGCCGCGGGAGGCGCGGGCGGCGCCGCCGCCAGGCACAGACGCGGGAAGGTACAGTCGCCGGATCTTGCAGCCGGCCGCGCGACGCGACTGCGTGCGAAGGCCACGGGGAAGATGTGCGATGGGGAAAAAGTCCCGTGACAAAAATATAGAGAAAAAATAAACAAAGGCATTATAGTTATTTTATTTATTTGGTCCATCCCATGAAGTTATTTTGATAAACACTTTTATCAAAGCAACTTAGCTTTATCAAGAAAACTGATTGTAAAACTATTTTTGTAAAAATACTTTTTTATTAGTGTCGGTGTTTTGGAACCGGGGGTCCCTCAACCAACGAGTGAATTTGTGCTGCGTGCTCCTAATCCCGGATGGTGATGCAAAGAGACACAAGGTTTATACTGGTTCAGGCAATCGAGGCCCTACGTCCAGTCTGGGAGATCGATCTTGTATTCCTTGCACCGGAGTGCTTGTAGTAGGGGGTTACAAGCTGGGTGAGAGAGGGAGCTAGCCCCAGGTCTCGGCGAGGGTGGCGCGGGCTGCTTGAGGCGTTGTTCCCAAGCAGTGTAGAAGTGTGTAGTTCTATCGGTGTGTTCGTCTTTTTGCCTCCCCCCTAGAAATGGCACCGGCTACCTCCTTTTATAGCCACAAGGAGGAAGCCAGAAGTACATGAGAAGTTTACTATTTGCTGACGTGTTCTGCTCCCCGGAGCAGCGCGGCGTCGTGGGAGTTCCCGTCGGTGTCTAGTCGGTATGGTCTCCAGGCCGACGACATGCTGCGCTCCTGTACTTTGGTTGACTTGGTGATGTGCCGAGGCCGGGTGGCTGCTGTAGTCGGTTGTGCCGAGACCTGCTGCGCTGAGGCCTTTGCAGACGGTAATGCGGGGTCTTGGCGGCTATCATCATAGTTGATTTAGGCGGAACAGTGCAGAACGTGCGTCTACAGGATATGGTACCCTGTATTGTCAGTAAGGGATGGTAAAAAGACGATTTGACCGTTGTCCCGTCGTTCCTGTCGCGGCGCACTGCCGATCGTGGCTTACGTAGTGGGTGCAGCTGGGCGCACTGAGGCGGAGGCGACAAGGTTGCGGGACGAGCCCAGCCTCGAACGAGGCGGAGCATGGCCAGCTCGCCCGAGGCCCTACCGGGAGTCTCGGCGAGGCGGAACTCGGTCAGTTCGCTGGTCCCGAGGTCACAGGAACCCAGTTCTGACTCCCCACGTCGTGTTCCTCCTTGGTGCAGGAGTTGGCGGCACAGTAGCTGGTAACCCCTGCACGGTCCCGTCGTGGATGGCAGGGCGCCGACGTGCTGGTCATCGTGCGATGACGTCGTAGGGAGCCGTGGCTCTGCAGATGCCGAGGCCGAGCCATCGTGGGGGGAATTATTGGTCCTGGGTACTGATTCCGAGGCCACAGTATCCCAGACATGGCTCCCCATGCTGCGTTGTTCTCGGAGCAGGAGTTGGTAGCACAGTGAGGCATGGGCGTCAACCATGTGCATAGTGGTTGGCATAGTGGCAGGTAACCCCTGCCTAGTCCTGCCTCCTGCCCCGTCGGCCATTTCTCTGTACTGTGTTGAGCATGCGGCCGACGTCAGGGGCTGCAGTTGGCTGAGGTAATGCGACACGACGTTTTGTCAGAGGGACGGGTGAAGGAAGAGACAGCAGAGTGCTGCCGAGCCTGCCTCGCGCGAGGCGGAGGGTCAGCGGCCCGGCCGAGGCCTGCGACGAGAGGGGGGCGGCCGAGGCCTTCGGTGGGGGATCGCCCGAGGTCAGCGGTGAGGGGGCCTCGGGCGAGTCAGAGAATTGGCCGAGGCCAGCGGTGTTTAGCTGGTTTCGATCTTTTACGAAGTCTAAGCAATCGTTTTTTGGTTCTTGCTTAGGGTACCCCTTCTCGCGGTATCCGACAGTAGCCCTCGGGCCTTGGGGGGAGTGGAGGCACTCCCCCTGAGGTTCTGACGAGAATTGGCTCTTGATAGTTCCTACCGGGATGGCGTTTTGTACTCGAGGTTTCGGTGGGTGCGCGCGAGCGCACCCGCCGGGTGTAGCCCCCGAGGCCCTGGAGGAGTGATTTCACTTCTCCAGGGGCTTTTTTCTCTTTCGAGTGAGGGGTTTTTATCGTGTTTGCCGGGCCCGTGGGTGCGAGTTCGGATCGCAGGGTCTCGACGATGCTGCGGAAAGAGCCCCTTAGCCTCCGCCTGGAGCGAGAGGGCCGTCAGGGGTTCCCCCGGCTTTTTGTACGACCCTCGTGCTTCCTTTTCGCTTGGAAGGAGGGGTGGAAGATGCCGTGCTACCCTCGGTGGGCGCGAGCGACGGCATTTCCGGTGAGCTGTTATCGGGTAAGTCCGAGTGGAGGCCCGTACCGCGTTCGCTGGGGGTCCGCTAGCGGTCCGGAGACGCGCTCCAAGAATACTGGCAGGTTTCTCTAGTGGGTGCCGAGGCCGTTCGCTGGGCCTCGGTGGCTCGGTGCCTCCCTACGGTGGAATCCCATTCGGAGACCTTCCTGCCGGTCTCGGACACGACACAGGGCGCGCTCGTACAGGCTCGCTCGTAGTCGTCCCTGACTCTTTTGCCTTGGGGCAGCTGTCGAAACCCCTAGGGGCCCAGCCTTCGAACCCCTGGACCGTAACGGGCTTGGGTCGTTTTGTCTTTATCTTGGGTGCAGGAAGAGCCCCCGAGCCTCCGCACGGAGCGAGAGGGCGGTCAGGGGTCCTCCCGGCTTTTTCGTCCGTCCTCCGCACGTCCTTTTCGCTCGGACGGGGGGGGCTGTTTGCCGAGCCCACTCATGTGCGAGCCTGAGCCGCTGGGTCTCGGCAAAGTTGCAGGAGGAGCCCCCGAGTCTCTCGCACGGAGCGAGAGAGCGGTCAGAGGTCCCCCTGGCTTTTGGTTCGCCCCTCGCGCGTGAGGGTCTGTCTGCCGAGCCCCCCTCGGGTGCGAGCCTAGGTCGCGGGGTCTCGGCGTCTTTTGCAGAAGGAGCTCCCTAGCCTCTGCACGGAGCAAGAGGGCCGTCAGGAGTTCTTCTGGCTTTTTGAACGACCCTCGCGCTTCCTTTTCGCTCGGAAGGAGGGTTTGTTTTGCCGAGCCCCCTCGTGTGCGAGCCCAAGTCGCTGGGCCTCGGCAATGTTTTGCAGGAAGAGTCCCTTAGCCTCTGCGCGGAGCAGGAGGGCCGTCAGGGATTCTCCTGACTTTTTATTCGACCCTCGCGCTTCCTTTTCGCTCGGAAGGAGGGGTGGAATGTGCCACGCTACCCTCGGTGGGCGCGAGCGATGGCATTTCCGGTGAGCTGTTATCGGGTGAGTCCGAGTGGAGGCCCGTACCCCGTTCACTGGGGGTCGGCTAGCGGTCCGGAGACGCGCTCCAAGAGTACCGGAGGGTTTCTCTAGTGGGTGCCGAGGCCGTTCGCTGGGCCTCGATGGCTCGGTGCCTCCCTACGGTGGGATCCCATTCGGAGACTTCCCTGCCGGTCTCGGACGCAACACAGGGCGTCCCAAGCGTTTCGCTTGCTTGGGCCTCGGCCTCGCATAGGCTCGCCCGTAGTCGCCCCTGACTCTGTTGCCCTGGGGCGGTTGTCGAAACCCCTAAGGGCCCAGCCTTCGAACCCCTGGACCGTAGCGGGCTCGGTGCCCAGTTCCTTTGCCTGAAAGGAATCGGGTGGGGGCTATCTCTCTCCCTGCGGCTAACAACGGCAGGCGCGTCTTTTGAGGCGGCTTTTTCGGGGAGGTGAAACGGCGCCTGCTGCTGCTGCGGTTGGACGCGACGTGGCGTCAGCCGACGGGACGTAACTGCACGTGCAATTAATGAGGAGGGAGTGGGCGCGTGGGCGGTAAGACCGGATCTGGGTAACCGCAGCGGATTTTTTGGGAAAACTTCCCCGATTTCGTCGCCCGGCGGTTTCGTCTCGTCCCTGTATAAATACGCAAAGAGCCTCGCCCTCCCCCTCCTTACCTTTTCCGCGTTCGCTTTCGCTGCCTCCGTGCCGTCGTTGAGAGCATAGAGCGGGGAGGAGAAGGGCGAGAGAGGGAGACCGAACGAAAGAGAGGGAGAGAGATTACCGTCGTAGCAGCGTCCTCCACTGCGCAATGGCAGGTGGTCCCGTCCTCCTCCCGGCGGATCCCTGGGAGTGGTCTGACGTCACCGAGGGGAAGCTGCAGTCGCTCGTGGAGGCCGGTCTTCTTCGCCCGATCACCGACCCTGACGAGCCGGAGTGGATCGCTCCGGGGAACGAGTCGGAGCCGAGGCCGCGCGACGGCTACGTGGTGAGCTTCGTCGTCTTCCACGAGCGAGGCCTCGGGTCGCCGGTGGATAACTTCATGCGGGCGCTCCCGCACTACTATGGTGTGGAGCTCCACAATTTCAGCCCCAACTCCATCGCGCAGGCGGCCATCTTCGTCGCCGTCTGTGAGGGGGTACTTGGGGATCGCTCCCCACTGGGAGTTGTGGCTCCACTTGTTTCGGGCGACGTTCACCACCAAGCCGGGGGGAACGAGGGGGGCCCGGAAGGTGCAGAGGGCCGGCGGCTGCACCCTTCACATGCGCCAAGACCGGCAGTCCCTCTACATCCCGGCCCAGCTGTCGTCGTCCAACCGTCGTTGGTACGACGGCTGGTTCTACCTCCGCAACGACGACGGAGGACTTCCTCCTTATACCGGGCGGGTTGTAGAGAGTCAACCAGAGAAATGGGGATACGGCGTTATCAAGGCTAATCAGCCTAGGTTGGAGCCGCTCTTGCGGGCCTTGGGGAAGCTGCGTGACCGTGGCCTTTCGGCGGCCGTGGTCGTGGCGGCCTTTCACCGTCGGAGGGTGTTGCCGCTAATGGCCCGGCGGCGGCAGCTGTTCGAGATGACGCTGAGCGACCCGATCGCCGATATCAAGATGTCCGCCTTCGCCCTCACCGACGACGAGACCCTGCGTCGGGTGAGAGAGGCGGTAGACGGGAAGCCGAGGCTCGATGACTTGATGCCGTTCCCGATGCGCCCGTCGCGGGGGCACATTTCACTGGTAAGTTGGATGTTGCCGAGGCTTTCGCGGCCTTCTTGTTTTCCGCCTTTTTTGTCTGTTGTCTTACTTCGTCGTTCCCGCAGGGGATAAGAGACGTGCGAGGCTCGCCGCCGCCCGTTCCCGAGGACGCCCGGCGGTGAGCCGTGAATAGGGCGCGCGCTGAGGAGGAGAAGAAGAAGAAAGACGCCAAGGAGGCGAAGCGCACGAAGAAGCTCCTCGCGCGCGAAAAACTGGACGCCCGTCGCCGGCGTCAGAAGCTCGACGGTCTCCCGTTGGAGCCGTCTCCCTCGCCGTCGGTGTCGGATTCTTCAGGTGACGGCGGCGGGCGCAAGGCGGGGACGGCCTGCCTAGAACACCTCCCCGACATTAGGGAGATGGTGCCCAGGGCGCCGGCAAGGAGCCTGACGCCCTGAGGAGGAGGTGTCCCGGGGCCGGTGGCGGCCCGTCCCGGGGCCGAGGCCGACACGCCCGAGGCGCGGGTGTCGGAGGAGCGTGCCGTCAGCCTGATGGGCTTGATATTGGAGGTGGAGCGAGCGACGGTGGGGGCGACCCCATTGTCTCCGCGAGGGGTCGAGGAGGTGCCGGGGTCCGACGGAGGCCAGCTGGCACCGATGGACACTGAGGCCGCACTGCTGCCACCGCCGCCGCCGTTGCAGAGAAGGCTGGCGGTGTCGAAGCGGCTGCATCCACGTTCGCGGTAAGCGTCTTTTCTGGTGGAGTCCGTATTACTTCTTGTTTGCCCCTTGGTCGCACGCTGACCTTGGGAGTGTCTTTGCTTCCAGCCAGACGCATCTGGTGGAAGATCCTGCCTTGGCGCCCCGTAAGGCGCTCAAGGTGAACGTTAGCTCCTCCGCCCATCAGGCAGCGGAGGCGCAGGCTGGCGCACAGCGTGGCGCGACGTCGGGTGGGGCCGTTTCGGAGGAGGCGGCTACCCAGGAAAAGGGTGCCGAGGCGGCCGTGGAGCGAGTGGAGGAGGAGCCCACGCCCTACGATGTCGTGGGTCTTGGGGCGAATGAGGCTGGGGCGTCCACCATTGCCGAGGCCATTGAGGGTGACGCCGGAGCCCCCAAGGCCTCCGAAGTCAGGGCGGTGGACGCCGGGGCCGACGAGGTAGAGACGGCGGAGGCCAGAGCCCCCGGGTCCGTCGAGGCCAAGGCGATGGAGATGGAGCAAGTTTTGGTGCCGCCCCTGGTTCAGGCAATCTCGTCTGATGATTCCTCCCATGGGAAGGAGGCGACGGACGTCAAGGCGGCTAGTACCGTGGAGCAGCCAGTCCCAGATCCCGCCGAGGGGAGTTCGGCTCTTGTCCGGCTACGGCCCGAGCCCCGTGGGTGGAACTTCCCGCGTGTTTTCTGGCGGAACCGGGCTGACCCCGAGGGGGAGCCCGTGTTCGCCCTTGAAGATACCGCAGAGGGGGGCATTGGGACACCCTCGAGCAGTACCGCCAACTGGCAGTGCGGTCGCTGCAGACAGCGATGACTATCATGGGGCGGGACTTGCCCGGCGTCACACGGGTAAGTATTTTCCTCTCTCGTGCCGCGTTGTTTTCTCTCCGAGCCCCCTCGCAGTGTTTGACGTGCGTTTTTTGTTTTGCCTCCTTAGGAGCTCGAGACCCGATCCCTTGGGAAATCGGTGTTCCTGCGAAATGAGAGGGATATCTGGGACCAGCTCCGGTGGCAAAAGGGCCTTCTTGCCGATGCCCAGGGGCTATTGTCGGCGCGGAGTGCGGAAGTGGAGGACCTCCGCCTTCGTTGTGCTGACATTCAGGCCGAGTTGGCCACGGCTAAGGAGCAGTCCACCCCTCTGGCGGAGAAGATCAAGGAACTGGAGAAGGAGCGAGACTCCTTCAGGTCTCGGGCCCAAGAAGCGACGGCCTCTGCCAAGGTCACAGCCGGGCAGCTGGGTGCGGAGCAGAGCGAGCATCAGGCGACGAAAGTCGCCTTGGCAGAGGCTACCAAGTCGGCCGAGGCCTCTCGGGTCAAGGTCTTAGCCTGGAAGAGCAAGGCCGAGGGTAAGTTCCGCTGAACCATGTTCCTCGTTCCATTTGCTCTGGTTCGCGTTTGACTCCTAACCCCTCGTCGCGACGTAGATCTGGAGAAAGAGGCCTCCCAGGCGGCAGAGGCCTCCGTCGCAGCGCAAGCGGCGCTGGATGTTGAGGTCCGAGAGCACGAGGCGCTGCGCAGCGCTGTCCGTACCGCCTGCGAGGCCCTGGACGTCGAGGAGGTCCAATCAGCCAGCTCCCTTGGGAGCCGCCTGATTGCGTTGAGCGGCCGCGTCCACGAGAGGCTCTGGGGGGCGTTGCACACGGGTGTCAAGCGTGCCCTGGCTGTCGTCTCCTCGCACTACGCCATCAACCTCGAGGCTGTCAGCGACGGCTACGTGTTGCCAGAAGATGACGAGGAGGCTGATGCGGAGGTCGCGAAGCTGTTGGAGGCGGTCGAGGCACCTGGCACAGCACTGGCTGGTCTATTTGAAGAAGAGGTGGTCCCTCCCGCGCTGGCCGCCGATCCTTGAGCTTTGACCTGGGCCAAAAGGGGCCATGTAACTGGATTGAGTTAGTTGCCGTATCGTGACGTTTTTGTGGCCGTCGAGGCCTTTAAAGTACTCGCGTGCGTGGGTCTTTTAACCGTTTTCTGTTCTACTTCTGAGCCTGTGCCCTCTGTCTCGATCTTGGGAACCCGCGAAGAAATCCCTCGGAACCTAAGCCGTCCTTCGGCGAAGGGTGGTGAGGGAGCTGCCGTAGCCCAGAGGCGTAGGCCGTTCTCACGACTCGACCGGCCCTTTGGCCTCCAGACAAGCTTTCGTTCTCTGGGTTTCTTGCGAAGGTCCCGTCGGAGCGCGAGGGAGTTTGGCGTAGAAATTTTTGAAAGACCATTAACAAACGGTGTTCGGGACTTAGGGGGTTCCCCCTTTCTAGCCCCCGAGGGAGGCCTGGCTTTGCAAAGGCAGAGCCGAGTCTCCCTTATAGCGCTATTGTGACGTCGAGCCCCTATTGATAGACAAGCTCTCTGTACAGAACTTCCTTGGAGCCTACGTTGTCCTTTGGGTGAAGAGGTGGTGAGGGAGCTGCCGTAGCCCGGAGGCGTAGGCCGTTCTCACGGCTCGGCCGGCCTTTTCGCCTTTGAGACGATCGTACGGTCCTTAGGTTCTATACAATCGACTTGTCTATAGGGGGGTTCCTCGAAAGATTATAACAACTAAGAACGCTTCTTTATTGCATTTCGAGAAACAATGTAAACAACGTTTGGAAATTTAAGGGTAGAAACGACGTAGCTGTTCTATGTTCCAAGCGTTGGTGAAGATTTCGCCCTTCTCATTGGCTAACTTGTAGGTCCCGGGCTTCAGCACTTGAGCGACGATGTACGGCCCTTCCCAGGGTGGGGTCAGCTTGTGGCGGCCCTTGTTGCTCTGCCTCAGTCTCAGCACCAGGTCGCCCACCTTCAGGTCTCGGCTTTGGACGCGCCGGGCTTGGTAGCATCGTAGGGCTTGCTGGTACCTGGCTAAGTGTAGCAGCGCGACATCTCGGGCTTCCTCCAGTTGGTCGAGGGCATCTTCACGGGCAGTGCGGTTGCTTTGCTCGTTGTACGCCTGTAGCCTCGGGGAACCGTATTCTAAGTCAGTGGGGAGGATGGCCTCGGCTCCATAGACCAGGAAGAACGGTGTGAATCCCGTGGCTCGGCTCGGGGTATTTCTTAGGCTCCAGATAACTGACGGGAGTTCGGCAAGCCATTTCTTGCCAAACTTCTTCAACTGGTTGAATATCCTTGGCTTAAGGCCTTGTAGGATCATGCCGTTGGCACGCTCTACTTGGCCATTCGTCCTTGGGTGTCCTACGGCCGACCAGGCCACCCGGATGTGGTGGTCGTCGCAGAACGTTAGGAACTTGCGACCGGTGAATTGTGTCCCATTGTCAGTGATGATGGTGTTAGGAACCCCGAACCTGTGGATGATATCCGTAAAGAACAGCACCGCTTGCTCGGATTTGATCTGAGTGATCGGACCAGCCTCGATCCATTTGGAGAATTTGTCGATAGCTACCAGCAGATGGGTATAGCCCCCGGGTGCCTTCTGCAGAGGCCCAACCATGTCCAGCCCCCACACAGCGAATGGCCATGTGATGGGGATGGTTTGGAGGGCTTGGGCCGGGAGGTGCGTCTGTCGAGCGTAGTACTGGCATCCCTCGCAGGAGCGTACTAGCTTCGTGGCGTCGGCCACCGCCGTTGGCCAATAGAAACCTTGGCGGAAGGCGTTACCCACGAGCGTCCGAGGCGCCGCGTGGTGGCCGCAGACTCCCGCGTGCAAGTCCCAAAGTAAGGATTGGCCAGCCTTGGTGGTGATGCATCGTTGGAGAATACCAGATGGGCTACGCCTATACAACTCGCCGTCGCAGAGGACGTAAGTCTTGGCACGTCGCGCAAGCCGTCGGGCTTCGGTTCTGTCAGCAGGAAGCTCTCCTCGAGCGAGGCGATCAAGGAAAGGGACTCGCCAGTCCGTTCCTTGGTCAGCCTTGGGAGGCTCTGCGTCAACCGCCATGGCCTCGGGCTCAGCGGGCGAGGTTTCGGTGGCAGAGGGGGCCTCGGGCCCTGCGGTGGGCTCAGCCGATGGGCCCTCTTCCGTCGCCGAGGCATAGCCGACGGATGGCTTGTCGAGGTCTCTGGCGAAGACGTTCGGTGGGACCGGGGTCCGCGCCGACGCCATCTTTGCCAGTTCGTCCGCGGCCTCGTTGAACTTTCGCGCAACGTGGTTGAGTTCGAGATCGTCGAACTTGTTCTCCAGGCGACGTACTATCGTGCAGTACGCCTTCATTTTGGGGTCATGGCAGCTTGATTCTTTCATCACCTGATCGACGACGAGCTGCGAATCACCCCGTACATCGAGACGTCGTACTCCAAGTTTGATGGCGATTTGCAGGCCGTTGACGAGGGCCTCGTATTCGGCGACATTGTTGGAGGCGGCGAAGTGAAGCCGGATCATGTAGTGTATGTGTACTCCGAGGGGCGAGACCAGGAGCAGGCCCACGCCAGCCCCAGTCTTCATCAGAGACCCGTCGAAGTACATGGTCCAGCATTCTGATTGGATTTGAACGGGTGGCAGCTGTGTGTCGGTCCACTCGGCTACAAAGTCGGCCAGGACCTGTGATTTGATCGCTTTTCGAGGCGTGAAAGACAAGGTTTCCCTCATGAGTTCGACAGCCCACTTGGCTATTCTACCCGAGGCCTCCCGGTTTTGGATTATCTCTCCCAGAGGAAAAGACGACACCACAGTCACCGGGTGGGACTCGAAGTAGTGACGCAGCTTGCGTCGAGCCAAGACTACGGTGTAAACCAGCTTCTGGATGTGGGGGTAACGTGTCTTAGTCTCGGAGAGCACTTCGCTAATGAAGTAAACAGGTCGTTGGACAGGTAGAGCATGTCCCTTCTCCTGCCTCTCGACTACTACGGCCGCGCTGACCACTTGGGTCGTCGCAGTGACGTAGAGTTAGAGGTGCTCACCCTCGGTGGGCGGAACCAGGACGGGGGGGTTGGTGAGCAGCGCTTTGAGCCTGGCGAGGGCTTCCTCGGCCTCGGTGGTCCAAGAAAAGCGCTCGGACTTTCTCAAGAGGCGGTACAGGGGCAGGCCTTTTTCGCCGAGGCGCGAGATGAAGCGGCTTAGGGCCGCAAGGCATCCCATGACCCTCTACACCCCTTTGAGGTCTCGGATCGGGCCCATGTTGGTCACGGCCGAGACCTTCTCCGGGTTGGCCTCGATCCCACGTTCCGAGACTATGAATCCCAAGAGCATGCCTCGGGGAACCCCGAAGACACACTTCTCAGGGTTGAGCTTGATGCCCTTCTCTCTGAGACATGTGAAGGCAACCTCCAAGTCGCCGACGAGATCACCGGCCTTCCTGGACTTGACTACGATGTCATCCACGTAGGCCTCAACGGTTCGTCCGATGTGTTCGCCAAAGACTTGGATCATGCACCGTTGGTAAGTAGCCCCTACGTTTCTGAGGCCGAACGGCATGGTTATGTAGCAGTACATGCCGAATGGAGTGATGAAAGAAGTCGCGAGCTGGTCGGACTCTTTCATCTTGATTTGGTGGTAACCGGAATACGCATCAAGGAAGGAGAGGGTTTCGCATCCTGCAGTGGAGTCGACGATTTGGTCAATTCGTGGTAGTGGGAATGGGACTTTCAGGCATGCTTTATTTAGACCAGTGTAGTCCACGCACATCCTCCACTTGCCACTTTTCTTCCTGACTAATACAGGGTTGGCCAACCACTCTGGATGGAATACTTCCCTGATGAACCCGGCTGCCATGAGCTTCTGCACTTCTTCGCCGATGGCCCTGCGCTTCTCCTCATCAAATCGGCGCAGGCGCTGTTTTGCCGGCCTGGAGCCTGCCCGGATATCTAAGGCGTGCTCGGCGACCTCCCTTGGTATGCCCGGCATGTCCGAGGGACTCCATGCGAACATATCAACGTTCGCATGGAGAAAGTCGACGAGCACGGCCTCCTATTTGCCGTCGAGGGTGGCGCTGATCTTCAGTCCTCGGCCATCGGGGACGGTGGGATCGACGGGGACGAGCTTGACGGCCTCCGCGGGCTCGAAGGTCCCGGCGCGCCGCTTGGCGTCGGGAACCTCGCTACCAAGCTGGTCGAGATCGGCGATGAGGGTCTTGGCCTCCACGATGGCCTCGGCGTACTCGATGCACTCGACGTCGCAGTCGTATGCATGTTCGTACGTGGACTCGACGGTGATGATGCCGTTGGGGCCTGGCATCTTGAGCTTGAGGTAGGTGTAGTTGGGGATCGCCATGAACTTGGCGTAGCACGGGCGCCCCAAGATGGCGTGGTAAGCCCCCTTGAATTCGACTACCTCGAAGGTGAGGACCTCCTTACGGTAGTTGGAGGGAGTGCCAAAGCAGACGGGTAAGTCGATGCGCCCGAGGGGTCGTGTGCGCTTTCCTAGCACGACGCCGTGGAAGGGCGCGGAACCGCCTCGAAGCCGTGATTGGTCGAGCTCCAGGAGCTCCAGAGTGTTGATGTAGAGGATATTGAGGCCGCTGCCTCCGTCCATGAGCACTTTGGTGAGCCGGGTGTTGCCGACGATCGGGTCGACGACAAGCGGGTACTGCCCGGGGTTTGGAACATAATCGGGGTGGTCATCCCGATCAAAGGTGACTGCTTCCCGAGACCAATCGAGGTACCGGGGGGTGGCCACCTTGACCGAGAAGACCTCCCGGCGTTCCCTCTTTCGCTGGCGCGCCGTGAGGCATGCCGAGGGTCCGCCAAAGATCATGAAGGCGTTGCGTACCTCGGGAAACCCATCATCTTTATCGCCGTCCCTTTCGCCGGCGCCCCTTTTCCTGGCCTCATCCTCGTCGGGGAGCCCAAGCCTGGCGTAGTAACGCCGGAGCATGGTGCACTCCTCGAGGGCATGCTTCACCGGACCTTGATGGTAAGGGCAGGGCTTCTTCAGCATGTCGTCAAATAACCCGGGGCCACGGGGGCCTCGGGGATTCCTGTGATCTGTTGTGGCGACACGGACAGCCTCCAGGACCTCCTGCTTCCCTGGGCGACCCTTCTTCTTTCTCTTGGGGACGCGGATGGGCGAGGCCTCGGGGGCCTCGTCCTTCTGCTTCCCCTTGGCGTCGTTGTTGGGGAAGATGGCCCCCACCGCCTCTTCGCCCGAGGCGAAGTTGGTGGCGATGTCAAGGAGTGCGGCCGCTGTGGTTGGTACGTTCCGGCCCAATTCTCGGACCAGGTCTCGGCAGGAGGTGCCAGAGAGGAACGCTTGGACGATTTCCGAGTCACCGACGCGGGGCAACTCGGTGCATTTCTTGGAGAAGCGCCGGATGAAATCTCGAAGAGACTCGTCCGGTTTCTGGCGGCAACCTTTGAGGTCCCAGGAGTTCCCGGGGCGCACGTAGGTGCCCTGGAAATTCCCGACGAAGACCCTCACTAAGTCCTGCCAGTCGTGGATCTGTGCGGGGGGAAGGTGTTCGAGCCAGGCTCACGCTGAGTCTGACAAGAACAAAGGGAGGTTGCGGATGATGAGCAGGTCATCCTCCGCACCGCCTAGCTGACAAGCCAGGCGATAATCGGCTAGCCATAGCTCGGGGTTCGTCTCGCCGCTATACTTTGTGAGGCTGGCAGGTTGCCGGAACCGGGCTGGGAAGTGAGCGTTGCGAATGGCTCTACTAAAGACCTGAGGGCCAGGTGGCTCGGGAGAAGGACTGCGGTCCTCTTCACTGTCGTAGCGACCACCTCGGTGTGGGTGGTAGCCCCGGGCGGCTCCGTCGCCATGGCGCCGTCGCCTGCCGACTACTTCGTGGTCGCCTTGTGCCTCGCGCTGGTTTCCAGGTCGATCGCGCACCGAGGGGGCCCCGTTGGCCGTCGGCGCGCGAGCGGGCTCGGGACGGACCGAGGCATCCTGGCCCCGGCGAGGTCGCGCCGTGGGTTGCTCCGAAGTGCCTCCGCGCCGGCGGGAGGCGGAACTTTTGGCCTGCTGTACCGCTGCAGTTTCGAGGAGGTCGCGGAGCTCTCCGCGGACCCGTCGCCCCTCGGTGGTGGAGGGCTCGGGCATCGCTCGGACCAGCATCGCAGCCGCTGCGACATTCTGGCTAGCGCGATTAAAGATTGGGGGTGGCTCTCCCCCCTCGTTGTCATTGATGCGGTGATGGACGTCGCGGGCCCTCCCTCGGGCTCCTCCGCCCTCACCGTGCCCTTGCTGCTCCCGCTCGAGAGTGTCCCGAAGCTATTGCAGAAGGAGACGGTCTTGTTCGACCTTGGCTTGAAGCTCGCGGAGCTGCTCCAGGTCTGGGCGTCGATGCCCCCCGCGGACGGGATTCTCGTTCCGTGCTGTCGGGGCTTCGAGACGCGGAGGTGTGGCATCACCCGCCCCTGCCCGGGGCGGGGAATGGTTGCCTGTCCTCTCTTCCTCTTCGCCCGCCCTTGGCATCCCGAGCCCAACGTGGAAGCACTCACGGGATGGATCGTAAGTCCCTTCGTCGGAGTCGGAATAACCGAGGCAGTAGTCGCTTGCGGCCAAGAATTGGCACAAAGCCCCAGGGTTGCGGAGTTCGGAGAAATCCACCCCGGGCCATGCCTCGTCCTCGTCCGAGGAGTCGGAGTGGGTGTTCAGGTCGAGAGCGAAGCGCTGGCGGCATTCCGAGAGGTGCTCGTGAGTGGTAGTGTAAGCATAGGCATAAGAGGCAGCGGCATTTCTTAACCCAAAGGGGTATGGGGACGGCGCCGTCTCCACATTCTGCCCCGCCGGGGTCGGCTCTTCAGGGAGTGGTGGAGCGGAGCTAGATGACTGGGCATCGGCGCGAGCCACCGGTGATTTTCCTTCGTCCATGCTCAGGCCAGACAGGTCCCCAGCCAGGGACCCCGTACCAACAGCTGGTCGCAGGATATCGGCGGGGAGTGGCGTGCCGCCCCGGGCTCGCGTAGCGTCGGGGTGGCCTTGCTCGCGTCGTGCCTGGCGAGCGTGGCGAGAGCGGCCGCCCGGGCGCCGCCTGTGCCTGGGCTGCCGGGGCGCGACTTCATCGTCGGACGGTGGGGCTCGAGGAGTAAGGAGCACCATGTCGTACTCATGCCCTAGAGACATGAACTCTAGGCTCCCGAACCAAACTACGGTGCCAAGACGCAATGGTCGTATGTGGTCTGCCATCCGGAACTTGCTAGGATGACGAAGCTGACACGCAGAGCCCCCTACCTGGCGCGCCAACTGTCGGTGTTTTGGAACCGGGGGTCCCTCAACCAACGAGTGAATTTGTGCTGCGTGCTCCTAATCCCGGATGGTGATGCAAAGAGACACAAGGTTTATACTGGTTCAGGCAATCGAGGCCCTACGTCCAGTCTAGGAGATCGATCTTGTATTCCTTGCACCGGAGTGCTTGTAGTAGGGGGTTACAAGCTGGGTGAGAGAGGGAGCTAGCCCCAGGTCTCGGCGAGGGTGGCGCCGGCTGCTTGAGGCGTTGTTCCCAAGCAGTGTAGAAGTGTGTAGTTCTATCGGTGTGTTCGTCTTTTTGCCTCCCCCTAGAAATGGCACCGGCTACCTCCTTTTATAGCCACAAGGAGGAAGCTAGAAGTACATGAGAAGTTTACTATTTGCTGACGTGTTCTGCTCCCCGGAGCAGCGCGGCGTCGTGGGAGTTCCCGTCGGTGTCTAGTCGGTATGGTCTCCAGGCCGACGACATGCTGCGCTCCTGTACTTTGGTTGACTTGGTGAAGTGCCGAGGCCGGGTGGCTGCTGTAGTCGGTTGTGCCGAGACCTGTTGCGCTGAGGCCTTTGCAGACGGTAATGCGGGGTCTTGTCGGCTATCGTCATAGTTGATTTAGGCGGAACAGTGCGGAACGTGCGTCTACAGGATATGGTACCCTGTATTGTCAGTAAGGGATGGTAAAAAGGTGATTTGACCGTTGTCCCGTCGTTCCTGTCGCGGCGCACTGCCGATCGTGGCTTACGTAGTGGGTGCAGCTGGGCGCACTGAGGCGGAGGCGACGAGGTTGCGGGACGAGCCCAGCCTCGAACGAGGCGGAGCATGGCCAGCTCGCCCGAGGCCCTACCGGGAGTCTCGGCGAGGCGGAACTCGGTCAGTTCGCTGGTCCCGAGGTCACAGGAACCCAGTTCTGACTCCCCACGTCGTGTTCTTCCTTGGTGCAGGAGTTGGCGGCACAGTAGCTGGTAACCCCTGCACGGTCCCGTCGTGGATGGCAGGGCGCCGACGTGCTGGTCATCGTGCGATGACGTCGTAGGGAGCCGTGGCTCTGCAGATGCCGAGGCCGAGCCATCGTGGGGGGAATTATTGGTCCTGGGTACTGATTCCGAGGCCACAGTATCCCAGACATGGCTCCCCATGCTGCGTTGTTCTCGGAGCAGGAGTTGGCAGCACAGTGAGGCATGGGCGTCAACCATGTGCATAGTGGTTGGCATAGTGGCAGGTAACCCCTGCCTAGTCCTGCCTCCTGCCCCGTCGGCCATTTCTCTGTACTGTGTTGAGCATGCGGCCGACGTCAGGGGCTGCAGTTGGCTGAGGTAATGCGACACGACGTTTTGTCAGAGGGACGGGTGAAGGAAGAGACAGCAGAGTGCTGCCGAGCCTGCCTCGCGCGAGGCGGAGGGTCGGCGGCCCGGCCGAGGCCTGCGACGAGAGGGGGGCGGCCGAGGCCTTCGGCGGGGGATCGCCCGAGGTCAGCGGTGAGGGGGCCTCGGGCGAGTCGGAGAATTGGCCGAGGCCAGCGGTGTTTAGCTGGTTTCGATCTTTTACGAAGTCTAAGCAATCGTTTTTTGGTTCTTGCTTAGGGTACCCCTTCTCGCGGTATCCGACAATTAGTGAAGCTGAGCTATGCGAAACTAGGCGTTACTTTGGCATCCATGTCACGACAAATCAACTTCCAAACATCTGATGCGAAAAGAAAACGAAAACTCCCATATGAGATCTACTATAACTAGCCTGCTCGCTACAGCTGCAGCTGTTTCTAGTATTCTCTGTAGTACATGGTAGTTCTTTTTTGCAGCCATATCCAAAAAAAAAAAAGTTGCTGTGAGCAGGCCAAATACCAACCTGATCCATTATTATAACCTCACAAAGAAGTATTTCTTTTTCCATTTATTTTGGTGGCCCTTTATTTTGCTTCTCGAGACATCGTTGATCTGAGTGAGGCAGGCAGCCTCCCTATAAGAACGGCGGCTCATTCACCCCTTCGTCGATCCGTGTATTCTCACTTTCTCAGCGAGTGGCTACCAACGCAGCTCCGATCCCCCTTGGTCGTTAGTCAGCTCGTACGCGGCGACCCCTCTCCTGCCAGCGCCACAATGTCGGGTAACATTGCCTTCGGCCGGTTCGATGACTCCTTCAGCGCGGCCTCCCTGAAGGCCTACGTGGCCGAGTTCATCTCCACCCTCGTCTTCGTCTTCGCCGGCGTCGGTTCCGCCATCGCATACAGTGAGCCAGTCATCACCATTAAATGTTAATTAGCTTTCGTGGTGGCATATATATATGGATCGACATGCACGCCCCAAGGCGATGCGTTTACTGACGGGATGCATCGATCGATGGATTGTTCCAGCCAAGTTGACGGGTGGCGCGCCGCTTGACCCCGCCGGGCTGATCGCCGTGGCGGTGTGCCACGGGTTCGGACTGTTCGTCGCGGTTGCCATCGGCGCCAACATCTCTGGCGGCCACGTCAACCCCGCCGTTACCTTCGGCCTCGCCCTCGGCGGCCAGATCACCATCCTCACCGGCATCTTCTACTGGATCGCCCAGCTCCTCGGCGCCATCGTCGGTGCCGTCCTCGTTCAGTACTCTACCGGTGTGGTACGTCGAGTTCTGTAGAGATATGATGATGTACAGTTCGCCGGCAGGCAGCAGATCAAGCTCAGAAATCTAACGGCTGTGGCTGGCTGTGGCTGACAACTTTTCTTTAATCCCGCAGGCGACCCCGACCCACGGCCTGTCCGGCATCGGCGCGTTCGAGGGCGTCGTGATGGAGATCATCGTCACCTTCGGCCTCGTCTACACTGTGTACGCCACTGCGGCTGACCCCAAGAAGGGCTCCCTCGGCACCATCGCTCCCATCGCCATCGGCTTCATCGTCGGCGCCAACATCCTCGTAGCCGGGCCCTTCTCCGGCGGGTCCATGAACCCGGCTCGCTCCTTCGGCCCCGCCGTGGCCAGCGGCGACTTCACCAACATCTGGATCTACTGGGTCGGCCCGCTCGTCGGCGGCGGCCTCGCTGGCATCGTGTACCGGTACATCTACATGTGCGGCGACCACGCCCCCGTCGCCAGCAGCGACTTCTAAGTGCCCTGCCTCACGTGAGCAAAGGGTGCCGTCGCCGTCCCCGGTTCCTCTTCCTCAGTCATAGTGTTGGCAGCATGAAGTGACGGTTAGGCTGCGATGAACTCGCAGCATTTGTTTGGTTCTGGTGAAAGCCCCCAAGGCAGTGTGCGCTTGGATGATTGGTCCATGGTTCTCAATTTGTTCCTTCTTTTGTATTGTGGTGAGTGTGAAGTTAGTTGGGTTTAAGAACCAGTGACTTCGTTGAATAATTTGCAATAATTTAATTCAGCTTGTTCCTTCTACGAGGTCTGCTTGATTATTTTTTAACTGCTATTTGCTCGGTTTGTAAGATTACTGTTAGTATTGACTTTTAGTAGTAATAGTAACTTTTAAACTTTCGAGTGAACTGTGGAACCAACAAGCTTCTGCCTCACTCACTTGCCCCTTGGTGGCTGCGCGGCTACGTCTCTTGGGCACCTTACACTGTACATATGGATGTCATGACAAAAATTGATCTATGGGGATGGTTTTTTGATTAATTTGTTTGAGTGTCAAACTTTAAATGCAATTTCTGTCCCAAGTAGTGAATATGTTTCAATTCGATTTCAACCACCATGTCAGATCCCATATGTCTATATTATTTTTCTTTTAGTTGAAAATCAACATTCGAATTCAAATGTATCGCTTCAACATTTTGAATATATGTGTCAAGCATTTTACATATAACTTATTTGATGTTGAGCAAGACTTCACATGTTCTTGAATCAAACTGACAAAAATGTTGAAGCATGCAAAAACAAACTATCTATATACCTAATATTAAAGAGCCAAAATTTCTATGCCTTTTTTCTATGGTCTATTTTAATCTAGCCAACTATTCGTCCCACCGGTAGCCAGGAGAGCTCAGAAATCTGTTGGTGGTGCAGACGACGTCGCGACGCAGCCTTTGGAAGACGAGCTGTTATGGAGGTTGGGAGCAGTCGTGCGAAGGCGCTTCTCAAAAGCCTTATTCGTCCTCTCCCGGTGCAGGATCGCACAAGGACGAGAGTTCTGGAGACCTACTCTCCAGATCAAAGGGGCATGCAGGTGCTTAGGTTGGAGAGACTATGGCGGCAGCGCAGCAGCGAGAAGAGGCAAAAAAAAACCCTAGATGCATTTTGGCATTGGCCGATATGCTATATATATAGGACTGTCCGATCCGATCTCGTGTCATGCCCACGATCTAAACCGTTTAAGACTCTTATCTACAAACTTTAAGGCCATGTAACCAAATCAGCAAAACTAAACCTACAAAAAGAAGTCGCAGCCCTCGCAAGGCTCGCCGGATTTCGGTGGACCATTATTCATGCAGGTGTCGCACACTCGTGCTTGCGCCCTTAGCCCCGCCCCACCCGGCGAGGCGAGCGAGCGCATGCGTATGGGCTTCCTTTATCCTCCTCACACTAGACTTGAGAAAGTGGAGAGGACTTTCATATTTAAGCATGGCTACCTCCACTTCCACAAGCAAGGTGGGACTAAATGATTCTCACTCCCACTCTTTGCACATATGAATGGGCCTTTGAGATTTCTCTAGGAATTTCAGAAACAACAATTAAGTCATGGAATATTACTGAATTAGATGTTCTTCTGCCTGTAACAACCCTGAAAATCACATAGCCAAAACTCCCAACTTTCAAAACCTTTTTTCTAAAACCTTACATGGTGAATGAGCATCTAGAAAGCAACCCTAGATGCACTAGGTGAATCCAACTAGATGGTTGAGCATGTGCATTAACACCAACTTGTGAGTTGCTTCTTATTGGTTCTTATGCTATGTTAATTAATAGAATGATTAATCACCTTTATAAATGAAGTTGTCTTGTGTGTGTCATGTGTGATTCTGCCAGTGATGATGTAATAATTATGGGTAATCTGCTTTATTGTACCCTTCTAAGACAGGATACTCCCTCTATCCCTAAAAAAGAGTTATTCTCTTTTCAAAAAGTCAACAACTTTTAACTTTGACCAAATATATTTAACAAAATATTAATATTTATGGTACATAATTAGTACCATTAGGTAGATCGTTGAATATACTTTCGTAATAAACTTACTTGAAGATATAAATTTTGCACGCATTTTCTACGAAGCTAGTCAAAGTTGAGAAAGTTTGACCAGCACGATTCTCATAACGACTCTTTTTTAGGGACGGATTGAGTATTCACTATGTATGAACAATGATATCAGATGGATTTCGATAATGTGATGGCATGATCTTCCGAGACTATCACATTATGGTTTCTTCTTTGGATTTCCCTTCGAGGAAATCGTGGACCATTTCACTGCACTTCATTTCCTATAATTGAGAGAGGTTTAACAGAGAAACAACTCTAACACTGAATATGAGTTGTGAAATTAAGCAAGGCTGCAAAATGTATTAGCTTGTGCATATTCAGAGTTCAAAGATTATTCAAGGAGTACCTATGTGTAACTACGTCCAACATAGATCCAGAACATCCGTGGGCAACGCCATCCTAGAGAAAGTTGGTAGTTTTGCATGGATATTAGAACCATATACATAAATCGTTTGCATAATATAATGAACACAATTAGTTCACGGATAAGTTTATGACACTGACCTGAAAAAGGTACAGGATAGAAAAAAAGAGGCTTGTTGGAATAGCAAACAACAAATGCAGTGAAATATATCCTGATCTTGAAATACCTCCCGAAATAGCCTGTCCTAGAATGTTGAGTCCAATAGGATTCAACTTTCCACCTACTGACCACATGCTAAAAAGCAGATTGTTTAATAAATTGTGTTGTTAGTCAAAATATGAACTTTAAGTTACCGACTTTCAACTTACGATTCACACGTTAGAAGCCATGTATTAATGAAATTATCCGTAAACGGGCAACCATTCAGCTTACTAATGATGCTAGAGATGTACAGTCAAACTGATTGGTATAGAGAGCGACTTAGGTGTTTGGGATTGCTCCACAAACTCTGCTCACAACGTCATCGTGAGCAGCTTCACAAAAAAATTGGAGTTTGTTGAACACATCTTTAGGTGCTCTCACAACTCTACCCTTTTTCCTCGAACAGAGTGTGCGGAGCCGAAAACCGTTTAGCTAAAACTGTGGAGCGATGCTGAAAACGTGGAGCAAAGCAGTCCCAAACACCCCCTTATAGTTTCCATCCAACCAAGGTCAAATATTGTCTTCATGTCGGCAAAGTTGAATGCAATTGTTCCAACTGGACCTCCAAATGTCTTCTCCATGAATCTTGCGCTTATCATATTCAAATTAGTCATAAGTGCATAGCCGTTCTTAACCTTCAGGATGAGTAACTCAAGCACAAAACGTAGCACCCTCCAGTCTGTCGGAAAACCCTTTTCGACACCATACACTCTCATTCGCTGCTCTTTTTTACTCTTTCCAAATTTTTCAGACATTTTACACTCTTGAGTATCACCTTTGGTCCCATGGCTCGAAGCACTTCCTCCAAATAATCACCACTACCTTCATCCCCCTCACGTCTTCCACCTTCATTGAGACCATCTTCGTCCCCCACACATCATCAATGATCATTGCCACTAGCTTCATCCTCAACAGCCCGACCACCACCACCTTGTTCACAGGCACTCAACACTTATGCATCAAGCTCAGCTATAAATGCGTCAATGTAAGTGTGGTCATCTTCTTTCATATTTTCTCCTCGTGTCTCAACAGCAATGGGTGTTTCACCGTGATGTATCCAAATTGTATAGTCCTTCACAAAATCTCACACAATCAAGTGTGATCTAATGACAATTACATCATTCCATGCGAGATGGTTCTTGCAATTCCTACACGGAAAAAGAATTTTGATTATGTTCTTTGTCGTCATTGAATGCTTCTCTGTGGCTTCAAGAATCTATCGACTTCTTCTCAGAAACCTGGCTTCCACCTTATTGAACCATACATTTATGAGTTCCTGTACTCCATTTTTTTAGTAAAACGATCAACAAAGCAAAAAAAAAACAAAAAGACTAAGCTAGATATAAGAATCATTAACAACCCAGAAGAATATAATTAGTATATAACAATATAATTGTGGAAGGTCATTCTTATTTAAAATTATAGATTATATTGTTCAACTTTTTTAGTCATGTTGTTGTCATAAAATACACATATATGGACTACATATTCTTCATACAAGAGAGAGAATAAACAACCTAATTAACCAACTAATGTACCACTAAACAAGTATTTTTTTACTTTTCTTAATTGAAATGAAACAATTTGAAAGAAAACAATAGCACCAATTAATATTGTACCTGGTATTGCTCGCGTAAACTTAATCATGTTTACTAAAAATATAATATGAATGTTGACAATAAAAATCTAATCCCAAACCCTAAGTCTACATCTAGATCTAGATGCAAACCAATCCCTCCCTAAAAACTAACAAATAGGCTACAAAAATCAAGACATTGCCACTAAATAAGGATATAATCTTGTTTCCTACTGAACTTACCCTAGTACCTTCAAAGATTTGATATAATTCATCCATAAATGTCACAACCACCATGGAAAAGAGAGAAAATCAAAACCCTAATTACACACTAATCTACTACTAAAACTTCAAAAAGAGGCTTGGAATAGCATTTACTTACCTTTAAAGCCTCCTCCACCAAAGAAATCAAAATCAAAACCTTCCCCCTTAGATTTGCAATTTTTGGCAGGTAGCCCAAGACTTCCCTTCCTTCCGCCTTGAGTTATAGGAGGCGGCTCTATATACAACCGCCTCTATAAATATTCAGATGGCAGCTACCTAGCCAGTCTCTACAAATGGATCTTTAGATGCGGCTGGTGTTACCCAGCTACCTCTGAAAATCTCATTATTTTTAGAGACGGCTAGTAACGCCTGAGCCGTATCTAAATATGTATTTGTAGAGGCAGCTGGCTAGGGAGCCACCTCTACAAATACATCTTCAGAGGCGGCTTGCTTTGTCGGGCACTACTGAGGCTCCTCTGCCCAAAAATTCTCCGGTTGCTAAATGTCAATTCTATAATGGATTATATTAGATAAAAAATTGCATGGCTTTTGTCTCTGATACTCCCTCCGTTTCAAATTATAATTCGCTTTGACTTTTTTTGGTACGTCCTATTTTACTATGTATCTACATAAATAATATGTCTAGATACATAGCAAAATAGATTAATTAAAAAAATAAAAGCAACTTATAATTTGAAAATGGAGGGAGTTGTTTGCACACCTCAGGGATCCCTTCTCTGTGGTCATCTTGAGCTTCGTAATAGAAGCTAAAACCAGAGCTAGTGCGTCCTCTAAAGAGAACCTACAAGCTTATTCATGGAAGATAAAGACGATGGGATTTTCTGATTGGAAGATAAATATATTTAATAAACCCGCAACTCAAAGGAAAAAACAGAGAAGCCCAGCAGATGCATCAGAAGACCCAGAGTCCCAGACAAATGCAATAACTCAAAATACCATTTTTGGAAAAGTGTTAAAGTCTTTAAAAAACTTCATTCATTAGATATAACATGACATTGGACGGTTCCGTAGAATGCGTGAGAAATAACGTGTCTGTAAGTGGTACATGTTTTTTTGCCAACCATGGCGAGCTAGTTGTACAATTGTCACTGTTAAAATATATAAGCACGAGGAATTAACTACCAAAAATAATCATTAAAAGTTCAAGTTATCGATTGAACTATGACAATTCACAAATCTTAAGGATATATTTTTCAGCTATGCAAAAGTAGTTTCGGATCTATGTGGTATGTGGCTACGAAACCTGCCCTTTATGTATCTACTTTCAAACAGCTATGAAATAACTCTCTTGTACCGTGCTTTTAGCTTTTGAATTTCTATTTTTTCAAATAGGTGTAAATAGAGAGATGTTTCACAACTATTTGATTGAAGAGAGAGAGAGAGATGGGAGATAGATTTTATAATTGTTTCAACAAAAAAAATTATGACTTTTTCATGATATATAGCATTTTTACATAGCTCACGATAGTTTTTTCACATATAGCTCTTAAGCGAAAGAAACTGACTTGTAAGTCTGATGACGCTTTAATTTACTAACTAGCATCGTATATAGCATCAAAAAATATTCATTAACATTCTTTCCTAACTAGCATCGTGTATGCAATTACATGTTCCTTAGTTCTAAGAATAGCAAATCGAAATTGTCAAAATTTTTGCATTGGCCTGTTATATGGTAGTGCAAATTACAATGGAGGCCTCCACTTTTTGATAGCAGGCTTCCTTTGCGAGTCAAATTTAGGGTATATTTGAGACATTTACACGAACTCTGCTCCACAAACTCTATCGTAAAGCAGCTTCATAAAAACCTATAGTTTCTCGAGCACCCTTTAGAAGCTCTCGTAACTCTATTTTTTTTTCTGGGGTAGAGTTATGTGAAACTTAATCTATTTCGCTAAAAAATGAGGAGCGAAGGTGGAAAAACGTAGTGTGGGCCAAACATCCGGTCCCGGTCTCCGAAAATGTCGCCACTCCGCATGTGTTGTCGCCTCGCAATTTCCTCCAAACCATGCAACCATCTCTCTCCCTTTCTCTCGATCAACGGGGTCGTGAGTGTGGAACGTGCGATCAGCTTGCAGCCATGGAGAGGCGCATGCCAACGCATAGCTAGCCAGGGAACGGGCTCCCACATGCATGTCGTCGTCCTGGTCATCGGCGTCGAAGACACCCGTCAATTCAACGAGGCGGCCGTGGAGCGGGCGCCTCCCGAGTATCTCCAACGACGTAGACGTCGACGACGAGCCGGAGTTCACCTCCACCATGTCCGGTGGCGGCAGCGACTATGCCAACTACACCGTCCTCATGCCGCCCACCCCGGACAACCAGCCGTATAGTGTCGGCGGCGGTGGAGGCGGAGCGCCGTCCTCCGCGTCCGCTGGTGGTAGCAAGCCGGACGATCTCCCGTTGCCGCCCTATGGCCCTTCGGCGTCCTCTAAGCTCGTCAACCGGCGAGGTGGTGCTGGCGCGGACGACGGCGTGGGGGGCGGCAGCGGCAAGATGGACCGGCGGCTGTCCACGGCGCGCGTGCCGGCGCCGTCCAAGTCGCTACTTGTGCGTAGCCAGACCGGGGACTTCGACCACAACCGGTGGCTGTTCGAGACCAAGGGCACGTACGGCATCGGGAACGCGTACTGGCCGCAGGACAGCAACGCGTATGCCGACGACGAGGACGGCGGCGTGGGCAGCGGTCCCGTCAAGATGGAGGACCTCGTTGACAAGCCGTGGAAGCCGCTTAGCCGAAAGGTGCCCATCCCTCCCGGCATTCTTAGCCCCTACAGGTTCGGTCGTATCCTCAGTAAAATCAATGGCGCGTAATGGAAGCAGTTGCTCGTGATTTTCATGGATGGATGGATCCGCGCTGCAGGCTGCTGGTGCTGGTGCGGTTCATCTCGCTGTTCCTGTTCCTGATCTGGCGTGTGACGAACCCCAACCTGGACGCGCTATGGCTGTGGGGGATCTCCATCGTGTGCGAGTTCTGGTTCGCCTTCTCGTGGCTGCTGGACCAGATGCCAAAGCTGAATCCAATAAACCGTGCCGTCGACCTCAGCGCGCTCCGGGAGAAGTTCGAGTCCGCGACGACGTCCAACCCCACCGGCCGGTCCGACCTCCCCGGGCTCGACGTCTTCATCTCCACCGCGGACCCCTACAAGGAGCCGCCCCTAACCACGGCCAACTCGCTGCTCTCCATCCTCGGCACGGAGTACCCCGTGGAGAAGCTCTTCGTCTACATCTCGGACGACGGCGGCGCGCTGCTGACCTTCGAAGCCATGGCGGAGGCCTGCGAGTTCGCCAAGGTTTGGGTGCCCTTCTGCCGCAAGCACTCGATCGAGCCACGCAACCCGGACGCGTACTTCAACCAGAAGGGCGACCCCACCAAGGGCAAGAAGCGGCCGGACTTTGTCAAGGACCGCCGGTGGATTAAGCGCGAGTACGACGAGTTCAAGGTCCGCATCAACGGCCTCGCCGACCTCGTCCGCCGGCGTGCCAACGCAATGAATGCTCGCGAGCGTAAGATCGCCCGCGACAAGGCTGCTGCTGCCTCCTCTGATGCCCCAGTCGCCGACGCCCCCACCGTCAAGGGCACCTGGATGGCGGACGGCACCCACTGGCCCGGCACCTGGCTCGACTCCGCCCCTGACCACGGCAAGGGCGACCACGCAAGCATCGTGCAGGTACAGCCAGCAGAAGTACTGTATTAGGTTCAAACCTCCCTTTTACACACACAGCCTTCGATCGATGTCTTGATTTTGAACTGTCGATCAGGTGATGATCAAGAACCCGCACTACGACGTGGTGCACGGCGACGCCGGGTCGCACCCATACTTGGACTTCACCGGCGTTGACGTGCGCATCCCGATGTTCGTGTACCTCTCGCGGGAGAAGCGTCCGGGGTACGACCACAACAAGAAGGCGGGCGCCATGAACGCCATGGTGCGCGCGTCGGCGATCCTCTCCAATGGGCCCTTCATGCTCAACTTCGACTGCGACCACTACATCTACAACTGCATGGCCATCCGCGAGGCCATGTGCTACATGCTTGACCGTGGCGGTGACCGCATATGCTACATCCAGTTCCCGCAGCGCTTCGAGGGCATCGACCCCTCCGACCGCTACGCCAACCACAACACCGTCTTCTTCGACGGCAACATGCGCGCGCTCGACGGCCTCCAGGGCCCCATGTACGTCGGCACCGGCTGCCTCTTCCGGCGGTACGCCGTCTACGGCTTCAACCCGCCGCGCACCAACGAGTACCGCGGCATCTACGGCCAGGTCAAGGTGCCCATCGACCCGCACGGTCACTCTGGACCCGGCGCCGCCGAGGAGCTCCGCCCGCTGTCGGTGCACCCGGACCACGAGGCGCCGCAGCGGTTCGGCAAGTCCAAGATGTTCAGCGAGACCATCGCCGTGGCCGAGTACCAGGGCCGGCCGCTGCAGGACCACCCCTCGGTCCAGAACGGGCGGCCGCCGGGCGCGCTGCTGATGCCGCGCCCGCCGCTGGACGCGGCCACCGTGGCGGAGTCCGTGGCGGTGATCTCGTGCTGGTACGAGGACGGCACCGAGTGGGGACTGCGTGTGGGGTGGATCTACGGCTCCGTGACGGAGGACGTGGTGACCGGGTACCGCATGCACAACCGCGGGTGGCGCTCCGTGTACTGCATCACCCGGCGCGACGCGTTCCGCGGCACGGCACCCATCAACCTCACCGACCGGCTCCACCAGGTCCTCCGGTGGGCGACGGGGTCCGTGGAGATCTTCTTCTCCAAGAACAACGCGCTGCTGGCCTCCCAGCGGCTCAAGTTCCTGCAGCGCCTATCGTACCTCAACGTCGGCATCTACCCGTTCACCTCCCTCTTCCTCATCATGTACTGCCTCCTGCCGGCGCTGTCCCTCTTCTCCGGCCAGTTCATCGTGGCGACGCTGGACCCGACATTCCTGTGCTACCTCCTGCTCATCACCATCACGCTGATGCTGCTGTGCCTGCTGGAGGTGAAGTGGTCCGGTATCGGCCTTGAGGAGTGGTGGCGCAACGAGCAGTTCTGGGTGATCGGCGGCACGTCGGCGCACCTGGCGGCCGTGCTGCAGGGCTTGCTGAAGGTGATCGCGGGCATCGAGATCTCCTTCACGCTGACGGCCAAGGCGGCGGCGGACGATGACGATGACCCCTTCGCGGAGCTGTACCTCGTGAAGTGGACGTCGCTCTTTATCCCACCGTTGGCAGTGATCGGGATCAATATCATCGCGCTCGTCGTCGGCGTGTCCCGCACTGTGTACGCGGAGATCCCGCAGTACAGCAAGCTGCTGGGCGGCGGGTTCTTCAGCTTCTGGGTGCTGGCGCACTACTACCCGTTCGCCAAGGGGCTCATGGGCCGCCGCGGACGCACGCCGACCCTCGTCTACGTCTGGGCGGGGCTCATCTCCATCACCGTCTCCCTGCTCTGGATCACCATCAGCCCGCCCGACGACAGGATCACCCAGGGCGGAGTCGACGTGTGATCATCCAAGCTTCACAGGAGGGCCAACCAATGAGAGATTACCAAAGAAAGCATCACTGAAATTTTCTGGATCATCTGATTAGCTTTTGTACTGTTGCGTCATTTGTTCCAGGAACCAGGATGCAACTATGTACTACCACTAATTAAGAGTAAAATGCACCCTGGGTACTTAAACTATTGGGGCATTACCATCTAGGTACTCGAACTGAAAAAGCTACCACCTGGGTACTTAAACTATGGGGGCATTACCATCTGGGTACTCGAACTAAAAAATCTCCCACTTGGGTACTTAAACTATTGGGTCATTACCATCTGGGTACGCGAGTGGGCCGTCGCTGCCGCTGCGGAGCGCGGGAAAATGAATTTTGATTCTTTTTCTTTTTCTGAAAATGGATGAATAGTGCTGGAATTTGTTATTTTTGTAAAAAAATAATTATAGCTCCAAACATTCTAAAAATTTTTGTGTAGCCTCTATATGATGTACTCTACCTAGGAAAAATATGAAACTTGGAAAATGAATAGTTTTTGTATGTTTAAAAATTACCTCTTTTAATTAATAAATGAACTTCCATAAATTTTATAATTAAAATAAATAAATGTCAAAAAGAGGCGGCCTAACTGTGTGCGAGCGAGCAGGCGAGCACATGTAGGCCGCCTCTTTTTGGACATTTATTTATTTTAATTATAAAATTTATGGAAGTTTATTTATTAATTAAAAGAGGTAATTTTTAAACATACAAAAACTATTCATTTTCCAAGTTTCATATTTTTCCTAGGTAGAGTACATCATATAGAGGCTACACAAAAATTTTTAGAATGTTTGGAGCTCTAATTGTTTTTTTATAAAAATAACAAATTCCAGCACTATTTATCCATTTTCAGAAAAAGAAAAAGAATCAAAATTCATTTTTCCGCGCTCCGCAGCGGCGGCGACGGCCCACTCGCGTACCCAGATGGTAATGGCCCAATAGTTTAAGTATCCAAGTGGGAGGTTTTATAGTTCGAGTACCCAGATGGTAATGCCCCCATAGTTTAAGTACCCAGGTGGTAGCTTTTTCAGTTCGAGTACCTAGATGGTAATACCCCAATTGTTTAAGTACCCAGGGTGCATTTTACTCACTAATTAATTACTGAACTATATGTCGTACGAACCAAGTAGTGTCTGTGTTAATCAAGGATGTTAGCTAGGCAAAGAGTCCATTCTGTACCTGTACAGGCCCAGTGTACCAATAAACAGATAGTTTGATGGACACTAACTGTACAAGGATTTTCAGCGAATAAATAGTGTTTTTTTCTCATAATAAATTAGTATAAGTCAAATTTTAGTGAAACCAATGGAGCCGGTGAAATTGCCCTTTTCTCCAATGAACTGTACCTGATTGACACATAAACTAAGTCACCTGTACGCTTCAGCTGGCGGAAATGAAAGGCGCATCTGTTGTGTGCCAGACAGGTTACTCGGGGGCGACTCATCTCTGCCGCCGAAGGCACCCCACTCTGGGCCAGCTTCCCGGCCGCTACCGCCGCTCTCCAACTTGCAGCGGTGGCGGCCAGCGTCGGCGCTCAACGATGGCGCACTGTTGTTATATGTTAACGCAAATAGAACGTAAAGGATTCGCAAGTGCACAGAATACCTATTATCGTATTTTACCAGAAGTATTCCAGGTATCGTTATTTATATTTTATAATAGGGAAACAATGGAGTAAAGATTATCAAAGGAGTATCTATCAATCAACATACTATCATAGCTAAAGCAAGGGGTAATGGTAATGATAGAAATTAAGCATAATGACACTAGAGGATATATCACTAGGATATTGTAAACTAGTTAACTCAGCAGAACAATGGGTGAGGTAGATTCCTATGATATTCCTATTACATGGTTAAAGTATATATATACACCCAACTATAGTTAAGACTTACTCGACTCTTGTGCAACGTCGCTAGAGAGTAGAGCATTGCAACAGATAACTCTACTAATGCGACTACGGTCCTATAATTTAAGAACCTGCTCATGTGGGGTGGACTACAGAGGATACACGGGGCTATCACCTCCCGATGCTACCACACGGCTAGGGAACAGGGTGCACTCACAGGCAAAGCATCGTGTAAGCACCATGCTTACAAGAGGCTCGACTACTTAGCCCAACCGGTATACTAGCAGGCTAAGCACTCTATGAACCCACACACAAAAGTAGTGATAACCTTAACTAAGCGAGATATATATTCAAAGTAAGCATAGCCATGTAGATAGGAATATAATAAATTGATAATAAGTCTTCCAAGATGTAGAAGTGAAGATACAAGGCTTTGCCGAGCCTCCAAGACTAGATCCGGAACTTGAGCATGAGCCCAACTCGACCCTCACTCCTGAGCTACGAATCTACTATATTGGAGAGTTCTAGACCTAATCCTCCTGACGTGTGTTGATCTGAATGAAAGATATGAATTAGGATTTCAGGATTGCTCTAGGGAGGGGGTAGGGGCTGCTATATATAGCGGGTAGCATCAATTCTGAGCTCGGATCAAACTGACTTGAAATAATGGCGTAGATTTGATCTTTAAGGCGGTGGAAAACCAACGTAGCGAGGAGGGGCTGACTGGTGGGACCCACAGGCCAGCTGGCCTACAGGTGGGGCTGGTCGGCCCCCTATTGGCCCCACCTATCAACCTCTTGGCTCGATCTTCGGTGGAGAGTCTTCTAGGGTCTTCTAGAGTCTTCTGGAGTTGTTTTCGTCGCGGATAAACACGATTAAATCTGACAATTGGGTCCACCTTGACGGTTTTCTGAATAAATTCTCCTACAAACATAGACTCACCAAAACTTGTCTAATTTATTAGTTTAAACCCCTAGACCTATGTTTGGTGATGGAATTAAGTACATTTGCACGATATGTTTACGGTTTATGATTGATGTTAACGACCGTCAACACGCACCTGGTGTCATGCCCCTCCCTGGAGGTGTCGTTGAAGATTCTACTACTGCTACCTGCTCGATAGAGCTACGTCTCTAGGTGAAAGCCCCCCCCCCCCCCCCCCCCGCTTCGGCCTATGATGGTGGCGTCTATGGATGTCACTTTCCTTGTTGAAGGTAACTAGGCGTCGTTACCTACGGCCATCTATGTCCCCGACGCCACTTTGAGCTCTCCATGTCCTCTCCACCCCCTCCTATCTAGGGGCAAAGCCACGTTAACTTTCCCTGGTGCACATGCACCAGGGTAAAGCAAAAATTTGTAAATACCTGTTTCAAAATTTTCATATATTTCCTTTAGAAATGTATACGCTCCTTTATATTCAATAGAGTGTGCACCAGGGTCCTTTTTTAGCCGGCTTCACCCCTGCCCCTATCCCTTTCCTTTCTTGGTGTGTGCCTCCCTACTCCTTGCTCCCCGCTTGGGTGAGACTGGCCCTAGTTGTCGGTCGTTGCCGATTTTTCGACGTGTTCTCCTCTAGCGTTTCTGCTCCATCGGCGCTCTCCTTGATAGTGCCAGAAAATCTAATACTAGGTGGTGTTTCCACCGCTGCCACCATTGCCCTCCAAGATTTCCTCCCCATGGACGACATTGAATGGTTGTACGTGGGCCTGGAAGTGCTATATGTGTCGCCATCTGTTTCAAGGGAGGTCGCCATGTCCGGTGATCTTGGGCTTACGTGTCTGTCACCACTCTTAGTCCCCATTCCACTGGTTGGTCCTCAGATAGAGGGCGGCAGCGGAGCAGAGTAGCTACGAGGAGTGGTGTAGGGCATAATGGCCACGACAAAACTGGCGAGTATGTTGTTCGGCGGTGGCGCAAATCGATGATCGGTTGGTGTCTTTAGGCTTGCGTCTAGGATTACCCTTGTTGTATTGTTGTTGTTATTGTTTCTGTTAAGTGTTGTTTTAATCCCTCTCTCTCTCCCCATCTTTCATGTACTTCTTTGACCTTCAAGGGTCGACCCCTGTATTAGGTGTTTTGCACTCTTCCACCCACCGGCTTGCTGGGATATGTGGAAATGAAAATCAGGTGGGGATCGGTTTGATCCCCCGTAGTTGACCTAAAAAAACTGAGTCCAAATTACAAGATAACTAAAATTTACTAGCGGTCCTTAAAGTTGTGTGAGGCATAGTTATTAGGACTCGGACCGGAGATCGAACCAGCGAGACCATGGGTTCACTGGTTCCCTAGATGATTCTAAAGGTGTCAACCAGGTCTCTAAAATCATAAAATGTATTTTTAGCTCATTAAATGTGTAATGGTTCGCATTTGGATTCCAACAGACGTTTACCCTACCCGCTACCATATGTGGCATTGATATGAAAAATGAGACCCAAGTGTCAGCGGCAAGACTCCACCTTATAAAATAGTATTTTTTATAGGACCTCAGAAGGAGATGATTTTTATATAAACATTGTATATCTCAATGAGATCAATGACTTTCTAGTTTTGAGTTTTTTCATTTGAAATTATTAAAATGCTAAAAAATAATATAAAGTTTGAGCAACATATTAATCGCATGCCATGCTTGTCACCTTAGAAAAATGATATCTCTATTTGATGGTGCCGGATAAAGAACCATTTATATCAAAATTGTAGCACTCCATGATCTCTACAACTTTCTACTTTTGGGTTTCATTATTTAAGGTAGTTAACATGCTCAAACAAATAATATAATGTTTGAGCAGCATAATAATCGCGCACCAGGGCTTGTCGCTTTAGAAAATTCAAATCTTTCTTGGATGGTGTCTGATAAAGATACTTGAGTTAAATGCACCATGGAGCCTTGAACTTGTAAGGCTGTGTGTCAGTTAGGTCCACAAACTCCTAATCTGTATTTTCAAGCCATTTAGGTAGTTTCATTGTGTCAATTAAGTCCATATCCCTTCCGGACTTAGTAAACTGACGTGGCGATGCCGGCGTGGACTGGAATGGCAGTTGAGACACACGTGATGGATTAAGGGCTGCAGGAATCTTTTAATTACCCCCTCCCCATCTCTCTCGTTTCGTTCGCACTCGCAGGCTTCGAGGAGGCTCCATCCTCGAGTTCACCGGCTAGGAGGCGAGAGGACAGGCCGCGGCGAATTCGTGTTATATGATTGTTGCAGACAAATCACTTATCCAAAGATATGAAACTTTCTTAGAATATACAAAACAACATGGTCTACAACTTTTGTGTGAGCTTTTCTACGACAGAACCACAACAGGCCAATAAAACAATCATAACTCCAGATATACTGATCTAAAAATCATTATCTTTACCAATCTGGAAAGCCTATAAAATTACCTATAAATTTGATGTAGATCATTCCATGTGATTCAAGTCTTAGATGCAAAACATAATGCATCTAATACTGTCCAGAATTCTAACAGCACTGCCGCTAGTGCATAATTGCTCACCGGAATAAAACCAGCCCACTAGGTACCTCCACCGGCGTTGAATATAAATCAACGGCCAGGCTTCCCGGTTGCTTTTGTAGACCATGCTTTGATTGTTTATACATTGTTTAAAGCTATTTTTATATGCAAAAAAAGTTCAAAAAATATATTTAATTACTAGACTTTGGTATCTTTATTTTGGAACAGAGATCACCTTTATAGCCCTTATGATTTAGGAGATATGATCATTGTTTGATGATATATTTCTGCTGTTTTATATGCGAGACTGATTTGTTCACCTTATGATCCTAACAGCGGAGGACGTGGGACATCCGCGGCCACTGGGGGCCGATGCGGCACAGTGGGGCGGGGCAGTCGCGCCATCCGGCAGCCCGATGCGGCAGTGGAGGCGGCGCCAGCGGTGGGGCAGCCTCGTCCTCAGCTCCTCCAACCGGGCGGTGGAGGCGTCGCGGCGGCTGCGCCCGCAGGCATTCCAGCGCGGCGCCGTAGAGGCGCCCACCGGCCCAGTAGGCACGGCACCGTGGAGGCAGCTCCCCCCGCATAGGCCGAATTGGACCGTTGGCTCTCAAAACGGGCTGCAAGGTGTCTACTGCTTTTTGTTTTTTAAGTATGTTAAGAATATGATAAGATTTGTGAAGCTTGTGTCCGAAATTTATTGATTATTATTTATGTGCTCTTACCTTAATATTTGAAATTATTGATTATTTATTTGCACTCTTCAATTACCAAAATGTCAGGTTTTAATTCACAAGTATATTTGTGATATTTATGCTTTTCTTATTTGACAACATGTTTATTTTTTTCTTTTTCTATCTTGCACTACATGCTGCTGCTATATAGAAGGGTATATGTCATTTCAGCTGTCACTCGACACCGTTATTGCATCAAATGGACGATAGTGCTATTTATAGAAGAAAAATTTAAGTTGGTGCTAGTTAAGGAAGTTCAAATTTTCTAGTGCCAAACATGGAAGACTGATTTGTTTCAATACCAAATACACAATTCTTTCAATTTTATTCCAAGCAACTGTTCCCACCATCACACATCGTGAGGTAGCATTGATGTCTAATATACCTAACACAAAGTTAGCGCGAGTCCCCAGGTACTGCTACTTTAAATACTTGGTATTGTCTTTGTTTCAGCTAGCCGTGTTTTTATCTAGGTTGCAACAACTGAGGCAGGGTGCTAAAAATATAGAAGAATATTATCAGAACTGCAAATGGGTATGTTGCATTGTAACATAGAGGAGGATGAGGAGCCTGCTATGGCAAAATTTATAGATGGGCTGAACCGTGAAATTCAGGACGTCCTAGCATATAAGCAATAAACTAATATAACCCATTTATTTCATCTTGCTTGTAAAGCTAAAGAGAAAGTATAGGGACGACATGCTAGTGTTAGGACTAATTTTTATGTAGGAAAGACTACAACAGGACACACACGCACAACATTTACTCCTACCGGACGTTCTCCCTGCCATCTTCTTCACCGAGTCGAGCAGCCCCTCCCAGTGACAAGTCACATGCTCCTTCCACTCATTCAGCAGCAAAGACTGTCCAGAAGCCAGCCTCAAGTACTTCTTCAGTTGCATCAACAGGTAGAACAAGAGACGTGTAATACCACCGGTGCAAGGGCTATGGACATGTGCAGCATGATTGTCCTAGCAAGCGTGTTTTGATTGTTAAAGATGATGGTGAGTATTCAGTCTGATAGTGAGATTTCGATGAAGATACACGTGCTTTGCTTTGCGGCTGACCATGCAGGTAGTGAGGAACAACAAAAGAGGCATATTGGTGCAGATGATGCAGAGCGCTATGAGAGTCTCATTGTGCAATATGTGCTTTAGTGCGCAACTAGGAGAAGGCAGAACAAAATTATCAACATACTTTATTTCAAACAAAGTGTGTTGTTAAAGAGCGCTCTTGCTGCATGATCATTGACGAAGGTAGCTGCAACAACTTGGCTAGTAGTGACATGGTGGAGAAGCTTGCACTTAGCACTAAACCGCACCCACATCCATATTACATCCAATGGCTAAACAACAATGGTAAGGCAAAGGTAACTAGACTGGTCCGAATTAATTTTCTTATTGGATCATATCATGATGTTCTTGAATGTGATGTTGTGCGTATGCAAGCTTGTAATATTCTGCTCGGTAGACCATAGCAATTGATAAGGATTCTATGCATCATGGTAGGTCAAACCAGTATTCTTTTATGCACCATGATAAGAAAATTGTGCTACATCTTGTGTCTCCTGAAGCTATTGTGAAAGATGATGTTGCTAAAGCTAGCAAACTTAAATCTCAGGAGCATGCTAAGAGTGAGAACCATATAGCTGCAAAGAAACTTGTAAAGCAAGGCAACCTGCTCTCAATAATAAAAATGAGATAACTTTGAAAGGATCATGTTTTATGGCCACTCGATTTGATGTTAATGAATTGATTGCTCCACTTCAGATTGCTATGCCTTACTGTGCAAAGATGCTTTGATTTCACTTCATGATATGTAGCATTCTTTGCCCCCTACTATGTCTAACATTTTGCAGGAGTATTCTGCTAGTGTTTCCATGTGAAATTTCACCAGACCACCAATTTGTGGGATTGAGCACCAGATTGACCTCATTCCTGGTGCTTCTTACCCAACCGTGCACCATACCAGAAAAAATCCAGAGGAAACAAAAGAGATTCAACGCCAAGTGTAAGAACTACTCGATAAAGGTTATGTGCATGAGTCTCATAGTCCTTGTGTTGTTCTGATTATTTTAATGCCTAAGAAAGACGGAACATGGTGTATGTGTGTGGATTATAGAGCAATTAATAATATCACCATTCTATATCATCATCCTATTCCACGTTTAGATGATATTCTTGATGAATTGAGTGGTGCTACTTTATTTTCAAAGGTTGATTTACATGGTGGATACCACCAAATTTGTACAAAATTATGAGATGAATGGAAAACTACTTTAAAACTAAGTTCGATTTATATGAGTGGTTAGTTATGCCTTTTAGATTAACTAATGCACCTAGCACTTTCATGAGGTTAATGAACGAGATTTTACGTGCTTTTATTGGCAAATTCGTGGTAATATATTTTTATGATATATTGATTTACAACAAGTCTATGGATGAGCATCTTGATCGTGTGCTGTTTTTAATGCTCTATGTGATGCACATTTGTTTGATAACCTTGAGAAGTGCACCTTTTGCACAGATCAAGTTTCTTTTCTTGGCTATGTTATCACTTCATAAGGGATTGAGGTTGATAAAGCCAAGGTGCAAACTATAAAGGGATGGTCTATACCAGAGACTATCGCACAGGTGCGAAGTTTTTTAGGTCTTGCTAGATTCTATCGCCGCTTTGTGAAGGATTTTAGTACCCTTGCTGCACCACTAAATGTGCTTACAAAGAAGGGAGTGCCTTTTACTTGGGCAAAGGGACAAGATAATGTCTTCAACATGCCAAAAGATAAGTTGACACATGCATCTCTCCTCCAACTTCTTGATTTTAATAAGACATTTGAGCTTGAATGTGATGCTAGTGGAATTGGTTTGGGTGGTGTTTTGTTGCAAGAAGGAAAACATGTTTCATACTTTGTTGAGAAATTGAGTGGGACTATTCTAAATTATTCTACTTATGATTGGGAATTATATGCTCTCGTGAGAACTTTAGAGACATGGCAGCATTATTTGTGGCCTAAAGAATGTCATACATTCTTATCATGAATCTTTAAAGCATATTTGTAGTCAAGGAAAATTGAATCGTAGACATGCTAAATGGGTTGAATTCATTTAATCTTTCCCTTATGTTATCAAACACAAGAAAGGGAAGGAGAATATAATTGTTGATGCTTGTCTAGAAGATATACTTTGTTGAGACAACTTGACTACAAATTTTTTTTGATTGGAAACAATTAAAAATCAATATATTCATGATGGTGATTTTAAAGATGTATTGTTGCATTGTAAAAAGATGGAAAACTTGGAACAAATTCATCATCAATGATGGATTTGTGTTTAGAGCTAACAAGCTATGCATTCTAGCTAGCTCCGTTCATTAGTTGTTGCTATAGGAAGCACATAGAGGTGGCTTGATGGGATATTTTGGACCAAAGAAAATTGAGGACATACTTGCTGGTCATTTCTTTTGGCCAAGGATGAAAAGAGACGTGAAGAGGTTTGTTGCTCGATGCAACCAAAAGGTTAAGTCATGATTAAATCCACATGGTTCGTACATGTCTCTACCTATTCCTAGCATTCCTTAGGAAGATATTTTTATGGATTTTGTGTTGGGATTGCCTAGGACTAGCAAAGAATATGATAGCACTTTTGTTGTTGTGGATCAATTTTCTAAGATGGCCCATTTCGTTCCTCAATGTAAAACTGATGATGCTATTCATATTGTTGATTTGTTCTTTCGGGATATTATTCATTTGCATGGTGTGCCAAACACAATAGTTTCTCATCATGACACTAAATTTCTTAGTTATTTTTGAAGGACTTTATGGACTAAATTGGGGACTAAGCTTTTGTTTTTGACCACATGTCATCCCCAAACTAATGATCAAACTGAAGTTGTGAATAGAACTTTGTCTACTATGTTAAGGGTTGTTTTAAACAAGAACATTAAGATGTGGGAAGAATGTTTGCCTCATATTGAATTTGCTTATAATCATTCGCTGCTTTCAACTACAAAGATGTGCCCATTTGAGATTGTTTATGGATTATGGCCTCGTGCTTCTATTGATTTAATGCCTTTGCCATCTTCTAAAAAAGTGAGTTTTGATGCTAAACAACGTGCTGAGTTAATGTTAAAATTGCATGAAACAATGAAGGAAAACATTGAGCGCATGAATGTTAAGTATAAGCTTGCCGGTGAGAAAGGTTGTCGATAGAATACCGTCGGCAGTCCACCGAGGGGTATTCCCACGATGGTAGATTTGTTAGTGGGGGTGCGCGTGATCAGGAACCGGATGGTGACACAAGACGCAGAGACAAGCAATTTAGATAGGTTCGGGCCGTCTGATCGACGTAATACCCTACGTTCTGTGTCTTTAGTGTATTGTATTGATCTATATGTAGATCCGATCTGATAGATCCTATCCGCTAGGGGACCCCTACCTCTCCTTATATACTCTAGAGGAGGTAGGGTTACTAGTAAAGTAGCCTATTTGGTACTATAAAATGTCTTGCGATGCACGCCGAGCAGCGCTGTGCACGCCTTAACCTTGTGGGGCGGGCCACTCCTGATGGTGCGGCCCATGTCTTGGGGGCCATACCCCCATAGCTAGTCCCCGAGCCTGACAGTAGGTGACGTAGTCACGTGGTGCCAGGGTCATAAAGTAGAAAACCAGCCGAGCAGGCAGCCAGTCCCCGGGTGTAGCCTCGAAATGAGAACAAGCACATTCACCGCAAGGTGAAGTGTGCCCACTTAGTCCCCAAGCCTGCTGGAAGATGAAGAATGAATCTTGTAGCAGGGTCAAAGAAAAAGAAGTCTGAAAGCTTGCCGACGTCGTCTGACATGCGCGTATCAAGACCCCAGATGTGCTGCCCAAGATCAGCACCCTGATCCAAACAGCATGGAGCAGCTTGATAGCACACCAACGAGACATAGCAAAATCTGACCACCAAGGGAGCACCGAGGAGTCCCCGGCGTCGCTGGCGAAGACCGAGCACCGAGGAGCGAGGAGTCCCCGGCGTCGCTGGTGAAGACTGAGCACCGAGGAGCAAGGAGTCCTCGGTGACGCTGGCGATGACCGAGCACCGAGGAGCGAGGAGTCCTCGGCGTCGCTGGTGATGACCGAGCACCGAGGAGCGAGGAGTCCCCGGCGTCACTGACGATGATCGAGCACCGAGAAGAGAGGAGTCCCCGGCATCGCTGGCAATGACCGAGCATCGAGGAGCGAGGAGTCCCCGGCGTCGCTGGCGATGACTGAGCGTAGAGGAGAGAGGAGTCCCTAGCGTCACTAGCGATGACTGAGCACCGAGGAGCAAGGAGTCCTCGGTGTCGCTGGCGATGACTGAGCATAGAGGAGCGAGGAGTCCCCGGTGTCGCTGGCGATGTCCGAGCACGAAGGAGCGAGGAGGCCCCGGCATCGATGGCGATGATCGAGCACTGATGAGCGAGGAGTCCCTGGCATCACTGGCGATGTTCGAGCACCGAGGAGCGAGGAGCCCTCAGCGTCGCTAGGGATGACCGAGCACCGAGGAGCGAGAAGTCTCCGGCGTCGCTAGCGATGTCCAAGCACTGAGGAGCGAGGAGTCCCCGGCGTCGCTGGCGATGATCGAGCACCGAGGAGCGAGGAGTCCCTGGTGTCGTTGGCGATGACCGAGTACCGAGGAGCGAGGAGTCCCCGGCATCACTGGCGATGACTGAGCACCGAGGAGTGAGGAGTCCCCGACGTCGCTAGCGATGTCTGAGCCCCAAGGAGCGAGGAGTCCCCAGCGTCGCTGGCGATGTCCGAGCACTGAGGAGCAAGGAGCCCTCGGCATCGCTGGCGATGACTGAGCACCGAGGAGCGAGAAGTCCCCGACATCGCTGGCAATGTTCAAGCACCGAGGAGTGAGGAGTCCCTGGTGTCGCTGGTGATGACCAAGCACCGAGGAGCGAGGAGTCCCTGACGTTGCTAGCAATGACCGAGCGCCGAGGAGCGAGGAGTCCCTGGCATCGCTGGTGATGTCCGAGCACCAAGGAGCAAGGAGTCCCCAGCGTCACTAGCGATGACCGAGCACCGAGGAGCGAGGAGTCCCCGGCATAGGTGGCGAGGTCTGAGCACCGAGGAGTCCCCGGCGTAGGCAGCGATGTTCGAGCACCGAGGAGTCCTTGGTGTAGGCAGCGAGGTCCGAGTACCGAGGAGTGCGTGGCATAGGCGGCGAGGTCTAAGCACTGATGTAGCTGACGACGTCTGTGCGGTGAAGTGTGCCCACTTAGTCCTCGAGCACGAAGAATCCGAGGGCCGAGGAGTAACCGGCGTCGCTGGCGATGAAGCACGAGCGACGAACAGTTTGGTCGACTGGTCGGCGGCAAAGTGAACATTGAGTAGAAACGACCGGCGAACAGTCCGATCAACTGGTCAGCGACGGAGTCCATGAACCAAGCGGTCTGACCAGTTGATTGGTGGAGAAGTCCGAGCACTAGGTGGTCCGATCACCTGGACGATGATCCTGCAATACAAACATGTAGAACGGGTAGTACATGATGTACAAATAAATAAACTCCGGAGAAAAATCTGCAATGGTGATGAAACAACGTATGCAGTTCAGCGATCAGTTGGTGTGAAATTATATTTATATTTAATATAAACCACCTGAACAGTTAGTGTGTAGTTGAGTCTCTAGCCCTAGCTAGCCCATAGTCCATAACATCGAGCGCGGAGCCCATGCATGTGTAGGAGAAACAGGCGTCACCAAGGAGCCGCTGTCGACTACCCATAACGCAGAGGGAAGACGCTCGTGCATGTGTAGGGAAAAGCCAGAGACAGGGCCATCTCTAGAGGCGTTCGAGCATCAACGCGACTGTTCAGGGGTTCAAAAAATCATTTGGAGAGCAAACATAGAGAAAACAGTTTGGAGAAACATCATGGCGATATACGGAGATTGGAGAATATTTAGGAAAATATTAAAGCGTGACTTAGCTTTGGACATAGCGTCTGGTTGGTGGCGTATGGCGTTATCTGGTCGGCGTTGACGACGAACACCTAGCGGGCGGTGAGTTGTTGGTGAAGGCGACCTCGGAGGTGGTTCCAAGATCGGATTTGCTGTCGTGGGGGCTGGCATAGCCAGCGATGAATCGTCGTCCTGGTCTGGCATGGATCTCCATGAGATTGATGACGAGAACACACTGTCGATTTGAGGTCCATCTGGCTCGCCATGGATCAAGCGCACACCCCTACCTGGCGCGCCAATTGTCGACAGAATATCATCGGCAGTCCACCGAGGGGTATCCCGCGATGGTAGATTTGTCGGTGGGGGTGCGCGTGATTAGGAACCAGATGGTGACACAAGGCGTAGAGACAACGATTTAGACAGGTTCAGGCCGTCTGATCGACGTAATACCCTATGTCCTGTGTCTTTGGTGTATTGTATTGATCTATATGTAGATCCGATCTGATAGATCCTATCTACTAGGGGACCCCTACCTCTTCTTATATACTTTGGAGGAGGTAGGGTTACAAGTAAAGTAGCCTATTTGGTACTATACAATGTCTTGCGGTGCACGCTGAGCAGCGCCATGCATGCCTTAACCTTGTGGGCCGGGCCACTCCTGATGGTGCGGCCCATGTCTTAGGGGCCATACCCCCAGAAAGGTAGAAGGCAATTGATGTTTGTACCTGGAGATTTGGTTTGGTTGCATTTGAGAAAGGAGAGGTTTCCTGAATTGGGAAAATCTAAATTGATGCCTAGAGCTGATGGGCCATTTAAAGTGTTAGAGAAAATTAATGATAATGCATACAAGTTAGATCTGCCTATCAATTTTGGGGTTAGTCCCACATTTAACATCACAGATTGAAAGCCATATTTGGGAGAAGAAACTGAGCTTGAGTTGAGGATGACTCAAATGCAAGAACGGGAGGATGATGAGGACATCAGTACCATCGATACATCCACAGCTACACAAGTACAGATTCATGGTCCTATTACTCACGCCCATGCATGTCAACTTAACTAGTGAGTCATTCTTGAGTTCTTGTTCATCTTATTTAGACCATGGGAACTCGAGCACCTTTGTTTTCCTCAGGAATAATGGAGTGGAACCTTAAGGAAGAGGATTCGCAAGGGGTGGATTCAGACTGAGAACCGCACCAACTTGTGACGATCACCACGACTTCATACGGAATCCGATTGGGATGTTCAAGTACTTATTGCAAAGATAATGAAGTATGGTTTCCAATGGATCCAACCTTACCCTCATATCATCTCGAATCGGCCGCAGTCTTCGTTTTACTCTAGAGACATTTTCTGGCCACAAGTATTGTGACACCTATTTTTGGTAAATAGCTAGCACCAATTTCTGACGGCCACCACGAGTTCATATGGAGTCAGATTGGGATGTTCAAGTACTTGTTGGAAAGATAATGAAGTCTACTTTCCAATAGATCCAACCTCACCCTCATATCATCTAGGAGTCGGCCACAATCGTTGTTTTACTCCATAGACCTTTTCTGTCCACGTGAGGTGACACCTATTTTTGGCCAATGGACCATGTATCATGTTGGCTGGCCATGCTCTAGGGTTTTAGCACGACCCTAGCACCCCTTTGGTCATCCTCTCATGTACTTAATGCTTCTATAGCCGTCGCTGTTGGGTTGGGTTTTTTCATTGAGTTAGCGATTGCTACCACCTTTCAGCGTGCATGTTGGATAAACCGCTCGTATGATTGTCTTCGGGACCTCACCATCTTGTGTTTTTAGATTGAAACCTTCATATTTATCTTGCAATTGAGTGCTTGTTCAATTTGTTCTTGTTTGTTCTTCGATTTCTTGTAGGACAAGTGCCCTCATGGCCGGGTCACGCACCACAAGAACGTAGGGATACTTGGAGGTTGCTAAGGCGCCTGGACGGTTGTCGTTGGATTATGAACGTCGTCTCCATCCACTAAATGAAAGTTATCCCTCTCCATCGAAAGATTAGGACACCCTTACCCTTACCACTCAGGGTCCGTTTGGTTTTGATTTCTACTGACTTGCTGCATAAAAAACTAAATCACAAGTTTCTAATAAAAAACAAGTTGTTTGAGCTGTGTAAGGGCCATTCTAAGATTTGATTTTTTTAATACCATGACCAAAATGAACTGCTTCTATCATCTCTTTGAAGTTGAACTCACAAAGTTGGGGTTCTGAATCAAGTAGAACATATGGTCTAGTCAACACATGCATCTACAAGGAAGTAGCAATGGCTAAACTTTCAACAAAACAAAACCCAACTGTTCTTGGTGGCGGCTAAGGCGTATATAAAGGTGGAGGGACGACCACCAGGGTGTTGGGGTCGTGCTCCAACCCTAGGACGCATCCCTAATAGACCCGACTTGATACACGGCCCATTGGCCAAACTAAGGCGACGCAGCACCTTTGGACAGAAAACCTCTTGGTAGTAATTCGGTCATTGTGGCCACCTCAGAACAGATATGGACTTGATTCTAGATCCATGTGAAAATAGACTTCATAAGGATTCCATGAAGTACTTGAACGCCCCAATCCGAGTCTAGATGAGGTCGTGGCGGCCGTCTCAAGTTGGCACAGTGTTGCAGTCCGAATCTAGCCCCAAAATGTGTTGGATTTGATCTCTTTCTTTCCTTGGGCCAAAAGTGACGTGGTGTCCTGGTGGAGAACGTTGGGAATACTTGTACTTGGCTCCCAATCAACTTCTTTGGTCCTCCATGCCTTCCATGTGTCTTTAACACTCTTTTTGATCCATGTATGTATTTCTAAAAATGACAATGAACACACATCATGGTGCAGCATCAATTCATCAAATGTATCAAATACAATCATGGTAAAGGATTGTTTCACCTGTGAATCAAAAGTTTCTAATGTGGTTGTATCCGGGCAGGTGATGTCCTCATCATATTCATAGCTATCCACTCAGTAAATGGACTGGGGGTAATCATTGGGCTGTGCTGTGTCAAAATTTATAAATGTGTGGTTATAGATTATGAATTATGATGCTAAATGATATTATATGGAGCTTGAGGAGGCTTCAGGCTATGCTTGCTAACCAAAGCAGAGGATTACTTGTGAATGGTAAGCTAAGACATCATACTTACAATTTGTTTGTCAATAAGTTTCCAGCTACCACATTGAGCTTAATGCTAATTTCCTGTAGTGGTGTGAGGTAGTAGTTTGGCAATTTTTTTGGTACCGATACTTGTTGGGGCTTGAGTTTCTGAAATATAAAACAGGACAGGTAGCTTGATACATAATGTTAGAGAGTTTTTGCTTAAAAGTTCAACAGTTCAAGTACTGAAACAAAGTTCTCACATTACTAGCTAAGTATTGTCAACTTAAGTATAGAGTTCTTTCCTCTACTATTAAGAAATAGGATGATATTGTAACAAAAAATTTCCTCTATAATGAGAAGACTACCAACTCATTTAAAGATTTCATGTACCATCTTGTATAACCAGTAAGTAGATGGTAGTTTAAAAAAAATCTTGAACACATCATGCCTTGGGGAACCACTGAACAATACATGTGGTTCTTAGTTTATGGCACTAATTTTACTTAATGCTCCAACAAAATTAGTTTAATGTTTCAGATTTGGTTGCTTTCTAGCAATAATGTGATACCTATTGCCTACAATGAAAATTATACAGTGTATCTGTAACTCTCCTAAGATGTTATTTTGTAATACCCATGTTTTCTTGTGTCCCAATTCACTTTTATAAAATATGCATTCCTGGCTGGTGAATTGTCTTGATTTAGTCATTAAACCTTTCCATTTAGGGAGGGCAAGGTACCACTGATTGGCGGCACTGACACAGAATTGCGGATGCTCGATGGCATGGCAAGGTAGCTCTTCGACGGGAAGGATGCTATCACCACTGACATGGCATGGCAAGGCAACTCTTCAACAGGGAGGATGCTATCACTATGTCATAGGATGTCATGCTCTAATGTTCTACTTAGGTTTCTTCGTAAATGAAGGTGTCGCTTGATTGTATGGGGTGTCGAATGGGCGTCTCCAACAGTCCCAAACATGTTAAATAATCTAATTTGGTTGATTATATAGTACTATCTTCATATATAGCTTGTTTTTTTGTTATTTCTACCTTCCATCGGCAACTCTACGCCACCTCCAAACAAAGTGCTGACTCATGTAGAAGTCTTCAAAAATGTCTGATGGCATTCGTGTTTTGATTTATTTTCGATTGCGCAAGAATCATATTATTTAAGCATAAAAAGTTTTATTTAGTTTCATCTTTTTATGAAGCAAGATTTTTTTGGTTATAGGTTTAGCCAAATGGTCAAGGCAGGGTGCCCAAATGGTGCCTAATGTTCTAGTAATATTTACAACAACATGAAGATATTGAGTACCAGGCTATGTCGATTGCAACATAGGATAGCTGACACACAGAAGTGGCAAGTATGAACTCTTGCTGAGATGGAACATAGGCCTAGGATGACTAACACTGTGGTAGGGTGCTGCTTTAATTCATGGTCAGAAAGGCCACTATTCATCTATTCAAAGCTTGAGCCTCTAGAATAATCTGAAAAGTTAGATTAAGGTTTTCTTGTAACAAGTGATATATTGCATTTAAGAACAGATTAAATGAAGGGGCACAAAGGGCTCCTAGGAAGATTGTAGCATGAGGTTTCTAATAGGACATTGAGAAGCATGATGCATTTGAGCAAGAGAAACTAATAAGACTTAAAGAGGGAAGTCTTGCTCTAGTGGCTAGACTATGTGCTATTACATTTTCACTTCTGTTGATCTTGAACACTTTATGTTGTATCCTTTCATTTTGAAACTGGAAATCAGTGATGAGAGGCTTGATATTTCGGTGTTCAGCTCCTCTGAATCTTCCATTTAGAATGTTTACCATGGTTTCATTATCAGATATGTAGTTTGTAACACACTAGTGTTAAGCTTTGCATTTGGCATCTGCATTTCATGAGCACAAGCATCATCCAAGCAATCATGAACATGAACATATGAAATTTCATCTCATTCTTATAATGGAAAGAGAAACTAATTCGAGTGCTAGAAGAAATAGAAAGAGTAACATGGAGCAAGGTCATTAAGTTCAACAAAGTAGCGTGGAATAACCATAGTGAACAAGATGCCATGTGGGAATGGGAGGATTATTTACGTGAGGTTTATCTCGCCTTTTACGAAGAATGGTAGGTCTTGCAAATCTTGGGATAAGATTCCTATAAGGGGGAGGGGCTGTAACACTCCAGTGTTAAGATTTGCATTTGGCATCTGCATTTCATGAGCACAAGCATCACCAAGCATTCATGAACATGAACATATGAAATTTCATCTCATTCTTATACATTATCACATGAAATGTTGATTTATATATATGCTTATGCTTGCAATCATGTATGACCAATGTATGAGATGGTTGTGAGGTCATGAAAACACCTTAGACACATCTAGGATGGTAAATGGAACAATGTTTGTATTCATGACATAGGCCAATTTTGCTTCTAAGTGTTGGTTTCATTTGAAATGCCATTTTCATGATACTAGTTTGATCAAAGTTGAACAGTAGCTTAGATTATTTGCATAGCTATGTGACCTAAATAAAAGTTGTAGTACTTAACTAGGGTAACAACTTTTATTTTTGGGTCAAGGTCTAATTCAGTGCATAGCATGCTCAAAAATAGTTCTCAAGTATCAACAAAATGTTATTTTGTGACAAAATTTTCTAAGTGTTGAAATGGTTTTCAGTTTCAAAGTACCTCACTTTAGAGCAATGTAGTTTGTTAGCCAACAAGAATTAGATGATGGTTCTTGAAGAAAAGTTGGAGATCTCATGTAGCTCTACAACTTTCCTTAATGGAGTTTTTGCAATGGACGAACGAATTAGGAGTTATAGGATCACAAAGTTGCGCTGTCAGTCATTGATGGCAGGCCTGAATCGTGTGGATGAGCGCGGCGTCGTGGCCGACCGGCCACAGGCTGTGGCCGCTGCATGGCAGCAGCACGCCGATGTTAGCCTAGCCAGTCAGGCCAGAGCAGGCACATAAGCGCCATGCCCTGCTGCTCATTCCACTCGCTGCTCTCACTTCCTCCCTCTCGCTCTGCCTCACCAAAGCTCCGCGCCGAGCTTGCTGTGCGCCGCAATAGCTGCTCGCTACCGACGTAGCCTTGCCAACCGATTCGTCATGGCCACAACTACTCTACCATCACCTCCACCTCCTTGAGCCACCAGCATCACCTATCGACCCTAGGTATTGTGGCATTTAGCCTCGCCGCAGCCGCCATCGTCACCGGAGCGTCGCCACGCTCGTAGCTCACCGTGGCCCTATTGTTCCACTGCACTACATACCTCCATCTTCTCTGGTCCAGCACCATACTAGAGTCTAGATGCTTAGGCTAGATCTAGGAATCATGCCACTGCTTGGCTACACTGGAATGAGTCGCCGCTCCATGCGCGGCCACCATGGCCGCCGTGGCACTCGAGCTTGCTGCCGCCGATTTGGTTCACCGTCTCCCTCCTTTCTCTCATGTCTTAGGTCGAGTAACCCTAGAATTAGCTAGACACATGATGGAGACCCACCTTTCACCGCCATCTAGCCAGAACAGTGAGAGCACCACTGTGCTCCGTGCACCGCCGCACGGCCATGCATGCGGCCAAGCTCACCAGCGCCACCTCAAGCCCTCACCTGCACCGTGTTGCTTCGTTAGGTCACCAGGATGGAGTAACCATCCTCACCTGAGTGTGCCATAGTAGGAGATGTCCAGCGTACCTGCCGCTAGACCTTTGTCGTTCACCGTGGCCACCGTCGAGCTTGCTCTGGCAAGCCACCGAGCCAACTAAGCCTATCAGTCGATTCATGGGGTTGAGAAGAGTGCAATGGTGAAGACTCTACCGCCGGAGACCTCGCCGTTGGTGAGTTCTTGTCGGTCAGCGCCGTCCCTTGTCTTGGTCTCGCTGATGGGTGGGTCCCATTGACCGCGGGCCCTAGCTGTCAGTTGGATTTTGAATTTGATTGTTTGGATTTATTTCACAGATTTTAATGCATGTTTCAAAAATTCATATCTCAAGCTAGGAGTGTTCAATTTTGGTGAACCAAATTTTGTTAGATTCAGTATTTGATAAAAATATGAAATATACTGTTTAGGGTATTTTTCTAGGAGAATTAAATTGAGCAAGATAATTGCTTTTAAAGTAATTTATATCTTATAAAATACATAACTTGAGCTAGAAAGGTGATAAATTGTGATTCTAATTTTGCTAGTCTTGTGTTGACATGCTCTAGCTAGCAAAAATACTAAACCTATAGTAACCATACTTGAAATATGGTCTTCATATTTAATCCTAATTAATTACTAGTTTCTAGTGAAATTAATTAGGGTAAAAATACATAACATATGATCATACAAATTTTTACATAGTATTCTTATGCTAGGAGGAAAGTAAGAAAAATATTAAATCTGTTGCTTGACACTTTTCACTATGCTAAACTATTTTTTTGCTAAAATAATCCTATGTAACTTATCATTTCTGTAAAGGTAGCTATACTTATCCAAATGGCATGAAATTTATACAGCAGACCATTAAGGTCATTTGTAGACTACTATGATTTTATTAGAATTTGTTAAGCAATGGAAATATTTATCCTTTAAATCATCTTATTATCTAAGGAAATTAATAAATGGATATAAATAAATTAGTAATGTTTAACCATGATATTTTCTATGGTGCTTGAGATGCATATGATATGTTGATGTTCTTCATTAAGCTTAGAAGTAATTGGTTGTATGCAACTAGATAATTATCGCTTTATAATTCAACTAGATGGTTGCATGTATAGTTTCTGTTGTGGTGAAGAATTCATATTGTTAATCATCTTTTCTATAAAGATGGTTAATAAAAAAGTTGTAGATAACTTATTGATCTACCTTGTGCTAAATTTTCATAGTCACAGGCCTTATGGTTTAAGAACTATGGCTGTTAGAAGTCTACTGTCTGAAAGGCTTGCACTTTGGACAGATTTGAATGATTGAATTATTTGACCTAGATAACTGCCAAATCACTTTAAGTGTATTAAAATAAAGTTGTAGGCAATTTCATAAGATTTCCAGAATATCCACAACCATATTGTTTTGATGTGTATAACTCCAGTTATGGTCAAAACATGTGGCTGTTGTCTTGAAGTCCAGAAAATTGCTTAGATGAGAATTTGTTTAGTTACTAGAGAAGAGATTTGCACCTACTCAGTAAAATAAGATGCAACTTGTTATCACCTTAACGCAATGCTGCTGAACACACTTATGAGGAAGCATTCATCACACCATATCATATTATACATGTCATCATATATACATTCATGATATCTTATTTCATGCTCATGCGTATAGGATTGTCCGAATGGATAACTCTCCTAGAGTTCAACGAAGAAGAGGAGGAGGATCAGCAGGAGATGCCTCAGTCCATAGCTCCAGCAGAAGAGGAGAAAACTCTCAAGGACCTCCCTAAGTGCCTTATCACCGGCCAACCTCTTTCCTTAAAGGTAAGTCCTGAAGCATTCTAAGTCTCCATTGTTTTACAAAACTTCACTTGAGTCCTTTATGTTTGATGCATTAGGTTATAAGAGTTGATTGGAAATAATTGATGCATAGAACTATCTTGTCTAGTTACATATACCTTTAACCCTGTGTAGGTCCAGGATCGAATATATGCTTAGTCATGCTTAGACCGGTAGAAGTCGGGTGATTTCTTATCACCTGCGAGATATAGGTAGATACCGAAGCACGGTTGGCTATATTTGCTATCGTGGAAAAGAACCATGGGGAAATGGAAATGGAGGCCGGGCGAAGTCTATATGTAGGTTGACCAATGTGATTCCGTCTATGCCGATTAAGGACTGTACCATTGCTGGCGCTTCTGACAAGATTGAACGCATGCCTCTCACTTAGCTGGCTAGATAACTCGTTTCGACCGTGAAGCCGAGTAGCTCAACTCAGGCCGGGCCCCATTCTATAAAAGTGCGCACTCTGGATGGTAGTCAGGATATGCGTGGAGCTACACGTGAGCCCAAGGGCAGGGTAGTCCTGATCGTCCTGGCATCTGGTTGTCCCTGATTATGTGGCGCTGGTCGAACCCGTGAAATGTGTACTTGAGTTGTACTAAAGGTGACCTAAGGTGATCGTTGATCTAGTCTACCTGGATTTGTGTTAGGAATAAACTCTCAGCTGGTTGAAATTGATTCGAATCACCGTCTCTCTCGGACAGTGAGAAACTTGGCTAGTCTCAACATTATAGTAACTATGTTATGAAATAATGGTTATGATGAACATGGAATTAGTACACTGGCTATGGTTACTATTGTATGCTACTAAATGACATACCATATGTTTGGCATAGGTTAGATGCTAATCTAGAGATAAATAGCGATAATTAACTTGATGATCGAATTATAATTGTACAACTGAATTAGTCACTTTTTATGCAAAATGTTGTCAAGCTAGCTCCACTTATAAAGCCTTGCATAATCCTTAGAGTCACTTTATTTTTGGTTTATGACGGGTAAATCTAACTGAGTACCTTCTCGTACTTAGGGTTTTATTCCCATTGTTGCAGATGGTACAGTTTATCATGGCTACTGCAAGATCTACTTCTGTCCCGCCATGGACGAGGAGTGAGCCCTAGGTAGGCATCTCTTATTAATCCTTCTTATATGCTTTTGTGGAAGTGTGATCGTGGGCTGGTACTATGTTTAAATAATGATGGTAGATGTTAGTTTCAAACTTTAATTTGCCATCGCTACTATTTTACTGAACTTAGTTTGTAATAACCTAAATTCCTACTCTGATAAATGAACTATAATTGTGAACTTTATGTAACGTGTGACATGCATGTTGAATCATGTACGATCTTTATTGTATGTTGATGGTTAATCGAGACCCTTTGTGGTACTCGACGGACTACTGGGTTTATATGTGTTCAAGTATGACAGAGCGACCGCTTGTGGGTTGGAATTATACTTGTGGTCTTATAAATTGGTCGGTTCTGCTACAACTGGCATCAGAGCAAGATTCAACATTAACTGCCACATTTATATTTAAAACAAAGGTTTTTGTTTTTCAAAATCAGTTTCTAGAAACTTATAGCTATATATATAGGTATTTAAAAACCTAAGGTTTGAATCTAAAGTGTGCCTGTGATCACTTTCCTTTATGCCCAGTTAAGGATTTCAGGTGGCTAATTAAGTACTAACTTGGGGGGTTTGTCAATTTCGTCATCCATACGGCGTGCTATTGTATGGATGTCATTCACTTGAGTGGTAATATATGGATCAAATGCCTCTATGCCCAAGGTAAGATGTCAATCATTATCATAGTGGCATGACCGCAAGATGTGAGCGTGCGGTTTGTGGGGAGAGTTAGCTTTGATACTGAAGTATATATATGTCTCATATATATGCAGAGGTATTTAATTGTGGGTTAGCTTTGATACAACTATATATGCATATATATATATGACGTATTTACTTTCGGGTAGCTTTGATATGGAAGTATATATATATATATGAAAGTATTTAGATCGCAACCTAGAGCCCAGATTTACATTCTGCATATATAATTATGGGGTTGGGCTGAAATGAAATTCTTGTGCAGGTACACTAACAGTGAAACATGTAGCCCGACTAGTTACGTTATATAAGAGAAAATATATGTATGCCACCGTGTATGTCATTAGAAGTGTTAATTTTCCTAAGTTTGTGGGAACGTACGGAACGTACATGCATCATGATAAATCATCATTATTATATACTTGCATTGTTCCTCCCCTTATAAGTCTCTTACTCGGTTATGCAACTCTTATCCATTATGACTTTGTCTCACGCGAGTTGCACCATGTTGTTGGTACAGATGGCAGCACCGGCTGGAAGTGAGAATTTCCTGTTGATGTTTGGTACTCCCGCCCTACTTTGGAGAGTCCTACATTATGTGGGGTATTACGAACTGCCCCTCTATTACTAGAATGAAGTATACCTAGAGGGACAACCATGGTATGAAGTATAGTTGACCATATCAACTCGTAACCAAGCACCCTTCTGGTAGGAATGGAGGGCAGAATCTAAAGGAAGAACTCCTTAGGAGGCTACCAAAGTAGTGGCTTTTGAGGTGCTAAGTCAGATTTGTCAGCAGTATGGGGATGAGCTTACCGGTAGTGCTGCTGGTACTTTTCCTTGGGTGGATCCATCCACAATAGTATGGGCACAACATAACAATAATGCGTTGATCCGAGACTAGGATGAGCGGGCAGACAGTTCTAGTCCCGCTATGAGCGCAATGTTTGTAGTAATGAAGATGTTCTATACTCGTTAGGACACCAGGGACTTATGGCAGAAATCCTACACCACTTGCATGGATAAGCTCATGAGAGCCGAAGCTGCATAGCATAAGCTAAAGAAGTGTGTGCACAAGCACAAGAAGGTAGCAAGTGAGGCTCGATGGGAAACTAATCAAGCTTATGTAGCTTTAGGAAATCTCCACACCCAAATGGTGCAAGTTGATCATAGAGAGCTACCACCCTAGAGGCAAGAGCGGATGATCAGGCAGTGTTAGCAGGACTATGGGAGTAGCTAGAGGCCGCCCATGCTGAGGCGCTCATAGCTACGTGTTAGCGGATCCTAGCAAACAACCGTGCAGCTATGACAGAAGCAGAACGAGATAGGACCCAAGCCTTGGACATGTAGCAAGACTATGTCGAGAGGAACTTACGCCGGTAGCTTGCATAGACCTAGAACATGGTGGTTGATCTTCAGCATGAGGTGCATTTCCTAAACAACCAACTGCACCTGATCCTTGATGAGGAAGAAGAAGATCTAGAGATGTTGGTCGAGGATGACGGTTGGGAGGAAGAAGAAGTGGAGGTAGGGGATGAGGACGATCCTATCTCTGACCTCAATAGCGAGCACGCTGACGATTAGAATCACCTAGTGACTAGTTAAAGCGCTAGATGTATCCCTATTATTCATGTAATGGACTTATAGCTTAAGGTTCGGTATTCATGATTTGACTTCCGTGTAATATGGGCACTTTGCATGTTATTTCACTATGGGTTGAACTTTAATGAAATTCTAGTTTTGTTTTACTAGTGGATTATGACATGCATGTTAATGCGCTGTGAGCATGATAAGTGATCAAATTGGTGATGTCATGTTGCGAGAATGAATTATTATGCCTCTGTTTTATTGTATGAATTTAAGATTCTCTCTAGTAATTTTAGTTTGGCATGATTATACAATTCATCTACAATTTCTTAATATCATCCAATAATCACTTATTGTTGCAACTTTGCAGATGACTCGCACTCGCGCTGGAGCAGGCAACAGCCAAGGTGGCAACAACGATGACTTACCACCACCGCCACCACCTTCAGTGAATGAATTCTTTGCACAGTTCCTGGGTAGTTAGAGAACAATGGAGGAGACACTGCGCCTCATTGTGCAGAACACCGCTCACGCCCATCAACAACAAGGGCCTGAGCCAAATCAATACAACTCTTTCAAGGATTTCCTAGACACCAAGCCTCCTATCTTCAAGGTGGCCAAAGAACCGCTCTAGGTGGATGAATGGCTTAACATAATTGAGTAAAAGTTTCATCTATTGAGGATTACGGAGCATTAGAAGGCAGAATATGCGTCCCATCAACTACAGGGACGACCGGAATATGGTGGACCATTTCCTGTCCTCTCTACCTGCCAACTCTCAGGTCACATGGGAGCAATTTAAGTTAGCCTTTAGGGGACATCACATTCCTCCGGGGCTAATGCGCATGAAAGCAGCCGAGTTCATGCGACTCACACAAGGGATCAAGACCCTTACGGAGTACATGCATACCTTCAACAATTTGTCCTGTTATGCCCCATGGTTTGTCGATACAGAGGAAAAGAAGATTGAAAGCTTCAAGAGAGGCCTTTGCACTAAGCTAATGAAAACTATGGCCAACTCGAGGTGTACCACATACAACGAGTTCATTAGTGACGCCTTGACCCAGGAGAACCAGAACAATTTGCACGCGGCAGCGAAGGGCTGTAAAAGAGCAGCTAAGGCAGGCGCCTCAGAATCTTCCTAGCCCAGTGTAACACCCTAGGTGTTTGGCTTCCACTAATTGCATTTCATTTCATAAACATGTGCATCATCTATCTTATCATGCCTTTGATTACTGAAACATGCATATGCAACATTTTCCAATTGTGTATGTTTCAGACTTGAGTGTTGTGAATAGTAATGGTGTAACATGTGAATGCAACCTGAGTTTCTCATCCCTTGAAGCATGGCAACATGGTAGTAATGTGACAAGTATAGGATAACAACAAGGTCATGCAACATGTGAAATGTTGTACTAAAACATATGAATGAATTGCTTGTTTTAATTTCTGTATCACATGTGATCATTAGAAGTGGTATAACAATTTTTGTAAAATGGTTGATCATGGTCTATTACACCTTAACTACACTTAGGTTACTTGTTGGGACATTGTTCATGTAGATCAAAATGACCAAAATGCCCTCAAGTGGAGGTTTGACTTGAATTAACCCTTGGAGTGTCACAGTTTGACTGTTTAAAAAGTGCAACTTAGAGTCTATGCATGTCTGAGCAACCTAAAGCAAAGTTGTAGTAAATTTTACAAGGAACAAAAGTTGTTTTATGACCAACTCATGAAAATGTGTGGAACATGCTCAAACATGGCCCACAAGTTAGAATGCCATGCTGATTTCACACTTAGAAAAATATTCTAAGTCATGGTACATTTCAGTTGCATCGAGCCCACTTTGGCTTCATGTAACTTTGGATCCACGGCGTTTTAGGTGTTGGTCATTGAAAAGAATTTGTAGAGGGAAGGTAGGTCTACAACTTTGATGTTCAATTCCTCCACTAACTCATCATGGATTAGGAGCAAATCATCGTCGAATACTCGCTGTCAGGCGGTTCAAGTCGACTGAATCGAAGCTACAGTACCACCGTTTTCAGAAAACGCTGGACGCATGTGCGCCGTGCATCGACGGCCGGCTGACCGCGCTGGCCACGCGCCGTGTGCATTCTGGCATCGCAGCCGTGTCTTGAAGCCACCCACGCCTGCCGACGCACTCGCTGCTCTCTTTTTCTCATTTCTCGCCTCCCACCGCGCGCAGCAACAGAGCCGCAACCGTCCGGCATTGCTAGCCGCACCTTCGCCTTCGCCTAGCTTCCACGCCGTTGCAAAAACGTGTTGCTCCTTTCATCTAGAGCTTCGCCGTGATCCCCTTTACCATCTCCACCTCACCGTTGGGTCGATCGTGCCTCGGTAAGGGCGTATTCGCCGTTTTCCCCCATCGCAGCCATGGCGGGACCTCGCCGGAGTTGGCGCTTCACACGGCCAGCTCTCCTCGCATCCTTGCCATCCCTCCTCCGTCTCGTGCTAGGGTCTAGGCATGCTGCCGTAGCTCGTAGGGTCGCCCTATTGGGCTGCGACGCTGTATCGTCGTCGGAGCCAGCCGTGCCATGGCCGAGCGCCACCATGGCCATCGCCACCCCCGCTAGTGGCGTTAGTAGCTGCAATAGAAGGTTCCCCTAGGTCCGCTCGAGTGAGGCGAACATGTTGGCGCCATTGCCGTCACCGGAGAAGCCACCGGCGACGACCTACGCCGTCGTCCGCTCCATTCCCCTGTCTGTCTCGCTGACGTGCGGGCCCCTCCCGTCAGTCACCGCGACTGAGGTGGGAGCCCAGCGTGGGCTGCGCCGCGTCTTGGGCCGCCGTTTCCTCGGGCCGGCCCAACATCAGTGAAATGGTTTCCTTATTTGTTTTGTTTAACTGTTTTTCATAGTTTGGTGTGTAGATTCAAAAATATGTAACTCAAGTTTGGTAGATCCAAAGGATATGGTTCCAATTTTGTTAAGTTCCTAGTCATGTCTAGTATTTAATAAAAATATTATATGAGCACATATTTTAGAAATTTTTGATGAATTAAATAGGACTTTGAAATGTGTTTTTAGATGCATGCAAACTTGTTTGAATTTTATCTTGAGTTTCTGTGGTCCAAAAATTATGAAATTTTGTGGGTAGCCTATTATTTCTTATTAGAAGCTCTGGTTAAAATGTCAAAGCTAGTGCATGTGTAGTTTTTAAGTTATAGAAATTTCTTTTATTAATGGATGGATCTTGTGTGAATTTTCATAATTTTTCTATAGATCCAGTAAAGGTAAAATTTGGTGAGTACTATTCTTATACTATAAGGATGCTAGGAAAAATGGGAAATCTGTTGCTTGACACTTTTTAATAAGGTTTCCTAATTATGCTAAAAATAGACATGCCACCTGTTATTTTGGATACAGCAAGTTCTACTTGCCCAATGGCTTTGAAATTTTTATGGTAGTCTATGTGCAGCATGAGATAGCTACTGTAATTGTTTTAGATTTTTATGAATAGTTTTACTATATATTGCTTAAATCACCTAATTAACTAAATAAATTGGAAAAGGATATTAAATAATTTATTTAGAAGTTGGCACTATACTTTTTGATGTTTCTTAGGTATGAAAAACAAATTGGTAAACTTGGTTTGATCAAGTTATGCTTTTGCACAATCATTAAATAATTAAGTTAGTAACCCTGTCATTTCTGGACAGATTCTAAGTTTACTGGAATTCGATTTGGTTAACATAAGAATCATGCTTTGGTGTTTTCAAATGTTTTGTAGAGAATTTCATAAGCGTTCCAGAATGTCCTCATGCAAGTCATTTGGAATTGTAGAACTTTAGTTGTGATTGAATTAAGGGACTACTTGTATGCATATGAAACTTTAAATGTTAAATTATGTATACCTTTACTATTTCTAAGTTGTGGTAATGCTCCTAGGTGTTAGGCCTTTAACCGAAGATGAGCATCTTTATCTTAGGTTATGCAAGTTAGGTAAGTTGATCTTGTTCTTTAAGTTAAGTTAGATACATGCTTAAAGTGATTTGAATAGGGCTGGTCTTGCTCGGTAAACGAGTGTCCAGTGATGTTTTCGGTAAACACTTACTGTGATTCATTCATCATGAGCATCATGTCATTCCTTATGAATCCATGATATTTATCTTTTGCATCGGCATGCAATAGGTGTACCGGAAGGAGTAACCCTACTGGAATTCGAGGAACCGAGCGAGCAGCAGCAGCCGACACCGGAGATTCAGAAGGAGCAGCCTTCAGGAGAAGTGCCAGACGAGGTCGCCGTTGAGTGCCCGGATCACCATCCTTGCAACTTTGTGAAAGGCAAGCCCCGGAGCATATTAAGCCTCCTAATTTCTGAAATGCAGTTAAAGTATTATTGTTACATATATATATTGTTGCATTAAGTTTAGGTGTTGGATGCAAACACTTGCTGCATTGGTTACCCAATTCCTTGTCCAGATATTGTTACCCTGAATCCTATGTATCCCAGGCTCATGTAGTGCTTAGCCCTGCTTAAACACGGTAGAAGTCAGGTGATTTCCTGTCACCTGCGAGATATAGGAAGATACATGTGGCACGGTTGGCTATATTTGCTATCGTGGAAAAGAACCAGTCTCAATTTGAATTGAAGACCGGACGGGGGCTTGCCGGTTTGCAGTGACTCCGTCTGCGTCGCTTAAGGATTGATTCTTGGAGCCTTTCCTGTTCATGTTAAACGCATGCCTCTCTCTTAGTTGGCCGTGTCCGATGACCGACCGTGAAGCCGAGTAGCTCAACTCAGGCCGGGAGTCGATAAGTATAAAGTACGCCTCGGAAGGGAGCCGTAGGCGTGAGTCCAAGGGCAGGTAATTTAAAAGTCCTAATCGTCCTGGCAGAAGGGTAATCCTTGAGAGTGCTGGCGCTGATCGAACCCGCGAATTTGGTTCCTGAGTTGTCCCAAAGGTAACCCATGGCTACCCTTGCTAAGTATGCCAAGGTGAGAGTTAGGAATACCCCCTCAGCTGAGTTGTAATTCGATTCGAGTCGCCGTCTCTCCCGGTTAGTGAGAACTTGACGGGCTTATCTCCAATGTAGATACACTTAATAACTTAATGGTTCAGAAATGATGATATAATGATGACAGCCTTATTATACCTGCTATGGTTAATATTGTTTGCTCCTAATAAGTGAGTGCTCTAGTACAGGTGCTAATCTAGTGGACAGGTAAATAATGATAAGCTTGAATGCTAAGTTTAAATTGGTTACTATAATCATAAGCTCTTTTATGCAACTGTGTCAAGCTAGCCCACCTAAAAAGCCTTGCATGATCCTTGGTGTCCTTTATTTCTGGTTTTGACGGGTAAGTCTAGTTGAGTACCTTCTCATACTCAGGGTTTATCTCCCACCTGTTGCAGATGACCAGTTCTACTTTGGTTGCTGCAAGTACTGCCTTCTCCCGGCTGGGGATGAAGACTAGACCATTAGGCACGGTCTCTACTAGTTCTCATACCTGATAATGCTTTTGTGGGACATGACTCAGCCTTGGCAATGTAATTGAAAACTATGATGTTTTGTACCAAACTATGTTGCTTCCGCACACTCAAACTTGGTTTGTAATATTCTATTTAAACTCTGATGGATGTAATCCGAATGCTACTTATGAAATATTGTAACGGATGATGTGTTGTGTTGAATCACTATGATCTTGGTTTGTATGTCGAGAGTTGGTTGAAATCCTTCGCGATTTCCGGACTACCGAGATTATGGGAGCTTAAGTACAGGAATTTGATCGCTTCGGTGATTGTTTTTGTACTTACGTTCTTATGATTTGGTCGGTTCTGTTACAGCTGGCATCAGAGCAAGATTCGACACTAAACATGTCATTTGTGTATTTAAAACAAAAGTATTTGTAAAAATCCTAAATTAAACACTAAGTATTGCCAGTGGTCATATCCCTTATGCCCAAATAAGGACTCTTAGGTGGCTTATTAAAGTACTAACTTGGGGGTTCCTGCTTGTTTCTGTTTCGTCGTCCATACGGCGTGTTATTGTATGGATGCCATCCGCTTGGGTGGTAATGTATGGTTCAAAATACCTCTACGCTCTGGTAAGTGGGAGCTGTGAGAGCATGACCGTCCAACCGTCGGTCTAGGGGAGAGTAGTTGTGGTTGCTCGCATACTTACATGTTCGATCATGTATCTATGAGAGTACTTAAATGTGGGTATCTCTGACGGGTAGCTGTGATACTAGAGTATATGCATCAGGGGATGTATGTATGAAAGTATTTAGTTTACTGCTTGTTTTCTATGCTTTTTGGGAAATTATTGGGCTGAAATGAAATTTTCTGCAGGTACACTAACAAGGTATCGTTGTAGATCGACTAGCTACCGTGTATAAGAGAACGTATGTATGCCACCGTATATTTCGCTAGCCTTTAAATTTTTCTAGGTTTGTGAGGACGTATGGATCGTGCTGCATCATGTTCAAGCATACATGGCATTTCTTGCATTATTCCCTCCCTTAAAATTTGATTGTCTCGACTAATTAAATTTCGTATCCCTTAAATGATTCTCCCCTTACGTTGCAACTTTTTGCTATAGATGGCGCGCACGAAACTCACTGATCGCAAGTCCGCTGGAGGCAGGGCACCCCGTCACCGGTTAGCTCCTCGTGAGCCTCGTCCGGAGCCAACTGAGGCGGAAAGGCTGAGGGCAGAGCTGGCCTAGGTGACTGCTAAAAGGACTGCAGCGCAGCACCATTTGGAGCAAGTAACACAGGAAAGGGACCAAGAGACCCTTGAGATTCAGAGGTTGACAGTTGCTCACCGCAACTGTGAACATATGTTGATTCACGTGATGAACCAACGGAATGAAGCCTGGCATGAAGAGAATGTGTTGACGGCGCGACAGGTGGAGTTAGAGCAGCAAGTGGTAGTAGCTGAAGAGTTAGTTGAATGAGCTATTGAAGAAAGGGTTGATTCGACCTAGTTCTTCTCCTTGGGGTTGTCCGGCTATATTTGTGAAGAAGAAGGACGAGTCTCTACGCATGTGTGTGGATTATCGCCCCCTAAACACTGTTACTATCAAGAACAAATACCCTCTTCCTCGCATCGATATTCTATTTGATCAGCTCTCCAAGGCTAAGGTATTCTCCAAGATCGATCTGAGGTCTGGCTACCATCAGATCAAAATTCGTCCTGAAGATATACCTAAGACAACTTTCTCTACTCGTTATGGCTTGTTCGAATACCTCGTCATGTCATTTGGGTTGACAAATGCTCCGGCACACTTTATGTACCTGATGAATTCTGTATTCATGCTGGAATTGGACAAATTTGTCGTCGTGTTCATTGATGATATCCTGGTATATTCTCAGAATGAAGAAGAGCATGCTGGACATCTGAGAATTGTTTTAACTCGGTTACGTGACAACCAGCTTTATGCTAAGTTCAGCAAGTGCGAGTTCTGGTTGAATAAGATACCTTTTCTAGGTCATGTGTTATCTGGTGATGGAATTTCGGTTGACCCTACTAAGGTGCAAGAAGTCCTTGAGTGGAAGGCACCTACTACGGTCACTGAAGTCCGAAGTTTCTTGGGTTTGGCTGGCTATTATCGTCGCTTTATCTCGGATTTCTCAAAAATCGCCAAGCCCATGACTCAACTACTTCAAAAGGATGAGAAGTTTGTGTGGACTCCAAAGTGTGAAGAGGCTTTCCACACTTTGCGGACCTTACTAACCTCTGCTCCTATATTGGCACAACCTGACATCGAGAAGCCTTTTGATGTCTACTGTGATACATGTGGCATCGGTTTGGGGTGTGTTCTTATGTAGGAAGGCCGAGTAATTGCTTATGCTTCACGCCAGCTTCGAAAGCATGAAGTCAACTATCCTACCCATGACTTAGAACTAGCCGCAGTTGTTCATGCCTTGAAGATTTGGAGACATTACTTGCTGGGTAATGTGTGCAACATCTATACTGACCATAAAAGCCTCAAGTACATCTTTACTCAACCCGAGTTGAACATGCGTCAACGACGATGGTTAGAATTGATCAAAGACTACAACCTTCAAGTGCACTACCATCCTAGTAAGGCAAATGTGGTTGCTGATGCCTTAAGCAGAAAGGCCCATTGCAATTCCTTGGTTAGTGAAGACTTTCATCTGGCACACCTCCTTCATCCTATAGTACTCCACAATATCACTGTGGATTGCTCTCTTAGAAGTCGAATTATCGAACTCCAGAAGACTGATGTGGGTGTGTTTCACATTAAGCGGAAAATGAAAAAGAAAGAGACCAAGCACTTTAAAGTCGATGACAAGGGAATTCTCTAGTTTAATGATAGGCTTGTGGTACCCAAAGACAAAGAACTTAGAAATCAAATTATGGCTGAAGGCCATTCTTCTAAATTGTCCATCCATCCTGGTAGCAGTAAAATGTATCAAGATCTCAAGCTATATTATTGGTGGACCAAGATGAAGAAAGAAATCGCAGCTTACGTGGCAAGGTGTGATAACTGTTGCAGAGTCAAGGCTATTCACATAAGGCCCAGACTATTGTAGCCACTCTCTATTCCTGGCTAGAAGTGGGAAGAAATTAGCATGGATTTTATTATTGGACTACCCACTACCAAAAAGGGTTGTGATTCCATCTGGGTTATCGTAGATCGTCTAACTAAATCTGCTCACTTTATTCCGGTCAAGTCTACCTATCATCCTCACAATTATGCTGAGATTTATTTTCAACAAGTGGTACGTCTCCATGGTGTACCCAAATCCATTGTTTCTGATAGAGGACCTCAGTTCACGGCTCGCTTTTGGGAGTGCTTACATCAGAATCTTGGCACTCATCTAATCCGCAGTTCTGCCTATCATCCGCAAACATCAGGACAGACTGAGCGTGTTAATCAAATTCTTAAAGACATGCTTAGTGTCTTATCTCTTGCAAAGGCTCTTGGGAAGACAGGTTACCTCTCGCTGAATTCTCTTATAACAACAGTTATCAAGAAAGTATCAAAATGGCTCCTTTTGAAGCTCTTTATGGCCGTAAGTGTAGAACTCCTTTGAACTGGGTGGAACCCGGAGAAAGAAGATTCTATGGTATTGATTTTGTAAAAGAAGCCAAAGAGCAAGTCCGAACTATACAGAAGAATATGGCTGCCGCCTAGGCTAGACAAAAGAGCTATGCTGACAAGAGAAGAAAACCTATTGAGTTTGAAGTAGGTGATCATGTTTATTTGAAGGTATCCCCTATGAAAGGAGTCAAGCATTTTGGAATTAAAAGGAAGCTTGAGCCTCGATATGTTAGACCCTACCGCATTATCGAGAAAAGTGGAAGAGTAGCATATAAGCTCGATCTACCACGTGATATGGGAGCTATATTCCCGGTATTCCATGTGTCCCAGTTGAAGAAGTGTCTTCGTATTCCTGAGGAAAGAATAGCAACAAGGAAAGTCAACTTGAAATCTGATCTTTCTTATGAGGAAAAGCCCGTGCGCGTTCTGGATACACAAGAAAGAGTGACTCGTACATGAGTGGTTAAGTTATACAAGGTAGTTTGGAGTAATCATAGTGAACGGGATGCAACTTGGGAGCGGGAAGATTATTTAAAGGAAAACTATCCGACTTTCTATACTGATTGGTACGCTTTCCAAATCTCGGGACGAGATTTTTCTAAGGGGGGAAGGCTGTAACACCCTAGGTGTTTGGCTTCCACTAATTGCATTTCATTTCATAAACATGTGCATCATCTATCTCATCATGCCTTTGATTACTAAAACATGCATATGCAACATTTTCCAATTGTGTATGTTTCAGACTTGAGTGTTGTGAATAGTAATGGTGTAACATGTGAATGCAACCTGAGTTTCTCATCCCTTGAAGCATGGCAACATGGTAGTAATGTGACAAGTATAGGATAACAACAAGGTCATGCAACATGTGAAACGTTGTACTGAAACATATGAATGAATTGCTTGTTTTAATTTCTGTATCACATGTGATCATTAGAAGTGGTATAACAATTTTTGTAAAATGGTTGATCATGGTCTATTACACCTTAACTACACTTAGGTTACTTGTTGGGACATTGTTCATGTAGATCAAAATGACCAAAATGCCCTCAAGTGGAGGTTTGACTTGAATTAACCCTTGGAGTGTCACAGTTTGACTGTTTAAAAAGTGCAACTTAGAGTCTATGCATGTCTGAGCAACCTAAAGCAAAGTTGTAGTAAATTTTACAAGGAACAAAAGTTGTTTTATGACCAACTCATGAAAATGTGTGGAACATGCTCAAACATGGCCCACAAGTCAGAATGCCATGCTGATTTCACACTTAGAAAAATATTCTAAGTCATGGTACATTTCAGTTGCATCGAGCCCACTTTGGCTTCATGTAACTTCGGATCCATGGCGTTTTAGGTGTTGGTCATTGAAAAGAATTTGTAGAGGGAAGGTAGGTCTACAACTTTGATGTTCAATTCCTCCACTAACTCGTCATGGATTAGGAGCAAATCATCGTCGAATACTCACTGTCAGGCGGTTCAAGTCGACTGAATCGAAGCTACATTACCACCGTTTTCAGAAAACGCCGGACGTGTGTGCGCCGCACGTCGACGGCCGGCTGACCGCGCTGGCCACGCGCCGTGCGCATTCTGGCATCGTAGCCATGTCTTGAAGCCACCCCGCGCCTGCCGACGCACTCGCCGCTCTCTTTTTCTCATTTCTCACCTCCCACCGCACGCAGCAACAGAGCCACAGCCGTCCGCCATTGCCAGCCGCACCTTCGCCTTCGCCTAGCTTCCACGCCGTTGCAAAAACGCGTTGCTCCGTTCATCTAGAGCTTCGTCGTGATCCCCTTTACCATCTCCACCTCACCGTCGGGTCGATCGTGCCTCGGTAAGGGCATATTCGCCGTTTTCCCCCATCGCAGCCATGGCGGGACCTCGCCAGAGTTGGTGCTCCACGCGGCCAGCTCTCCTCGCGTCCTTGCCATCCCTCCTCCGTCTCGCGCTAGGGTCTAGGCATGTTGCCGTAGCTCGTAGGGTCACCCTATTGGGCTGCGACGCCGTATCGTCGTCGGAGCCGGCCGTGCCGTGGCCGAGCACCGCCGTGGCCATCGCCACCCCCGCTAGCGGCATCAGTAGCTGCAATAGAAGGTTCCCCTAGGTCCGCTCGGGTGAGGCGAACATGTTGGCGCCGTTGCCGTCACCAGAGAAGCCACCGGCGACGACCTACGTCGCCGTCCGCTCCATTCCCCTGTCTGTCTCGCTGACGCGCGGGCCCCTCCTGTCAGTCGCCGCGGTTGAGGCGGGAGCCCAGCGTGGGCTGCGCCGCGTCTTGGGCCGCCGTTTCCTCGGGCCAGCCCAACATCAGTGAAATGGTTTCCTTATTTGTTTTGTTTAACTGTTTTTCACAGTTTGGTGTATAGATTCAAAAATATGTAACTCAAGTTTGGTAGATCCAAAGGATATGGTTCCAATTTTGTTAAGTTCCTAGTCATGTCTAGTATTTAACAAAAATATTATATGAGCACATGTTTTAGAAATTTTTGATGAATTAAATAGGACTTTGAAATGTGTTTTTAGATGCATGCAAACTTGTTTGAATTTTATCTTGAGTTTCTGTGGTCCAAAAATTATGAAATTTTGTGGGTAGTCTATTATTTCTTATTAGAAGCTCTGGTTAAAATTTTAGAGCTTGTACATGTGTATTTTTTAAGTTATAGAAATTTCTTTTATTAATGGATGTATCTTGTGTGAATTTTCATAATTTTTCTATAGATCCAGTAAAGGTAAAATTTGGTGAGTACTATTCTTATACTATAAGGATGCTAGGAAAAATGGGAAATCTGTTGCTTGACACTTTTTAATAAGGTTTCCTAATTATGCTAAAAATAGACATGCCACCTATTATTTTGGATACAGAAAGTTCTACTTGCCCAATGGCTTTGAAATTTTTATGGTAGTCTATGTGCAGCATGAGATAGCTACTGTAATTTTTGTAGATTTTTATGAATAGTTTTACTATATATTGCTTAAATCACCTAATTAACTAAATAAATTGGAAAGTGATATTAAATAATTTATTTAGAAGTTGGCACTATACGTTTTGATGTTTCTTAGGTATGAAAAACAAATTGGTAAACTTGGTTTGATCAAGTTATGCTTTTGCACAATCATTAAATAATTAAGTTAGTAACCCTGTCATTTCTGGACAGATTCTAAGTTTACTGGAATTCGATTTGGTTAACATAAGAATCATGCTTTGGTGTTTTCAAATGTTTTGTAGAGAATTTCATAAGCGTTCCAGAATGTCCTCATGCAAGTCATTTGGAATTGTAGAACTTTAGTTGTGATTGAATTAAGGGACTACTTGTATGCATATGAAACTTTAAATGTTAAATTATGTATACCTTTACTATTTCTAAGTTGTGGTAATGCTCCTAGGTGTTAGGCCTTTAACCGAAGATGAGCATCTTTATCTTAGGTTATGCAAGTTAGGTAAGTTGATCTTGTTCTTTAAGTTAAGTTAGATACATGCTTAAAGTGATTTGAATAGGGCTGGTCTTGCTCGGTAAACGAGTGTCCAGTGATGTTTTCGGTAAACACTTACTGTGATTCATTCATCATGAGCATCATGTCATTCCTTATGAATCCATGATATTTATCTTTTGCATCGGCATGCAATAGGTGTACCGGAAGGAGTAACCCTACTGGAATTCGAGGAACCGAGCGAGCAGCAGCAGCCGACACCGGAGATTCAGAAGGAGCAGCCTTCAGGAGAAGTGCCAGACGAGGTCGCCGTTGAGTGCCCGGATCACCATCCTTGCAACTTTGTGAAAGGCAAGCCCCGGAGCATATTAAGCCTCCTAATTTCTGAAATGCAGTTAAAGTATTATTGTTACATATATATATTGTTGCATTAAGTTTAGGTGTTGGATGCAAACACTTGCTGCATTGGTTACCCAATTCCTTGTCCAGATATTGTTACCCTGAATCCTATGTATCCCAGGCTCGTGTAGTGCTTAGCCCTGCTTAAACACGGTAGAAGTCAGGTGATTTCCTGTCACCTGCGAGATATAGGAAGATACATGTGGCACGGTTGGCTATATTTGCTATCGTGGAAAAGAACCAGTCTCAATTTGAATTCAAGACCGGACGGGGGCTTGCCGGTTTGCAGTGACTCCGTCTGCATCGCTTAAGGATTGATTCTTGGAGCCTTTCCTGTTCATGTTGAACGCATGCCTCTCTCTTAGTTGGCCGTGTCCGATGACCGACCGTGAAGCCGAGTAGCTCAACTCAGGCCGGGAGTCGATAAGTATAAAGTACGCCTTGGAAGGGAGCCATAGGCGTGAGTCCAAGGGCAGGTGATTTAAAAGTCCTGATCGTCCTGGCAGAAGGGTAATCCCTGAGAGTGCTGGCGCTGATCGAACCCGCAAATTTGGTTCCTGAGTTGTCCCAAAGGTAACCCACGGCTACCCTTGCTAAGTATGCCAGGGTGAGAGTTAGGAATACCCCCTCAGCTAAGTTGTAATTCGATTCGAGTCGTCGTCTCTCCCGGTTAGTGAGAACTTGACGGGCTTATCTCCAATGTAGATACACTTAATAACTTAATGGTTCAGAAATGATGATATAATGATGACAGCCTTATTATACCTGCTATGGTTAATATTGTTTGCTCCTAATAAGTGAGTGCTCTAGTACAGGTGCTAATCTAGTGGACAGGTAAATAATGATAAGCTTGAATGCTAAGTTTAAATTGGTTACTATAATCATAAGCTCTTTTATGCAACTGTGTCAAGCTAGCCCACCTGAAAAGCCTTGCATGATCCTTGGTGTCCTTTATTTCTGGTTTTGACGGGTAAGTCTAGCTGAGTACCTTCTCGTACTCAGGGTTTATCTCCCACCTGTTGCAGATGACCAGTTCTACTTTGGTTGCTGCAAGTACTGCCTTCTCCCGGCTAGGGATAAAGACTAGACCGTTGGGCACGGTCTCTACTAGTTCTCGTACCTGATAATGCTTTTGTGGGACATGACTCAGCCTTGGCAATGTAATTGAAAACTATGATGTTTTGTACCAAACTATGTTGCTTCCGCACACTCAAACTTGGTTTGTAATATTCTATTTAAACTCTGATGGATGTAATCCGAATGCTACTTATGAAATGTTGTAACGGATGATGTGTTGTGTTGAATCACTACGATCTTGGTTTGTATGTCGAGAGTTGGTTGAAATCCTTCGTGATTTCCGGACTACCGGGATTATGGGAGCTTAAGTATAGGAATTTGATCGCTTCGGTGATTGTTTTTGTACTTATGTTCTTATGATTTGGTCGGTTCTGTTACACCCAGAGCTCTAGTGGTGGCTAGGCCATAGTTTTGTCCACCAGCGCCTAAGTATAGGCCTCCTCCACCAAAAGCCCTGGCCAGCTGACCTCAGAAGGTGTTTCGTAAGGCGTTCACCATTGCCCTACCCAAGGGGAACAGAGGGCAAGGAAGCTCAGTAGGACCCAAGAGCAATCAACCATGCTTCAACTATAATCAGTTGGGCCATAGGTCCAAGGAGTGCCCCCATCCTAAGAAAAACAACAATCAAAACCAGGGCAATCAGAGACAGGCAAATCCTAAAGCATGTCCTGGATACGTGCATTACACCGTTGTTGAATTAGTTCCTACGGGAGAGGTTGTCATCGCCGGTATGTTTCTTGTTAACAAACATTCCGCCATTATTTTATTTGATTCTAGAGCTTCTCATTCATTTATGAGCCAAGTATTTGCATCCAGTGTTCGCCTAAATTGCCTAAACGGCCGATTAAATGGCTAGTAAACGGTAAACGGTGGTAAACTATTTTGTTTAGGGGGTAAACAAAAATTAAACGGTTGACCATTTAAATGGTCAAAAAATGGGAAAAACGGTCTAAACAACCTAAATGGAATGGAGATAAACAACATTAAATAGGCTAAATAGCTGTTTAAATGGCTGTTTACGCGAACACGAGGTAAATCTAGTCCAGTTTTGTATGGATAAATTTGTATACTTAAGTTTATTATATTTATAAATGTGTACACTTGATATGTTACATGCATAAATATCTATATTTGGTTCTTTTCGCATGCATAAATATATATACATACCAAAATAATTGATTTTTACTTGGATAAATATGTATAAATGCTAGAATACTTGATTTTTTACATACACATATATAATTATATGTATTTTTTTTAAATGTACAAAACCGTTTAGACCGTTTAACTTCGTTTAAACACCGTGTAAATAGCCTAAACGCTAAACAAAGGATGACCGTGTAAAGACCGTTTACCATTTAGGAAAACATTGTTTGCATCTAAATATGATCAGAAAATAATTGAGATAAACAAGGGTGGTTATAGTATAAGTTCAGCTGGGGCTACTATCTCTACAAATCAGATAGTCAGAGATGTGCTCGTCTCTATACAAGAGAGGGAGTACACAGTGGATCTAATAGTATTGCTCGGATTAGCCATAGATGTGATCTTAGGCATGAAATGCATGAGCGATCATGGGGTTCTCATTGACACTAGCACTAGGACAGTTATGTTGAGAGAACCAAAGAGAGGTAATGCTTTTCTAGTACCACTTCTCTAAAGTTTTGATCTCCAAAAACTTGTCTTGTGCTATCCAAGCCACTACCCTTGGTGATATTCCAGTGGTTTGTGAGTTTTCTGATGTATTTCCAGATGAGTTGCTAGGTTTACCTCCTGATAGGGATGTGGAATTTAGGATTAAGTTAGTGCTAGGTACGACACCTATCTCGAGAAGACCCTATAGGATGCCACCAAATGAGTTAGCTAAACTTAAAATTCAGTTACAAGAACTGTTGGACAAAGGTCTCATTCAACCTAGTTCATCCCCATGTGGATGTCCAGCTTTATTTGTAAAGAAGAAGGACAAGTCTTTGAGAATGTGTGTGGATTATAGGCCGCTTAATGCTGTGACCATTAAGAACAAGTATCCTTTGCCTCGTATCGATATCCTATTTAATCAGTTAGCGAAAGCAAAGATATTCTCTAAGATTGACTTGAGGTCAGGCTATCATCAGATTAAGATCAGGCTAGAGGATATACCTAAAACAACTTTCTCCACTAGGTATGGCTTGTACCAGTATTTGGTCATGTCTTTTGGACTAACAAATGCTCCTGCCTACTTCATGTACTTGATGAATTCGATATTCATGCCTGAGCTTGACAAGTTCATGGTTGTGTTTATCGATGATATCTTGATTTATTCGAAAAATGAGGCAGATCATGCAGAGCATCTGAGAGTTATTTTGTCTAGATTGAGGGAACAAAAGTTATATGCCAAATTCAGTAAGTGTGAATTCTGGTTGAGCAAAGTACCTTTCTTGGATCACATCTTATCTAAAGATAGAATTTCTGTAGACCCATCTAAAGTACAAGAGGTCATGGATCGGAAGGCCCTGACTTTGGTTCATGAAGTTTGGAGTTTTCTAGGGTTAGCAGGTTACTATCGTCGTTTCATTCCTGATTTCTCCAAGATAGCTAAGCCCATGACTAGACTACTTTAGAAGGATAAAAAGTTCACTTGGACGCCAGAGTGTGAAGCTGCTTTTCACACCCTAAGGACCTTGTTAACTATAGCTCCGATTTTAGCACAACCTGGCATTGAAAAGCCTTTTGATGTGTTATGTGATGCATCGGGTATAGGTTTGGGGTGTGTGCTCATGCAAGAAGGAAGAGTTATTGCCTATGCTTCTCATCAGTTGAGAAAGCATGAAGTCAATTATCCTACACATGATTTAGAGCTTACAGCAGTTATTCATGCGTTAAAGATATGGAGACATTACTTGTTGAGAAACGTATGTCACATATATATTGATGATAAAAGTCTCAAATATATCTTCGCTCAACTTGAGCTGAACATGAGACAGCGAAGATGGTTAGAGCTGATCAAGGACTACAATTTGGAAGTGCACTACCATCCGGGAAAAGCCAATATTATAGCAGATGCATTTAGTCAGAAATCTCATTGTAAAACTTTGAAAGCCTTGCTGGAAGATGGATTTAATTTGTTACATCCTGTGGTGCTACACAATATCACTATTAGTTGCTCATTTGAGAGCAAAATCATAGAACTACAGAAGACAGATGTAGGTGTATTTCACCTCAAGCGAAAGATGAAAGAACAAGAAACCAAACATTTTAGGTTGGATGAAAGAGGTGTGTTATGGTTTGAGGACTGACTTGTGGTACCGAAAGACCATGAGCTTAGAAATTAAATTTGGATGAAGCTCATTCATTCAAGTTGTCCATCCATCCGGGTAGTAGCAAAATGTATCAAGATTTGAAAACCCATTTTTGGTGGACCAAGATAAAGAAAGAGATCGCCGTCTATGTCTCTAGGTGTGATAATTGCACTAGAGTCAAGGCCGTTCATTTAAAATATGCTAGATTACTTCAGTCGTTGTCTATCCTAGTCTAGAAATGGGAGGAAATAAGTATGGACTTTATTATAGGACTTCCGATGACACAACAAGGTCATGATTCAATATGAGTCATTGTAGATCGCCTCACCAAGTCAGCATATTTTGTACCAGTAAACACAAGGTATCTAGCTAGGAAGTACGCTGAGCTATACGTTTCTCATATCGTGAGACTACATGGAGTACCAAGGACCATAATCTTAGATCGGGGACCACAGTTTATAGCTTGTTTTTTGGAACACTTGCACCAAGCTTTGGGAACTAAACTAATCAGAAGTTTAGCATATCATCCACAAACTTCAGGACAGACCGAGCGAGTGAACCAGATCTTAGAAGATATATTGAGAGCATGTGTTATATCTTCCAAGGATTCATGGAAAAAGTGGCTACCTTTAGCCGAGTTCTACAACAATAGTTATCAAATGAGCATCAAGATGGCTCCTTTTGAAGCCTTGTACTATCAAAAATGTAGAACTCCCTTGAATTGGATTGAGCCTAGAGAAAGAAGATATTTTGGCATTGACTTTGTCATCGAAGCTAAAGAACAAGTACACATTATCCAACAGCATATGAAAGCAACTCAATCAAGGCAAAAGTGTTATGCTGATAAAAGAAGAAGACCACTAACTTTTGAAGTGGGAGATTATGTATACTTAAAAGTGTCACCCATGAAAGGAGTGCAGAGATTTGGAGTAAAAAGAAAGCTTGCACTTAGATATGTAGGGCCATACAAGATTATTGAACGGAAAGGAAATGTCGCCTACAAGTTATAACTTCCTCCTAAGATGAGTGCGACATTCGATGTTTTCCAAGTTTCTTAGTTGAAAAGATGTCTTCACATACCTGAGGAAGCCATTGCACCCACCAACATTAAGCTCCAATCGGATTTAACTTATGAAGAGAAACTAATCCGAGTGCTAGAAGAAATGGAAAGAGTAACACAGAGCAAGGTCATTAAGTTCTACAAAGTAGCGTGGAATAACCATAGTAAACAAGATGCAACGTGGGAATGGGAGGATTATTTACGTGAGGTTTATCCTGCCTTTTACGAAGAATGGTGGGTCTTGCAAATCTTGGGATGAGATTCCTATAAGGGGGGAGGGGCTGTAACACTCTAGTGTTAAACTTTCCATTTGGCATCTGCATTTCATGAGCACAAGCATCATCCAAGCATTCATGAACATGAACATATGAAATTTCATCTCATTCTTATACATTGTCACATGAAATGTTGATTTATATATGCTTATGCTTGCAATCATGTATGACCAATGTATGAGATGGTTGTGAGGTCATGAAAACACCTTAGACACATCTAGGATGGTAAATGGAACCATGTTTGTATTCATGACATAGGCCAATTTTGCTTCTAAGTGTTGGTTTCATTTGAAATGCCATTTTCATGATACTAGTTTGACCAAAGTTGAATAGTAGCTTAGATTATTTGCATAGCTATGTGACCTAAATAAAAGTTGTAGTACTTAACGAGGGTAATAACTTTTATTTTTGGGTCAAGGTCTAATTCAGTGCATAGCATGCTCAAAATAATTCACAATTATCAACAAAATGTTGTTTTGTGACTTAAGAAATTTTCTATGTTGAAACGGTTTTCAGTTTTAAAGTACCTCACTTTGGAGCAATGTAGTTTGTTAACCAGTGAGAATTAGATGATAGTTCTTAAAGCAAAGTTTGAGATGTCATGTAGCTCTACAACTTTCCTTAATGGAGTTTTTGCAATGGATGAATGGATTAGGAGTTATAGGATCACTAAGTTGCGCTGTTAGTCGTCGATGGTAGGCCTGAATCACGTGGACGCGCGCGGCGTCGTGGCCGACTAGCCATAGGCCGTGGCCGCCACATGGCGACAGCATGTCGGCGTTGGCCTAGCCGATCAGGCTAGAGCAGGCACATAAGCGTCGTGCCCCTGCTGCTCACTCCACTCGCCGCTCTCACTTCCTCCCTCTCGCTCCGCCTCACCAAAGCTCCACGTCGAGCTTGTTGTGCACTGCCGTAGCCATTCGCCGCTAACATAGCCTCGTCGACTGATTTATCCTGGCCACAGCTGCTCCGCCATCACCTCCACCTTCTCGAGCCACCAGCATCACCTATCAACCCCAGGTATTATGGCATTTAGCCTCGCTGTAGCCGCCGTCATCACCAGAGCGCCGCCGCGCTCGTAGCTCATCATGGCCCCATTGTTCCACCACACCACATACCTCCATCTTCTCTGGTCCAGCACCATGCTAGAGTCTAGATGCTTAGGCCGAAGCTAGGAATGACGCCACCGCTTGACTGCGTCAGAACGAGTCGTCGCTCCGCGTGCGGTCGCCATGTCTTAGGTCGAGTAGCCCCAGAATGAGCTAGTGGCATGATGGAGACCCACCTTTTGTCGCTATCTAGCCAGAACAGTGAGAGCACCGCTATGCTTCGTGCGCCGCCGCACAACCATGCACGTGACCAAGCTCACCGACACCACCTCAAGCCCTCACCTTCACAATGTAGCTTCGTTAGGTCATTAGGATGGAGTAGCCATCCTTCCCTGGGTGTGCCATAGCCGGAGATGGCCGATGTACCGCCGCCAGACCTCCGTCATCCGCCATGGCCGGCGTCGAGCTTGCTCTGGTGAGGCGCCAAGCCAACTAAGCCTACCAGTCGATGCGCGGGGGTGAGAAGAGTGCAACGATGAAGACGCTACTGCCGGAGACCTCGCCGTCGGTGAGTTCTCGCCAGTCAGCGTTGTCCCCTATCTTGGTCTCGCTGATGGGTGGGTCCCGTTGACCGTGGGCCCCAGTTGTCAGTCGGATTTTGAATTTGATTGTCTGGATTTATTTCACAGATTTGAATGCATGTTTCAAAAATTCATATCTCAAGCTAGGAGTGTCCAATTTTGGTGAACCAAATTTTGTTGGATTCCTCATGAAGTATAGTAATTGATAAAAATATGAAATATATTGTTTAGGGTATTTTCTGGGAGAATTAAATTGAGCAAGATAAGTGCTTTTAAAGTAGGATATATCTTGTAAAATGCATAACTTGAGCTAGAAAGGTGATAAAATTGTGATTCTAATTTTGCTGGTCTTGTGTTGACATGCTCTAGCTAGAAAAAATACTAAAACTATAGTAAGCATACTTGAAATATGGTCTTCATATTTAATCCTAATTAATTACCAGTTTCTAGTGAAATTAATTGGGGTAAAAATATATAACATATGATCATACAAATTTTTATATAGTATTCTTATGCTAGGTGGAAAGTACGAAAAATGTTAAATCTATTGGTTGACACTTTTCACTATGCTAAACTATTTTTTGTTAAAATAATCATATGTAACTTTTCATTTCTATAATGGTAGCTATACTTATGCAAATGGCATGAAATTTGTACAGTAGACCATTAAGGTCATTTGTAGACTACTATAATTTTATTAGAATTTTTTAAGCGATGAAAATATTTATCCTTTAAATCACCATATTATCTAAGGAAATTAATAAATGGATATAAATAAATTAGTAATGTTTAATCATGATGTTTTTTGTGGTGCTTGAGATGCATATGATATGTTGATGTTCTTTGTTAAGCTTAGAAGTAATTGGTTGTATGCAACTAGTTAATTATCGCTTTATAATTCAACTAGATGGCTGCATGTATAGTTTCTGTTGTGGTGATGAATTCATATTGTTAATGATCTTTTCTATAAATATGGTTAATAACAAAGTTGTAGATAACTTACTGATCTACCTTGCGCTAAATTTTTATAGTCATAAGCCTTATGATTTAAGAATTATGGCTGTTACAACTCTACTGTCTGAAATGATTGCTCTCTGAATAGATTTGAATGATTGAAATGTTTGACCTAGATAACTGCCGAATCACATTAAGTGTATTAAAATAAAGTTGCAGGCAATTTCATAAGCTTTCCAGAATGTCCACAACCATATTATTTTGATGTATATAACTCTAGTTATGATCAAAACATGTGGCTATTATCTTGCAATCCAGAAAATTGCTTAGATGCGAATTTGTTTAGTTACTAGAGAAGAGATTTGCACCTACTCAGTAAAATAAGATGCAACTTGTTATCACCATTGTTCGCCTAAACGGTCATTTAGTCCGTTTACACATCGTTTAAACGCTACACGATGGTACACTGTTTCCGTTTAATCGGTTGTTTTAACCATTTAAACGACTGTTTTTCTGTTAAAACACCCGTTTTGCCTAAATAATGGGCTAAACGGTAGGTGACCGACTGTTTAACGTTTAGCGTTTAGGATAACACGGACTGTCACCATAATGCAATGCTGTTGAACACACTTATGAGAATGCATTCATCACACCATATCATATTATACATGTCATCATATCTACATTCGTGATATCTTATTTCATGCTCATGCATATAGGATCGTCCGAAGGGATAACTCTCCTAGAGTTCAATGAAGAAGAGGAGGAGGATCAGCAGGAGACGCCTCAGTCCACAGCTCCAGCATAAGAGGAGCAAACTCTCGAGGACCTCCCTAAGTGCTCGGATCACCGGCTAACCTCTTACCTCAAAGACAAGCCCCGGAGCATTCTAAGTCTTCAATATTTTACAAAACTTCACTGAAAGGAAATGTCACCTACAAGTTATAACTTCCTCCTGAGATGAGTGCGACATTCGATGTTTTCCAAGTTTCTTAGTTGAAAAGATGTCTTCACATACCTGAGGAAGCCATTGCACCCACCAACGTTAAGCTCCAATCGGATTTAACTTATGAAGAGAAACTAATCCGAGTGCTAGAAGAAATGGAAAGAGTAACACAGAGCAAGGTCATTAAGTTCTACAAAGTAGCATGGAATAACCATAGTAAACAAGATGCCATGTGGGAATGGGAGGATTATTTACGTGAGGTTTATCCTGTCTTTTACGAAGAATGGTGGGTCTTGCAAATCTTGGGACGAGATTCCTATAAGGGGGGAGGGGCTATAACACCCTAGTGTTAAACTTTCCATTTGGCATCTGCATTTCATGAGCACAAGCATCATCCAAGCATTCATGAACATGAACATATGAAATTTCATCTCATTCTTATACATTGTCACATGAAATGTTGATTTATATATGCTTATGCTTGCAATCATGTATGACCAATGTATGAGATGGTTGTGAGGTCATGAAAACACCTTAGACACATCTAGGATGGTAAATGGAACCATGTTTGTATTCATGACATAGGCCAATTTTGCTTCTAAGTGTTGGTTTCATTTGAAATGCCATTTTCATGATACTAGTTTGACCAAAGTTGAATAGTAGCTTAGATTATTTGCATGGCTATGTGACCTAAATAAAAGTTGTAGTACTTAACGAGGGTAACAACTTTTATTTTTGGGTCAAGGTCTAATTCAGTGCATAGCATGCTCAAAATAATTCACAATTATCAACAAAATGTTGTTTTGTGACTTAAGAAATTTTCTATGTTGAAACGGTTTTCAGTTTTAAAGTACCTCACTTTGGAGCAATGTAGTTTGTTAACCAGTGAGAATTAGATGATAGTTCTTAAAGCAAAGTTTGAGATCTCATGTAGCTCTACAACTTTCCTTAATGGAGTTTTTGTAATGGATGAATGGATTAGGAGTTATAGGATCACTAAGTTGCGCTGTCAGTCGTCGATGGCAGGCCTGAATCATGTGGACGCGCGCGGCGTCGTGGCCGACCAGCCATAGGCCGTGGCCGCCACATGGCGACAGCATGTTGGCATTGGCCTGGCCGGTCAGGCTAGAGCGGGCACATAAGCGTCGTGCCCCTGCTGCTCACTCCACTCGCCGCTCTCACTTCCTCCCTCTCGCTCCGCCTCACCAAAGCTCCACGTCGAGCTTGTTGTGCACTGCCGTAGCCACTCGCCGCTAACGTAGCCTCGTCGACTGATTTATCCTGGCCATAGCTGCTCCGCCATCACCTCCACCTTCTCGAGCCACCAGCATCACCTATCAACCCCAGGTATTATGGCATTTAGCCTCGCTGTAGCCGCCGTCGTCACCAGAGCGCCGCCGCGCTCGTAGCTCATCATGGCCCCATTGTTCCACCACACCACATACCTCCATCTTCTCTGGTCCAGCACCATGCTAGAGTCTAGATGCTTAGGCCAAAGCTAGGAATGACGCCACCGCTTGACTACGTCAGAACGAGTCGTCGCTCCGCGTGCGGTCGCCATGTCTTAGGTCGAGTAGCCCCAGAATGAGCTAGTGGCATGATGGAGACCCACCTTTTGTCGCTGTCTAGACAGAACAGTGAGAGCACCGCTGTGCTTCGTGCGCCGCCGCACAACCATGCAGGTGACCAAGCTCACCGACACCACCTCAAGCCCTCACCTACACTATGTAGCTTCGTTAGGTCATTAGGATGGAGTAGCCATCCTTCCCTGAGTGTGCCATAGCCGGAGATGGCCGATGTACTACCGCCAGACCTCCGTCATCCGCCATGGTCGGCGTCGAGCTTGCTCTGGCGAGGCGCCGAGCCAACTAAGCCTACCAGTCGATGCACGGGGGTGAGAAGAGTGCAACGATGAAGACGCTACTACCGGAGACCTCGCCGTCGGTGAGTTCTCGCCAGTCAGCGTCGTCCCCTGTCTTGGTCTCGCTGACGGGTGGGTCCCGTTGACCGTGGGCCCTAGTTGTTAGTCGGATTTTGAATTTGATTGTCTGGATTTATTTCACAGATTTGAATGCATGTTTCAAAAATTCATATCTCAAGCTAGGAGTGTCCAATTTTGGTGAACCAAATTTTGTTGGATTCCTCATGAAGTATAGTAATTGATAAAAATATGAAATATATTGTTTAGGGTATTTTCTGGGAGAATTAAATTGAGCAAGATAAGTGCTTTTAAAGTAGGTTATATCTTGTAAAATGCATAACTTGAGCTAGAAAGGTGATAAAATTGTGATTCCAATTTTGCTGGTCTTGTGTTGACATGCTCTAGCTAGAAAAAAATACTAAAACTACAGTAAGCATACTTGAAATATGGTCTTCATATTTAATCCTAATTAATTACCAGTTTCTAGTGAAATTAATTGGGGTAAAAATATATAACATATGATCATACAAATTTTTACATAGTATTCTTATGCTAGGTGGAAAGTACAAAAAATGTTAAATCTGTTGGTTGACACTTTTCACTATGCTAAACTATTTTTTGTTAAAATAATCATATGTAACTTTTCATTTCTGTAATGGTAGCTATACTTATGCAAATGGCATGAAATTTGTACAGTAGACCATTAAGGTCATTTGTAGACTACTATAATTTTATTAGAATTTTTTAAGCGATGAAAATATTTATCCTTTAAATCACCATATTATCTAAGGAAATTAATAAATGGATATAAATAAATTAGTAATGTTTAATCATGATGTTTTTTGTGGTGCTTGAGATGCATATGATATGTTGATGTTCTTTGTTAAGCTTAGAAGTAATTGGTTGTATGCAACTAGTTAATTATCGCTTTATAATTCAACTAGATGGCTGCATGTATAGTTTCTGTTGTGGTGATGAATTCATATTGTTAATGATCTTTTCTATAAATACGGTTAATAACAAAGTTGTAGATAACTTACTGATCTACCTTGCGCTAAATTTTTATAGTCATAAGCCTTATGGTTTAAGAATTATGGCTGTTACAACTCTACTATCTGAAATGATTGCTCTCTGAATAGATTTGAATGATTGAATTGTTTGACCTAGATAACTGCCGAATCACATTAAGTGTATTAAAATAAAGTTGTAGGCAATTTCATAAGCTTTCCAGAATGTCCACAACCATATTATTTTGATGTATATAACTCTAGTTATGATCAAAACATGTGGCTATTGTCTTGCAATCCAGAAAATTGCTTAGATGCGAATTTGTTTAGTTACTAGAGAAGAGATTTGCACCTACTCAGTAAAATAAGATGCAACTTGTTATCACCATTGTTCGCCTAAACGGTCATTTAGTCCGTTTACACACCGTTTAAACGCTACACGATGGTACACTATTTCTGTTTAATCGGTTGTTTTGACCATTTAAACGACTGTTTTTCTGTTAAAACACCCGTTTTGCCCAAATAATGGGCTAAACGGTAGGTGACCGACTGTTTAACGTTTAGCGTTTAGGATAACATGGGCTGTCACCATAATGCAATGCTGTTGAACACACTTATGAGAATGCATTCATCACACCATATCATATTATACATGTCATCATATCTACATTCGTGATATCTTATTTCATGCTCATGCATATAGGATCGTCCGAAGGGATAACTCTCCTAGAGTTCAACGAAGAAGAGGAGGAGGATCAGCAGGAGACGCCTCAGTCCACAGCTCCAGCATAAGAGGAGCAAACTCTCGAGGACCTCCCTGAGTGCCCGGATCACCGGCTAACCTCTTACCTCAAAGACAAGCCCCGGAGCATTCTAAGTCTTCAATATTTTACAAAACTTCACTTGAGTCCTTTATGTTTGATGCATTAGGTTATAAGAGTTGATTGGAAACACTTAATGCATAGAACTATCTTGTCCAGTTACATATACCTTTAACCCTGTGTAGGTCCAAGATCGAATATATGCTTAGCCTTGCGTAGACCGGTAGAAGTCGGGTGATTTCCTATCATCTGCGAGATATAGGTGGATACTGAAGCATGGTTGGCTATATTTGCTATCATGAAAAAGAGCCATAGAGAAATAGAAATAGAGGCCGGGCGGAGTCTATGTGTAGGTTGAATCATGTGATTCCGTCTGTGTCGATTAAGAACTATACCATTGTTGGCGCTTCTGACAAGATTGAACACATGCTTCTCACTTAGCTGGCCGGATAACTCGTTTCGACCGCGAAGCCGAGTAGCTCAACTCAGGCCGGGCCCTGTTCTGTAAAAGTGTGCACTCTGGATGGTAGTAAGGATGTGCGGGGAGCTAGACATGAGCCCAAGGGCAGGGTAGTCGTGATCGTCCTGGCATCTGGTTGTCCCTGATTGTGCAGCGCTGGTCGAACCCGTGAAATGTGTACCTGAGTTATACTAAAGGTGACCTAAGGTGACCGTTGATCTGATCTGCTTAGATTGGTGTTAGGAATAAACTCCTAGTTGGTTAAAATCGATTTGAATCGCCGTCTCTCCCGGACAGTGAGAAACTTGGCTAGTCCTAATATCGTAGTAACTGTGTTATGAAATGATGGTTATGATGAACATGAAATTACTACACCGGCTATGGTTACTATTGTATGCTACTAAATGACATACCACATGTTTGGCACAGGTTAATGCTAATCTAGAGATGAATAGCGATAATTAACTTGATGATCGAATTATAATTGTACAACTAAATTAGTTGTTTTTATGCAAAATGTTGTTAAGCTAGCTCCACTTATAAAACCTTGCATAATCCTTAGAGTCACTTTATTTTTGGTTTACGACAGGTAAGTCTAGCTGAGTACCTTCTCGTACTCAGGGTTTTATTCCCATTGTTGCAGATGGTACAGTTTATCATGGCAACTGCAAGAACTGCTTCTGCCCCGCCGTGGACGAGGAGTGAGCCCTAGACAGGCATCTCTTATTAATCCTTATTATATGCTTTTGTGGAAGTGTGATCGTGGGCTGACACTACGTTTAAACAATGATGGCAGATGTTAGTTTTAAACTTTAATGTGCTTCCGCTACTGTTTTACTGAACTTGGTTTGTAATAACCTAAATTCGTACTCTGATGAATGGTAAACTTTATTTAACGTGTGACATGTATGTTGAATCATGTACGATTTTGGTTATATGTTGATGGTTAATTGAGACCCTGGGTGGTATTCGACGGACTACCGGGTTTTTATGGGAAGTATGATAGAGCGACCACTTACGGACTGCCATTGTACTTGTGCTCTTATAAATTGATCGGTTTTGCTACATAGTTAACTTCAGAAAGCTCATGGAGTTTTATGAATCTTGCAGCCGTAGCTATCGCTCCTGTTTCTGCCATCAGAAGAAGGATGTAGGAGTTTTGCCTGTAATTCTGGATTCTAAGCCCACTGCACGAAAGTGATACAGTTATATAAAGCTGTTTACCAGGAGCCTTCATACAATAATGGCTGCATATACAGTTTGTATGTTGGCTGCAGTCTGCCACATTATATAAAGCTGGAGAACTGGCAGGAGATGAAGATGTCGGAAGTTGGAGAACTGACAATGCAAAAGCGCATCATAAAAGGACGGCATGGTCTATCATGATTTTCATTCGCCATTGTTTAGTTTCTCCAAACTCCTGAAAAGTGCACTATACAAAAAAAAGATTTCTCATCACATCAAACTTACGGTACATGCATGGAGTACTAAACGTAACGAAATCAAAAACTAATTGCACAGTTTGCTTTAACTTTGCGAGATGAATCTTTTGAGCCTAATTAGTCAATGTTTGGACAATAATTCACAAATACAAACGAAATACTACAGTAGGGAATCTTCACTATGCAAAATTTGTCTGCGCAAATTTTGCCCAACTAAACGCCGCCCTACAATATTCATTGGTGTGGTAGCTATGGACAAAACAATGTAAATTTGCAAGGGTACGGTTAAATGGCATCCTACTAAGTGAGAATGAGGATACAATCAATTGAATCATTTCGGTTCAAAAATTAGACTCAACCAAACTGAGGGGAACAAACAAAACTGCTGAAGCATTTGCACTCAAACTTAGCAGACATGGTTCATAGAACAATGTTCACATAGAATAATCACTGACAGGGAACGTGAAACCAGTAATAATCTGAAGCTTTCTCTTATCGTGATCACAATGTTTCAATAATAATATGTGATAAATTCAGAGAACCATACACCTTTCTAGGGAGCAGCAAACCCTCCACTATCGATCTAGGAAGCATAAGGTAATCAGTAAATTAAAATGTTACGCATATCCCTCTCCTCTTCGCTGTTGTACTGACAAACCTGAAACAACACCATATGATGCATTCCCAGTCGAACGGGTGTTTACTTCAGTTTACATGATTTGATTAAGCTCGCACCGCGCATAATTACTTCTCATATCAATCAAAGATATAGACATATCCCCTAACAAATCAAAGCTAGAGCCTACTATAGCAACACAAAGAACATAGGTGCATATTGTAACGTAGTCAGACTAGTATTATATCGTAAGACAACGTCAAAATAAAAATTATATGATATTTGCTAAACTAAATAATACAGAATTAATCACATATCACATATGCGAAAAGAACATATGTGACCTAAAAAGTGGGGTACTTCATTTTAGTTTTCAAGTTTAAGATGAATCATAGTTGGATACCTACATTAATAAATTTGGGTATAACACCTCATATAAGTAATAAATATTGAAGAAAAGCAGTTCATTGTACCTGCCAATGTCTTGAGTAGCATCAGAGAACGATAGAACTAACTCTCAAGGTGCTTCTGCAGAACCTATACAAAATACACAGAAGGTACTCAAAATAGATTGAGGCAAATGATCAACATTTGTAGAAAGTCAACTACATAAATAAAAATCAATATTATATGCTCCAATGTTTGACAATATTACAAAATCTCTAAAATATATATTTTGTAGAATCCAAACCAATGCTACAGTCTGATTCTACGACCCAATACAAAAAAGCAGAAGACAATCCTACCTACGATTTCAATCCTAACAACTCTGAATACAAACCGAACCGCCGAGACATGTGCTTGAAACAAAGGAAATATATGACTACCCATCAACACTCAACTCGATTCAAGTAACTTTGCAATTACAAGTCACGTTCTTCATATTTGACTTAGCTGACAAACTGTAGAAGAACCAGACACCCCGCCCCGTATATGAGATTTGATGACAACCTGAAATAAACAGTACATATGGATTGATTGTGCCAACGCAGAAGCAACAACATACTAGTGCGTAACTAATATCAGATCCAGCAAAATTGGTAGACTGACATCCATATCCCAACAGACACCACAAATAGGACCCGTCTGGCACCACACAAGTTAGGCATGCCAAACTGAGTACGGCATTTGTTTGGTTTATCACATACCCCATAGCTTATAGACATTCCACCAAAGTCTTAATATCTAACTGAACAAACATATTATTCACAAAATGTGCATAAGCAAAGTACTCGAGCTATCACAACCAAGTGAAATCATTTGAAAGGATTCAAACAAATGAAATCATTAGTCCCTTGACCAGTGCCTTGTCAACAATACTTACAACAACCCGGATACAGCTGGAACAACTAGATCAGTTATTCTGAATTTCTAAACTCACTCCTTGTCAAGGTGATGGTCTATGATTTCAGATACAGTTTCTAAGAACATGTTTTCACTGGACCCTGGGAGAACAGCATCCTCTGCTTCCTGAATGATGTCCTCAATCTCAGAGGCCCTATTCACAGTTCCCCTGCATAGTATGCGCCCTATGTCATGTGGTGTGAGGCCACGAGCTGCACCTTTCTTCAAAAGCATTGTGCTGATGTGCAGGACACGAGCGCATCGTGGAGGCAGCTCCCACCCATGGAACTTGAGAAGCTTGATGTCTTCTTCAGCATCAAGTGATTTGATGTATTCAATAGTTTCATCATTGAATGGCTCACGGGCTTGGGGCCAGTAAAGCCACTCAAATGTACAATCTTCAAACTGCATAGCATAGGGCAACATAAGTTTCTAATCAGCCATAGGAAATAAATATGGTGCAAGCAGATGAACCAAATACATAATGTAACAGAGAAATAATCACCTTCTCTGGCAAGCAGTAACCATGATCAATTGGAATCAGCTTGTAGTTGCCGCCTTCTCCCTCCTTGCACACTAGAATATTCCCAGCATGACGATCAGCATTAGCTAACCTAATATCTAGTACTGCTATTTTGTGAACCTCCCTGACAGGAAAAGGTCGAGGACCCATATCTTCAGTGCTTCCATTGTTCTCCATGAACATCTGCAGTGAACCAATCTTGAAGCTCTTCCCCCTATGTAAGGTTCGGACCAATGTGGTGGGAGGCACACCAGAAAACCCTACACTGTGACCAGATTTACTATCACTAACTGGATGGTCAAGAATATAAGCTGCAACCTCCCTGAATGCACCTTCCCCTACAATTGTTCCCCTCTTCATCCCCTCGCCATCTGTGGACAACGGAAGGCCCCTTGGGTTGTTTTTGGCCATGGGTTCCTCATCAATAGGCTTAAACACAGCAACATTCTTCTCACCTGCTGCATCTCGCATGAAATAAACACCTCCTGAACCTTCAGCTGACATCACAGGCAGGTGCCCTTTCTCCAGTCCAGCTATGGTTGAATTTATCATCTCCATCACTTCAGGTGACAGCTTTGCTTTTCGGTTAACTATTGGTTCAACAGGAGCAGGCCTAACCCCAACTGATTTTGCGGAGTTCATTGCGCGAGCTTCATTTTGCAGGTTGCCTTTCTCCTGTGGATTGACAACTGTAACCAAAGTATCTCTGTCAACTTGTTGTGTCCGTACCTTTGCTGGTCTGCGGATGAACAAATGAATCACAGCATCATCCCTCTTGCTAATATCAGCTACAAGCTGGTGGTCCTCAAGCTCCTCACCATCATATTCAAGTTTGTGATCCTCAAGATTACCAATATCCTCATCACCCTCTGCTGCAAGCTTGTTCTTGAGAAACTTAACATTGCGGCTCTGGTCCACCTGAAACTGAAACTTCTTTCCAGTGGCAGTCTCAATGTTGATCACACGGAGATCAGACAGCCGAATAACAAGGTGGAGAACATTTCCCTCGGCCAGCCCATAATCCTTGACTGGGCAGTTGTTTCTTGCCAGCTCATGCCCATCCAGCACAAGCCGCTGCTTCGTCACCACAAAGCCCTTGAACCGCTGGATGCGCAGCTTGACCGAGGCAATGGACTCAGATCCCAGCACGCTCATAGGCATGGGTGGCATACCAGGCACAGCAAGGAAAATAAGAATGGAATCCTGCAGCTGTGACCCAGACGAGCAGTGTGGCGACCGGCTGCCATTGAAGCAGATGGGCAGGAAGGCAGGGTCTTCTGGGATCGGCCCCAAGACGATCACACCTGCTGAGGACATATTCACAGGGTCGCTACTAAGGAGACCGGAGCTTCCTCAACAGCTGCTACCACTAATATTTACACTAAATCTACAAAGTTAGATTCCTGAGACTACAAGGCCGGCGCCATGGAGACGGAAATCCAAGGGCTTCTTCCTTCCCGATCCAGGACGGAGGAAACCCTCAGAGAGAGCCGCACAGAACAGCAACCGAGATTACAATCCCATCTTGTGTTCAAATAAAATCAAATCTGCACAAAAATTGCAGAGCTTTCAGTTAACTTTGATACAAAACAAAACAGATGATAGGCGACACGGATGAGAAGGTGCGTACCAGGATTGATATGGTTGGGGGGGGGGAGTGGCGCAGAACCGTCACTTCGCCCTGCCGATGGTCGAATCCCCAATCGCGTAACGGATGCTGCGACGGCATGATGATTTGGAGCGATGAGTCAGGAATTCACTCAAATCCCCAGTAAATCGTAACCAAAAATCAGTGAAATTGCTCACCAACAGGCAACAAAGCAGCAACCCTTGCCCCCTTTTCCCCGATTGGGGGGAGCACACCAAAGGGCCGGCTCCTTCAAACACTCAGCCCGGATGGGGCTGAAGCCCCACGGATTCCTGCCCTCCCAGCCCAAACCTGCAGCATCACATCTCAGATCAGATCACCCCGATCGATTCAAACCCCAAACCCCGAAGCAAGACTAAATTCAACAGAAGTTACAGCGAAAATCGCAGGACGGACTCGTGCGCTCACGGGAGCGGAGGAAGAGATGCAACTCACCACGCCCGAATTAGAGAAATGATATGTAGGCTTCCCAGCCCCAAAGTCCCCAACGTCCCCTTCCTTCTTGCTCCGCGGTTCACGCAGGGAAGAGAGAACAAGAGAGAAAGTGATGGTTGGTTTGCAGTGCACAGCAAGGAAGAAGAGAGAGAAATGGGAGGCAGGAGGAGAGAGAAAGGAAAAGGATGCGGGGGGGCTGCTGATTTTTATTCCTAGGCCCAGTTTAGTTTGCAAGAAATTTTAGGGCCTGTTTAGTTCTCCCAAATTCCCGAATTTGGCACTGTGCAAAAAGAAGATTCCCCGTCACATCAAACTTGTGGTACATGCATGGAGTACTAAATGTTGACGAAATCAAAAACTAATTGCACAGTTTGGTTGTACTTTACGAGATGAACGTTTTGAGCCTAATTAATCAAAGTTTGGACAATTATTACCAAATAAAAACGAATAAGCTACTGTAGCTACAGTGGCCGCAGAATCTGGCGGCGCCGAGTTGGTGTACCAACTAAACGTGGCCTTACAAAATTTTTCACATTCCCCGTCACATCGAATCTTTGGACGCATGCATGAAGCATTAAATATAAATAAAAAATAAAACTATTTACACAGTTTAGACGAAATCCACGAGACGAATCTTTTAAGCCTAATTAGACTATGATTGGACACTATTTGTCAAATAACAACGAAAATACTACGGTGTCCATTTTGCCAAAAATTTTGGAACTGAACTGGGCCCTAGGCTGCGCCGTCCCTTGACGGACGGACGTGACGGTGACCTGACGGGCGCGTCGCAGGCTCGCGGCTTCGCGGAAAGGAGGGTAGGGGAGTTTCCTACCTACGTGACGTTTTTGCCCCTGGGTGCTCGGGTTCAAAGCAATCTCGTGCAGTAAGATTATGGGCTAAGCCTTTATTTAGTTCGCGAAAAGTTTTCCCAAAAAGTGCTACAGTACTCGTCACATCGAATCTTGCGGTACGTACATGGAGCATTAAATATAGACGAAAATAAAAACTAATTGCACAGTTTAGTTGAAAATTGCGAGACGAACGTTTTGAGCCTACTTAGTCCATGATTGAACACTAATTGCCAAATAAAAACGAAACTGCTACAGTAGCCAAATTTCGCACTTTTCACGAACTAAACGCGCGCTAAACTGGACTAGAATTAGAATTGAATGCGTGCCACCTGCAGTAAAGTACTAGAATTGACTAGATCAATTTGGAGAGGTTCTACTAGCTTCCCTCACGTTTATACACGAGCGTCTTGCTTTTTCGTAGAGCATCTGTAAGACTATTCCAAAAGTCATTTTTAATCTTAGTTTTTTTTGCAAGATTGAAAAAAACTCTTTCCAATAACTCCTTATCATAGGTAGATGAAGAAAAAGAAGTGGAGAAGAATAAAGACAAAGGATAGGGTTCTCGATGTATACATACCAGAGAGAAAAAAAAGTATAAAAGTGGTTAGAGGTGGTTTAGAAATAGTCAGGGGTTCCTAATGTAAAATTGTCGTCTAGCTTTTACAAGTGAGATATTGAAAAATGGTTGGAGAAAGCCAACAAATATATTCCCTACTTTTTCAGCGACTTGGAAGACTCATTGATTTAGCAATTCTTTTTTTTTAATTATTGGAGATTGCCGACTAAATATGCTGGGAATCCCCACGATGGTAGATTGATCGGAGGGATGCGTGAGACCAAGAACAAGAAGGCAACAGAGACACAAGATTTAGACAGGTTTGGACCGTCAGCACGATGGTTGAGGCGCCGTCATGATCGGGGGCTTCGTTAAAAACAACTTGAGCTGCTCAAAGGCCGTATCAGCCTCCTCCGACCAGGAGAAGCGCTCAAAGACCTTGAGTAGTTTGAAGAACGGTAGTCCCTTTTCGCCGAGGCGTGATATAAAACGGCTGAGAGCAACCATGCACCCTGTGAGCTTCTGTATATCATTTACGCATGTCGGTCGTTTCATATTGGTAATGGCGGAGATCTTGTCAGGGTTGGGTTCGATGTCGCGGGCGCTGATGATGTAGCCCAAGAGTATGCCTGATGGAACTCCAAAGATGCACTTTGAAGGGTTCAACTTCCATCGGTATCTTTTCAGGTTGGTGAACGACTCTTCGAGGTCGACGATGAGATTGTCGGCGGTTTTGGATTTGACGACCACATCGTCGATGTAAGCTTCGATGTTTGCGGCCTATCTGTTGGTCAAGGCACATATGGATAGCCCTTTGGTAGGTCGCCCCGGTGTTTTTGAGTCCGAAAGACATGGTGGTATAGCAATACGCACCGAAAGGCGTGATGAACGATGTTTTGATCTGGTCGTCCTCTTTGAGGGATATCTGGTGATAGCTGGAGTAACAGTCGAGGAAGAAGAGGAGTTCATAGCCGGCGGTGGAGTCTACAACCTCGTCTATTCAGGGCAGACCGAAGGGGTCTTTAGGGCAGTGTTTGTTGAGATCAGTGCAATCAACACACATTCTCTATTCTTTATTCTTCTTTTGAACAAGAATTGGGTTTGCCAGCCACTCAGGATGATACACTTCTTTAATAAATCTAGCTGCTAGGAGCCGTTTTATTTCTACCCTAATAGCCTCCTTCTTGTCTAGCGCGAATCGTCGGAGCTTCTACTTGATCGGCTTCGTGGTCGGCGAGACATTCAAGGAGTGCTTGATCTTTCCCCATGGTACCCTCGGCATGTCTGTAGGTTTCCAAGCAAACACGTCGACTATTTGGGGTCAAGATGAGCCCTAATCTTGGCAACCTTGGTGGGGTCATCGAGGCCGAGGCTGACCTCCTTCGTTTCCTTACACTTGGCGGAGGCACGTAGAGGCTCCAGCGCTGGGATCTCCAGGTCGTCGATGGGCACCTCTTGGCATCGATGACCATACTGACCATCTGGATGGAGAGGTCGATGGCTTCGACATGGGAGAGACTCTCTATTTCACAGGCATAGACGATGGAGAGGTTGGCCCACAGAGCCAGAACTCCTACAGGCGCGGGCATCTTCAATACCAAATAGGCGTAGTGTTGTATGGCTATGAACTTAGCTAGAGCTAGCTGACCAAGTATGGCATGGTAGACGGTGTTGAAGTCAACGACGTAGAAGTTGATGTGCTCGACATGGAAGTTGCTAGCCGTGCCGAATTGTATCGAGAGGGTGATCTCTTCAAGCAGTTGGCATGCCCTACTAGGTACCACCCCCCAGAAGGAGTCGAAGGGAGTAAGGTCTTCTACTCCAAGGTCCAGCTTCTTTAGGGCTTCGGCGAAGAGCAGGTTCAGTGTGCTTCTACCGTCGATGAGTACTTTCCTAAAGAGTACTTTCTTGACGGTTGCATCGAGAACGAGGGGGAAGCGCCATGTGTAAGGGATGTCCACCCACTGGTCGGCCCTGCTAAAAGTGACGGGGACATCAGACCAGGGGCGATGATAGCATTGTCTAAGTTGACGGCGAGCACCCAGCGAGCGGTGAGTTTTCGATCTCTTCTATTCTCGACGGTGGTGAGGCCTCCGAAGATAGTGGCAACCACTTTGTCATGATCCTAGAAGGTGTTATTGTTGTCCCCAGGTGGTCGATGACCTCTGGCTTCAGTTGTCATTGTCGTCATCCTTCTTTTTGCCTGGAACTCCTTAGCCAAGCCAAGGCAGACCCTCATCTTGTGCTTGTTGTTCTTGTGGAGGGGGCATGGGCCTTCGAGGATTTTCTTGTATTGCTCGTCAGTAGTTATGTTTGGTGTGAGGTTCGTTAATGGTGGCGATGATGTTGTCTGGTCGACGGTGGTGATACTGACCAGCTTTAGACCATTCTAGCCGACCACGACTACTGTCCTGATGGTGACCGTGGTTGTCGTAGCGGTGGTCACTGTGGCGTCATTTGTCAGGGGCGATCGTCGATGCGGCGAGTTGAGCGGTGAGTGCCTACATCCTTGTTGAAGCGAACTTCGACCTCTTCAGCGTCGGCATATTGATCAGCGGTTATGATCATCTCACCAATCTCCCTTGGTGGCTTACTGATTGAATTTGGAGCGGAGGTCACGGTGATGGAGTCCTCAGACAAAGGCGGTGATGACTTCTGCTTTCCGTGATGTTGGGAATAGAATTCCTTATCTCGGAAAAATGTCTGATGTAGCTATGGGGAAGCTCAGACAGTTTTTGATAAATACGATTCAAATCATGCTTGGTGCCTGGCCGAGTACACGTAGCCATGTAATTGTTGGTGAAGACCTTCTTCAACTATTCCCAAGATTCGATGGAATCTAGGGAGAGGCTCATGAGCCTAGTTCATTGTGGTCGGCGTGAGCATGATAGGAAGATAGTTCACCATGACACTAGTATCTCCCCCCGTGGCACGCACAGCTGGTGGCATAAGCTTGTAGCCACTGTGTGAGATTTATTCGCCCTCTCGTAGGGCTCGACCCCTGGTGATTTTGAAACCACAGGGCCACTAGAGTGTTTGGAGTGCCCTCGTGAATGCTTAGGGCCCTTCGGAATCATCACCGTTGGGATCGGGAGCATTATCAACATTAAGTAGCTAGAGGGCTGCATCTGGATTACCGAATTCTTGCTCGTATTCTTGATGTCGGCGTACTTCCTCCTCATGCCAAGAGAAACGGTGCCCATCGATATGATGTCGTGCATCCCAGAGGTTGTTGATGTGTTCTTAGACATCTTTGATCGACTTCTTGGTTGTGTTGGCGAGGGTTGTTGATATGGTTCCCCCTAGCTCCCCCTGGAGGGGTTGTCTAGCATTACAATATTGGTTAGTGAAACGGCTTCTGCTGGGGCAGCGATTGGATCTTGATGTGGTGGATCAGCGATTTGAGCTTGTCAAGTAGGAAGGTCCCTGATCCTAGCGGATCTCATTGACCTGGCAGTATGTAGCTTTAAGCATTGCGGCGACCTTGGCGACCTCTAGCGTTTGTTCGAGCCAAGCAAGCTTGTTGGTGGCCATGACCAAGTTGGCGCTTGGAGTCTTGTAGACATCATGGCTATTAACACGGATGAATTTGTCATCGAGGTTACGGCAAAGTGGGCGTGGCCTCCCTTGCGAGTCAAGTTGTTCTCCATTGCGAACAGCCTCGGCTAACACAATGGCAGCCTCATTCGCTCAGCGCTGCGCATGGCTGGTGTTTCTGTTGAGGTGCTGTTGGTGCTCCTCATCATTTTCCCCCATCATGGGATGGCTTGTTGGCATTGACATGAAAAATCCTTCCCCCGAACCCTGGCGGGAAAGGAGGAAAATCAGAGGGAGTCTCGGAGATCGTTTTCATGAAGCCTTGCGATTCGGGGCTCGGGGTCTCTTCTAAGATGGTGTGGAGAGATTTCTTATCAAACTAGCGAATTGCCACCATGTTGATCATAGGCGCGGCCTGGTCGGTGATGAGGTCGGTGAATGGATGAACATCGCCAAGCTGATCAGTGGTTGGATGAATTCCACCGATATAGTCGGCGAATTTTCCCCCTAAGGGCGTCTTGGTAGGAGGCGGCGATGCTGGTGAGCCCAAAGGGTAGGTCTATTAAGGCGCCATGTCTTTGGCTATGCTGATCAGGCCTAGGCACATTAGATCTGCGAGGTAGCTGACGCAAAGCGGCTAGTCGATGATGGATCATTCGCGCTTCCTACTGTCATGGCGATGACAAGGGGCTCCTTGGACCGCCTACGACAGAGGGAGTGTATGGAGTGGTCAGAGCATGTTGTTTGGTGGTGCAGACGTGGCGAAAACTCCTCGTCATCTATAGGTCAGACAAGGGCTATTTCGGCAATGGACAAGTAGTTGGAAAGCTTCTGGTTTACCATGATCGATAGATGCGACCAAGTCATCGTTGTCGATTTGCTTCCTCGGGTACCGAGGGAGCGACCGATGAGTTGCTGATGAAGATGGCCTCAGAGGTGGTTCTAAGATCAGATCTGCTGGCACAGGCCTAGGCGTAATCGATGCAAGTAGAGTTCTACACCGGCTCGATGATCTCCCCATCACCAGTTGTCGTTGATGAGCCAGGAGATTGACCCAATCATGAAGGTTTGGCCAGGCTTCGGGGAGAACTGGAGAGCTCAGAAATCATACCATCTTGTTTGCCATGAAATAGCACGCACACCCCTACTTGGCACGCTAACTGTCGACTAAATATGCTCGATAGTCCATCGAGGGGGATCCCCACTGATGGTAGATTGATCGGAGGGATGCGCGAGATCAAGAACAAGAAGGCAACAGAGACACAAGAGTTAAACAAGTTCAGGCTGTCAGCACAATATAATACCCTACTCCTGTGGTCTGTTGGTTTGTATTGGCTATCGTATGATATTTCATATGTTTTGAGGGGGTCCCCTACTCGCCTTATATAGTCCGGGGTAGGATTACAAGTTGGTTAGATCTAGGAGATAACCGGTAAGTAATAACAGATTATAGGAATCACGAGATTGAGCATATCCTAACAGATCTCGTAGCATCTTTAGGATATCACCCTTGATGTCTTGCAAGTACATGCCGAGTAGTACCGTGCACCATAAGTCTTCATCTTGTGGGCTGGACTACCCCTGGCGATGTGACCCATGCAGTCTGCCATGGGTATCTAGGGTCATACCCCTCATAGAGATGCTCTACCTCCCATGATTTTCTAGAAAACTTTTTGATATTTAAGGGCCCTTCATTCTAAATTATAAGATGTTTTGGATTTTCTAGATATATTGTTTTTATATATATCTAGACATACTGTATATCTAAGTGTATAGCAAAAACAATGTATCTAGAAAAGTCAAAACTGTCCTGTAACTTGGAATGGATGGAGTAGGTATGAGTAAAGTAGAAGTCAAATACTTGTATGGTTCCTATGAAAATTGTTTCAATAGATTTATGTAATTGGAATGGCTTCTAAGTTGTATGACTATACAACTTTATTCGTTAGGTACAAGTAGATTGGACGAATGTTAGTCTAAAAATAAAAATATATACTAAAATACATAATATAGGAATAGTCCCTCAATACCAAAATACTTGATATTTTGACAAATTAGTAGTGAAGGTAATTACACCCCTATTAAATTGATGGCTTCATTTGCCATGCGGAAGAGAGAGAGAGCCAAACAGGGGTTCGCTTAATGTGGCAACTGCCCCCTAACTCTCTAAGTACGCCACATTGACATGTCTTGTGAGACAAATTTGAATCCCAAGGTGTCAATCTTTCTTGAAACGGGTAGTACTTTTCTGAGACTAGAGGGAGATGATAGGGATTATGTTCAATAGGCAAAAGGAAATAATGAAATACTTCAAATAAGGAAAAATGAAAGTTTATAAGAACGAAGGTTGTAACTTGTCGGGGTTATGATACTCTCGATATCTCCAGCCACCGATTAGTTAGCTGCTCGGACGGTCCATGGTATGCCAGCTAGTATAAGCCCAAACGATTAAGACCTAGCTAAGTCGAGTGGGCCTAGGCCAAACACTAAGGCTAGGGGTCCACCACTGACCCCTTCCCTCTACCTTAGCCACACACTACGCAATAACTCATGACCTCTCGTCATCCCGACCCCTAGGAGGAATGGGGAGAGATCGAGCACACCAAGTGTGCCTACCCTAACAAGAGCAGGCACACCATACTAACCCCACAAGGACCGAGGGAACAACAATCATCTTAGCCTGGTTAGATGGCATCCCTGCGCCACACAGCGCAAACAAGACAACACCGCAAAGCGATGATGGCCAGTACGGAGACCCACTGTCCAAATATGGCCCATCGAGACATATGTATGATTCCACCCACCAAGGGATGGGATCCATGACGATGGACTTGACTTAAGAGGCCACTCCAACCATCAAGGACCACGACCCCAGAGCCTGGGATCATGGCCACCAACTCCACCAATAGCAAGACTGATCAGTGACCTAGGGGCTGGCTACCAACCCCTGTATGACACCCTTGAATGATTAGGAGGTGATGATGAAGGCCACAGCGAGACCACGTCGCGCAGGACGGCTGGTGAAACACCACCGTTCCCATAGTGCCGCCATGATCGGCACTGCAGCACCACAGTCACACCATGCTATGACATGGGCATAAGACCATGACGACAGCCACACTCGGACATGCACCACAAGATGGCGTTACTTGCAAGCCAAGTTAGCTAGGCCCCCTCTCTTAGGCCCACGACCCCTCGGTTGGGAGAACCTTCTTCTTTATATGTGGCCTGGCCCTAGACTCTATATAAAGGTAGCTAGGGCACCCTTCTTAGTATCATCCTAACACTTTTCTGAACTCTCAAAGCTTTCCTTCAGGCAGTCCATCTCCTATCTCTAGTTCTCCTACCTCTTTCACCATTCTTGCACCCCCCATTGTAAGAACTTTAGAGCATTCAAGCGAGGAACAAGCACTTGATCATCTCTAAGACTGTATGTAGGGCTCCGACCTAAATCAGTATAACTCCTTATATCTTTTGGATGCTACCATAGTCTTCCTGGAGCAGCGCGACATTCGTATAAATTTACTAGTCGATCTATAAAACACTGACAGTTGTTGTGCCAGGTAGGGGATAGTTGTGCACTCTCGTTGTTGAAGAAGGAAGCGATGGCTCCATGCACCTAAATCGGACTTGCTCTTGGCATGGCCCCCAATGGCCACATCCACTTAGGAAGCCTCGAGTTCACCGACGTCGATGGGCCAGCACCTGTTGACGGTCTTCTCCCTGGCCAAGCCCTGCACTTTGGGGACCTAGACTTCATAGCCGAACACATGGTCCAGCTATGCCTCAGCGAAAGGAATGTGGTCTAGCCACACATCCCGATGCCTGATCATGGATCGGCCCTCGTTGGTCCCACGATCAGTCGATTCTGATGCGCTAGCATGCAAGATTAATGCCTATCTTAGGGTGAACCCCGAGCCAGAGCTAAGCCGACGTGTTTTATACATGTTGGCGAACGCTTTCGTCCTAGCTCTCCTAGAGTGGGCCCATGCTGCCAGAGGCCAAATTCTAGAACCCTAGCTGCTGCACTGCCCTCCGAAATACGGGATGCGATCACACTCTTCAAGCGAGAGCTAGCTAGGCACAATAGCCATATGATGACTCTAGGTTCCTCTAGGTTTGTGGGGATGATGGAGCGAGATCCAGATTATGTCTATGACCTCCTGTCGATGACCCTAGGAACATTGGATTCTGAGTCTGATTCCAAGGGGAGCTGTCATCCACTAAGAGAATGCAACATGTTGCACCTCTCGGAGGATGGGGCAGGCAGCATCAAGAGGCGTGGAGGACGATGCCTCTTTGATTCCACACACCCCTAGGGAACAGGTGGAGTATGACTAGGAGCACCTAGAATGAGCTAGGGCCTGTGAAGCCGAGCAGGTCGATGAGCAATGCGGCGACGGGTGCCCTAGCCTGCAACACCTCGATGCTAAGGGCATGCAGGCATAGGCACGCCGCGTGTATGACTAAATCTAACAAGGCAAGAGGGAAATGCCTATCTTCCCTTGAGCTAGTTAGAACATCACGGCGGCCACCATGATCATGCGAATGGCCCCTATACCCTCGACCAATGAAGGAAAGCGCCCTACCTTGTCTGCTCCACCTGATTTCTTAGGGTCCTCACTGAGTGGGCATCCTTGGCCCGATCGTTCCCTAGTTGGCTTTGATTCGCGCCGGTCGAAGGAGAGCCGTAGGTAGATGTTCGGTGTATTCTCGGTCAGAGAAGCAGGTCGAGTCAGAAGCAAGCATCGCCCCTCCTTGGCCAAGCCTTCTGGTCAAAGAAGCGGGTTAGAGTCAGAAGCGAGCGTCGCCCCTCCTTGGCTAGGGCTTCCAGTCAGAGAAGCAGGGTCGGAGTTAGAAGCGAGCATCACCCCTCCTTGGCCAGGCCTTCCGGTCAGAGACTGGATCGCTCTTCCTAGCCTATCGTTAGGTATCTGGGCCAGCCTAGGAGTTGCACATTGTTTGTAATGTCATCTGCTGGGCTGAGCTTTTGCTGGGAAGTAGGCCCATTAAGGACCTCGGGTTTATGAACCCGACACGTTAAGAGAATTGCTTAAATAAATACTTATAGATGAGATCATAACTTTATACCTCTGCTTTAGTAGGCTTACCCTTGTTTGTCTTTGTTCATATTTTATATAGGGTATTGCATGATTGGTTGTGATTCATCGACAATCTCCATCAATCACAATCAAACCACTCAAGAGGAAGCTCAACACTAGTTCCTAAAGCTATGGCTGATAGCACTTTACGTGAATTCTTTGCTCCAAGCACCGAGAACATCTGCACTAGACCAACACTCAAAACCAATAACCTTGAGTTTGAACTCAAGCCAAGCCTCATCAACATGGTGCAAGCTACCCCATTTAGTGGAAAGGCACATGAAGATGCTAGTGCTCATCTCTAGAATTTTCTAGAGATTAGCAGCATAATCACCATCAAGGATGTCGGCTCAAGATATCATACTACTCCATCTCTTTCCATTCTAGCTAGTGGGAAGGGCGAAGCAATGGTTGTATACCAACAAAGATAACATCAATACATGGGCAAGATGTTCGAAGGCCTTTCTAGCAAAGTTTTTCCCTATAGGCAAGACCAATGCCTTAAGAGGAAAGATTTCCAACTTCCAACAGCAGAAAGGAGAAACCATTCCAGAAGCATGGGAACATTTTTAAGAATATATTTCAAATTGTCCTCATCATGGAATGGAAGATTGGTTGCTCATGCAAAGCTTTTATCATGGATTAACTCAGAAAGCTCATGAACAACTCGATGCTACTGCTTGGAGGATCATTTATGTCACTTGCCCTTAGAAAAGCTGAAACTCTTATGGAGAAGATAGCCTCTAACCAAGGATGGTCTCAATACAATATTCAAACATGTAGTCAAGAGGAGAGAAGGACGATGAAGTTGAAGAAGTTGAGACACAAGAACAGGAAATGCAACAAGTTTTTCATGACACCACATTCCTACCGTTTCCATGCAGAAATCGAAAAGCTAAAATGGATGAGTAGTTTGGTCAGTTTGTAGAGGTAATTCAAAAGTTATATATCAATATTCCTCTGCTAGATGCTATTTCAGGTATCCACCTATGCGAAGTATCTCTAAGACATTCTGAACAACAAAAGACCACTGCCCACCACTGAGGTAATCAAGTTAACGGAGGAGTGTAGAGCCACCATCATCAATGCATCATTAGTGAAGAAGAAGGATCCAGGATGTCGCATTATCGATTGTTCGATCGGAAACCAAAATTTTGAGAATGCGCTATGCGACCATGGAGCCAGCGTTAGTGTCATGCCCAAGAAGGTTTTCGACAAGCTCAACTATTCAATGCTCACACCAACATCGATGTGCCTGCAACTAGTCGACCAATCGGTCTGCTATCCTACAGGAATCGCCAAGAATATTCTAGGTAAAAATAAGAAACTTCTTTGTTCTAGTGGATTTTGTAGTACTTGACATGCATGACGACATGAAGACACCTCTCATACTTGGAAGACCTTTCCTGAGCACTACAAATGCACACATCGATGTCGGAGCCAGAGAAACCAAATTCCATATCAATGGCAAGGAAGAGCGACTCACCTTCAAGCCAAGACCGGAACAATGCTCTAATTTGGAGTGGTGTGAGAAGCAAATACAACCATCAAGGTCTCTATCTCCAGGACCGACTAATGCACCCAAAGAATAAATATAACTGGAGAAGTCCGGTTCGACGAACTTCAAATTCCAAACCCTTGCCGAGAGATAAAATCGGTAGTTATCCGTATTTACTTTTTACATTGCATTGGCATATTTAATTTTCAATACTTATGTTAGAAAAATAAAATAAAAATTCTCATCATGACACTATAAAATTCAAGCCCCATGTAAATAATTTTTACTGGAGTAAAAACCCATAAGAAATATTTACCGTGGAGGCGTAAAATTTTAAAAATACCATTCATTCATCTTCTTATATTTCATAGTATTATAAAATATTCTTGCATTGCATTTATATATGTGTGTATATGGTAAAAATACATACAACCAGGACCCACAGGAAACATGGAGGGCCCACTCAACTACCACCCATCACTTCTATCTCCACCATCACCTCCATTTCCACCTCCGTCTCCACTTAGGTCATGTCTCCACTGAATTCGCACTAACGACCATCCATTCTCACTTAATCACAAAGCAAGGAAATATCGAGGGAAGAGTAGGCCTAGTTGGCCACCATGTGGGGTCGATCGACCCCACCACTTGGCCAGCCAGCCATGCTACTCTACCGCCTATAAATGGCACTCCTCCTGCTTCCTCTCGGCCTCACACACTCACAATCCAGCATCGAAGTTCGAAATTTCAAATTCCCAAATTCATAATTTAAGAATTATAACACCCTAGTGTTAAGCTTTGCATTTGGCATTTGCATTTCATGAGCACAAGCATCATTCAAGCATTCATGAACATGGACATATGCAATTTCATCTCATTCTTATACCTTATCACTTGAAATGTTGATTTTATATATATGCTTATGCTTGCAATCATGTATGCCCAATTTATGAGATGGTGGTGAGGTAATTAAAACACCTTAGGCATATCTAGAATGATAAATGGAACAATGTTTATATTCATGACATAGACCAAATTTGCTTCTAAGTGTTGGTTTCATTTGAAATGCCATTTTTATGATGCTAGTTTGACTAAAGTTGAACAGTAGCTTAGAGTGTTTGCATGGCTATGTGACCTAAATAAAAGTTGTAGTACTTGTCATGGGTAACAAACTTTATTTAAGGGTCATGAGCTAATTTAGTGTCTAACATGGTCAAATAGAGTTCACAAGTATCAACAAAATGCTATTTTCAAAACTTGAAATTCCGCATCTTTAACCGGTTTTCAGTTTCAATGTAGCCCACTTTGGAGCAATGTAGTTTGTAAACCAGTTCGAATTAGACCATGATCATTAAAGCAAAGTTGTAGTACTTACATAGCTCTACAACTTTCACTAATGCCATTTTCACTAATTCACCATGGATTAGGAGTTACATGTACATGAACTTGCTCTATCAGTCGTATGTTGCAGGCTTGAAACCAGCCAGAGCAATGTGGCCGTCAGTGGCCGATCGGGCACAGGCCATGGCTGAGCTCATGCTGAAGAGGCCGCCGCCCATCCCTGCACTAACTCGCACCCTCACTCTCTTTCTTTCTCTCGCTCTCGCACTCGCTGAAGCGGAACCACAGCGCCGCCATCACCACCACACCTCCATTGAGCTCACTCACCTGCTGCCACCACGTGCCATTGTCCAATATCTCATGCGCATAGCTCCGCCACCACCTCCTCCACCTTGTTGACCCACTAGCACCACCATTTGAGCAAGGGTAAGGCTGCATTATGTGTCACCATCGCCGCCAAGCTCCGACCTTACCGTGGCCAGCCTTATCCACCGCTCCTCCTACCTCTTTCTCCCTGGTTCTGTTATCATCTTAGGTCATAGATGCTGACGTCATTATTTATTTAACCCCTACCACTGTCGTCACATGGGAACGCGCAACACCACCATGCACATCCGCCATGGCTGTAAGCATGCGCTAGCCACCGTCGACTTCACTAGCCACCCTTAGCCTGCTCTGGTACCCGTTACCGTGTCACCTAGAGGTGTTGCACCTTCCACGATGATGGAGACCTACCTTTGGCCACCATCTCATAAGAACGGTGACACCACCGACGTGCTCTATGCGCCACCATGCCATCATGGACATGGCCAAAGCTCACCACCGCTTCACCGTGGCTCGATCCGCATCGTAGAGCTTTGCTAGGGTTCATATATGCCGCAGCAGTTCTCTTCTTGGCTTGCCGTCGCTGGAGACAACAAGCCCGCCGTAGCGCAGCGCCACCATCCGCCATTAGTGCCACCGCCATAGTCAACCGTCGTTATAGGTTTGACCATCTAGCTCGCTGGATGCGGAATGTGATGGAAAACACGTCAGTGCCGACCGCACCGCCAGAGACCTCACCGTCGGCGAGTTCGCCACCGGTCAAGCCGGTGCTCTGCTCTGTCTCTCTATCATGTGGGTCCTATTGACCTATGGGTCCCAGTCATCAGTCACAGTGGGGTATATACACCGGGTGCACCTAGTAGTAGCGCTCAATTTGAAATTTGATTTTCCTTATTAAATTTTTCATATATTTTGTTACAAACTTCAAAAATTCATATCTAGAGCTAGGAGTGTCCAAATGGGGGTGAACCAAATTTTGTTGGATTCATCATGAAGTGTACTATTTGAGAAAAATATGAAATCTACTATTGAGGGTATTTTCTGGGTGAATTAAATTGAGCAAGATAAGTGCTTTTAAAGTAGTTTATATCTTGTAAAATACATAACTTGAGCTAGGAAAGTGATAAAAATGTTATTCCAATTTTGCTGGTCTTGTGTTGACATGCTATAGCTGAGGAAAAATACTAAACCTACAGTAAGCATACTTGTAATGTGGTCTTCATATTTAATCCTAATTAATTGCTAGTTTCTAGTGAAATTAATTGGGGTAAAAATATATAAAATATGAGCATACAATTTTTTACACAGTATTCTCATGCTAGGAGGAAAGTAAGAAAAATATTAAATCTATTGCTTGATACTTTTCACTATGTTAAACCATTTTTGCTAAAATAAGCCTATGTGACTTGTCATTTTTGTAGAGGTAGCTATACTTATCCAAATGACATGAAATTTGTACAAGGGTCATTTGTAGGCTACTGTAATTTTCTCAGAATTTATTAAGCACTAGAAATATTTATCCCTTAAATTACCTTATTATCTAAGGAAATTAATAAATGAATATAAATAATTTAGTTATGTTTAACCAAGATGTTTTCTGTGGTGCTTGTGATGCATATGATCTATTGATGTTATTAGTTAAGCTTAGAAGCAATTGGTTATATGCAACTAGTTAATTATTGCTTTATAATTTAACTAGATGACTGCATGTGTAGTTTCCGTTGTGGTGATAATATCATGATGATAATGACCTTTTCTATGAAACTTATTAATAACAAAGTTGTAGATAACTTACTTATCTACCTTGTGTTAAATTTTCATAGTCATAGGCCTTATAATTTAAGAATTATAGCTGTTAGAAGTCTGCTGTTAGAAATGCTTACTCTCTAGATAGATCTGAAAGATTGAATTATTTGACTTTGATAACTGCTCAATCACATTAAAATGATTAAAAGAAAGTTGTAGGCAATTTCATAATCTTTCCATAAAGTCGACAACCATATTATTTTGATGTGTATAACTCTAGTTATGGTCAAAATAAATGGGTACTATCTCGTAGTCTAGAAAATAATTTACATAAGTTTGTTTAAGTTACTAGAGAATAGATATGCACCTACTCAGTAAAAGAAAATTTAACTTGTTATCACCTTAATGTAATGCTGTTGAAAACACGTATGAGGATGCATTCATCACATCATATCATATTATACATGTCATTATATATGCATTCGTGATATCTGATTTCATGCTCATGCATATAGGATCGTCCGAAGGGATAACCCTTTTGGAGTTCAAAGAAGAAGAAGAGAAGGAACAGCAGGAAACACCTTAGGCCGTAGCTCCAGAAGAAGAGGAGCAAACTCTTGAGCACCTTCCTGAGTGCCCGAATCATAGGCCAACCTCTTTCCTCAAAGACAAGCCCCGGACCATTTTAAGCCTCTTATGTTTTACAAAATATCACTTGAGTCCTTTATGTTTGATGCATTAGGTTATAAGAGTTGATTCGAAACACTTGATGCATAGTTCTACCTTGTCCAGATACATACACCTTTAACCCTATGTAGGTCTAGGATCAAATATATGCTTAGCCATGCTTAGATCGGTAGAAGTCGGGTCATTTCCTGTCACCAGCGAGATATAGGTGGATACCGAAGCACGGTTGGCTATATTTGCTATCGTGGAAAAGAACCATGGGGTAATGTAACTAGAGGTCGGGTGGAGTCTATGTGTAGGTTAACTCATGTGATTCTGTCTATGCCGGTTAAGGACCATACCATTGTTGGCACCTTTGACAAGATTGAATGCATGCCTCTCACTTAGCTGGCTGGATAACTCATTTCGACTATGAAGCCGAGTAGCTTAACTCAGGTCGGGCCCTGTTCTATAAAAGTGCGCACTCTGGATGGTAGTATGGATGTGTGGGGAGCCAGACATGAGCCCAACGGTAGGCCAGGCCTAAACGTCCTGGAAGTTGGTTGTCCCTGATTGTGCGGCGCTGGGTGAACCCGCAAAATGTGGACCTGAGTTGTACCAAAGGTGATCTAAGGTGACTGTTGATCTAGTCTGCTTGGGTTTGTGTTAGGAATAAATTCCTAGCTGGTTGAAAACGATTTGAATCGCCGTCTCTCCCGGACAGTGAGAAACTTGGCTAGCCCCAACATCGTAGTAACTGTATTATGGAATGATGGTTATGATGAACTTTTCACTATGTTAAACCATTTTTGCTAAAATAAGCCTATGTGACTTGTCATTTTTGTAGAGGTAGCTATACTTATCCAAATGACATGAAATTTGTACAAGGGTCATTTGTAGGCTACTGTAATTTTCTCAGAATTTATTAAGCACTAGAAATATTTATCCCTTAAATTACCTTATTATCTAAGGAAATTAATAAATGAATATAAATAATTTAGTTATGTTTAACCAAGATGTTTTCTGTGGTGCTTGTGATGCGTATGATCTATTGATGTTATTAGTTAAGCTTAGAAGCAATTGGTTATATGCAACTAGTTAATTATTGCTTTATAATTTAACTAGATGACTGCATGTGTAGTTTCCATTGTGGTGATAATATCATGATGATAATGACCTTTTCTATGAAACTTATTAATAACAAAGTTGTAGATAACTTACTTATCTACCTTGTGTTAAATTTTCATAGTCATAGGCCTTATAATTTAAGAATTATAGCTGTTAGAAGTCTGCTATTAGAAATGCTTACTCTCTAGATAGATCTGAAAGATTGAATTGTTTGACTTTGATAACTGCTCAATCACATTAAAATGATTAAAAGAAAGTTGTAGGCAATTTCATAATCTTTCCATAAAGTCAACAACCATATTATTTTGATGTGTATAACTCTAGTTATGGTCAAAATAAATGGGTACTATCTCGTAGTCTAGAAAATAATTTATATAAGTTTGTTTAAGTTACTAGAGAATAGATATGCACCTACTCAGTAAAAGAAAATTTAACTTGTTATCACCTTAATGCAATGCTGTTGAAAACACATATGAGGATGCATTCATCACATCATATCATATTATACATGTCATTATATATGCATTCGTGATATCTGATTTCATGCTCATGCATATAGGATCGTCCGAAGGGATAACCCTTTTGGAGTTCAAAGAAGAAGAAGAGAAGGAACAGCAGGAAACACCTTAGGCCGTAGCTCCAGAAGAAGAGGAGCAAACTCTTGAGCACCTTCCTGAGTGCCTGAATCATAGGCCAACCTCTTTCCTCAAAGACAAGCCCCGGACCATTTTAAGCCTCTTATGTTTTATAAAATATCACTTGAGTCCTTTATGTTTGATGCATTAGGTTATAAGAGTTGATTCGAAACACTTGATGCATAGTTCTACCTTGTCCAGATATATACACCTTTAACCCTATGTAGGTCCAGGATCGAATATATGCTTAGCCATGCTTAGACCGGTAGAAGTCGGGTCATTTCCTGTCACCAGCGAGATATAGGTAGATACCGAAGCACGGTTGGCTATATTTGCTATCGTGGAAAAGAACCATGGGGTAATGTAACTGGAGGTCGGGTGGAGTCTATGTGTAGGTTGACTCATGTGATTCTGTCTATGCCGGTTAAGGACCGTACCATTGTTGGCACCTTTGACAAGATTGAACGCATGCCTCTCACTTAGCTGGCTGGATAACTCATTTCGACTGTGAAGCCGAGTAGCTTAACTCAGGTCAGGCCCTGTTCTATAAAAGTGCGCACTCTGGATGGTAATATGGATGTGTGGGGAGCCAGACGTGAGCCCAACGGTAGGCCAGGCCTAAACGTCCTAGAAGTTGGTTGTCCCTGATTGTGCGGCGCTGGGTGAATACGCAAAATGTGGACCTGAGTTGTACCAAAGGTGATCTAAGGTGACTGTTGATCTGGTCTGCCTGGGTTTGTGTTAGGAATAAATTCCCAGCTGGTTGAAAATGATTTGAATTGCCGTCTCTCCTGGACAGTGAGAAACTTGGCTAGCCCCAACATCGTAGTAACTGTATTATGGAATGATGGTTATGATGAACATAGAATTACTACACCGGCTATGGTTACTATGGTATGCTACTAAATGATATACCACATGTTTGGCATAGGTTAGTTGCTAATCTAGAGATGAATAGCTATAATTAACTTGATGACCGAATTATAACTATATACTTCATTTGGTAAGCTTTTTATGCAAAATGTAGTCAAGCTAGCTCCACTTATAAAGCCTTGCATAATCCTTGGAGTCACTTTATTTTTGGTTTATGATGGGTAAGTCTAGCTGAGTACCTTCTCGTAGATGGTATAGTTTATCATGGCTATTGCAAGAACTGCTTCTAGTCCCGCCATGGACGAGGAGTAAGCCCTGGGTAGACATCTCTTATTAATCCCTCCCTTATGCTTTTGTGGAAGTGTGATCGCTAGCTAGCGCTATATTTAAAACAATGTTGCAGATGTTGGTTTCAAACTTTTAATTTGCTTCTGCTACTATTTTACCTAAACTTGGTTTCTAATAACCTTAATTCATACTCTAATGGATGAACTATATGTGTGAACTTTATGTAACATGTGACATGTATGTTGAATCATGTGCGATCTTGGTTGTATGTTGATGGTTAATCGAGACCCTTCAGTGGTACTCGATGGACTATCAGGGTTTATATGGGCTCCAGTATTACAGTGCGACCGCTTATGGAGCTACCATTGTACTTGTGCTCTTATAAATTGGTCGGTTCTGCTACAAGAATCCACTTAATAGAAGTATTGTTGGAGTTAGGAAAGTTGAGGAAGAGCAATAGTGAAAGTGCTTGTCAAAATTTGAAAAAGAGTGAAAGAGATTAAGAGTGGTAGTGTTGTTAAAATTAAGAGAGAAAATCAATAAGATTAGGGTGAAAGTTCTACCAAAATCTTGATTAGAAAATCCATTAGGCAATCAAGGACGACTAACCCTCGAACGACTAACCCTCAGGACGAGTAACTTCTAGATGGCTAACCGCTAACATTTTATTTTCCTAATCCATTCCACGAGTTGTGTTGTCTATTTATTTTGCAGAAAGATGAGTAAGTATTTAGGGAAGCTCAAGCACGCGGCATCATTCCATTCGACAAGAAGCACTTCTTCTAGAGGAAGCACCAACATATAGATCGACGTTCCATCTCCCGCTGTCGAAGCGCCGCCTAGGTCTTCATCAGCTGAGAGGAACATTCTCCTAGAAGAGAAGCATCTCAAGTTTCAGAAGAAGACGAAGAAAGAGGCCTACAAGTAGTTGAAGACCTAGAGGTTCATTCACACTTCTGTCTATGACCCAACCCTTCTGCATGCAACAGGTATGGATCTCGAATTTGAAATCATATTTAGAACTATTGGGTGGGAAAATGTTTGGCATATTGATGAGCTAGGGTCTAAGCTTTTAACCGCTGAATTTCTATGCACCCTACAAACCACTGATTCTAAAGTCACATTTAGATTGTTTGGGAAAGATTTTTTCTTCCCCTAGAAACAATTTAGTGAGCTTCTAGGATTCAATGCACAGTGCATAGTTGACATATATTCTGCTTTGCAAGATTTTGATAGGACAAAAATTCTAGAAAGAAATATCCAAAGAACTGACTTGTCACCAGTCCTCACACTAGTGATATTCATCATCGTACCCTACGCTTCATGCATAAATGGCTAGGATTTTCTTTATTTCCTAGAAATGATTTTCGCACCGTAAGGATTGATGAACTCAAGTTACTTTATGCCATGGTTAAGAGAAGAAAGGTTTCACCTGTTAAACTCATAATGAAATAATGGAAGGAAGTTTTTGAACTCAAGGGAGATGTTGGCTGTACCTCTTTGGTCACCCGCATCGCCCAAAATTTGGGTCTTTTGGAAAATGCTTCTGTTGCTTATATTGAAGACATTGACCGCTGGTACATGGATTATGAATATTTTGTCCAGGGTCACATACTAAAAAAGAACAATAATGGTCAACTTGTTATGATGTATTTGGGGTATACAACTGAGATTCCATTACCAGACCGGAACCTCGGTTTGTATGCGGTGAATTTTGTCTTTGATTTACAGATTAAGGAAGCAACGCCTCGTAGAAGTGCTTCTACGAGAATAACTCGCAACCCATAGCCCCGGTACCACGGTGATCACCCAATTCTAGAGGGATCGTCTTTCACCAGCTATGCAAGCTAGGATCAACCTAGGATCTTCCTGCATATACCAGCCCGAGCATGCTGGCTAGGAGTAGCCCGCTTCTCAGCACTCAGAGAGCTCCTAGCAATAGGGCTCAAGTGAGCAATGGGAGTATGGCAACTTTGACTACTATCAGCAATAGCCCTATGAAGAAGTTTCAAGCGGCCACCAGGGAGGACGTATGTCCTTCTCTACCCAGTGGCTATCATGATAAGGCAATGGGCTATCATGACCAGCAGATGGAGCACTCCCGCCTCGACACTAGGTTGACGAACATTGAAGAGACAGCAGCACGACATTCAGAATACACTTCACCAGCACTCCCTAGTGGCAAGCAAAAGTAGGAGATCGCTTCACCAACATCCAGCAACACCAGCAGCAAGAGAATGAGAACTAGAACTATTTGTTCGGGAAGGTAAACTTCGACCCGCCATTCTAAAGGACTGCAGCAACACCTAGCTTGGGGGAGGAGGATCCCCCATTATCTAAGGTAAGTATTCTTTGTTTTTTCTAGTACTTTATTTTCTTTTCCTTTTATTTTCGAGTTTGTCTTATTAAAAAGAGAAAAAATATGCATAACAAAAACAAAATAAAAAATTATCTTTATCTAGTAATAGTAAGGTGTGATCTAAAAATGAAAACCAAATAAAAAGGGTATGTATAAAGTTTGCTATAGTTTCTGATTTTAAGAGCCAAATAAAAAGAACTTGAAGATGATCTCTTATAATGGAAATGATGAATATTTGCTTTGTTGTAATTCCTTTTAAGTACCTAGTTTTCAGCCATGAATTCTCCCAAGTTTTGGATATGACTATTTTGACATAAGAATTTGCTCTGAACTTGAAACTCATGGATAACAAATACTTGATCTAAGTTTAGGTAATTGATAGATATGATATGAAAAGGTCTGAGCTGCTATTTATCTTGTTTCAAGTGAAACTAAAATTTTGGAGATTTCTTTTAAAAAACATAAACATGCAACATGATGAGTTCCCGTATGACAAAGCTTGAATTTCTACTAGAGTCAAACATGATATTTAGGCTAGGAAAACTTCTACTCACATATGCTACTTGTTCTGCATTGAGTTTGGTCAAGCTTTGTTGATCCTTATGAGAGGTTTGTCATGCTCTTAAAATCAAGATCACGTACACACCACCCACATATGCACTACTCCTACACTGAGGCTAGGCGCAAAGACATGCATTCCATCTAGATCCACCCAAAAAATGTTCTACTCCTACACCGAGAGTAAATACCAAAAATATGTTTGATAGATTTTATCCACCAAATAAATGCTCCAAGTTCTTGTTAATATCTCTCAAAAGTTTTGTTGCAAAACAGATGCATGGGCTATGCAAAAGTTATTCATATGAAAAGAAAAAAAAGAAGAGAAAAAGAAGAAAGAATTGAAAAAAATGAACAAGTGTCTGAGATATTAAAACAATGGGTACCTAGATGCCCGCCTGAAAAAAATGAGATGAATAAGATAGCCCATGTTTTCTTGCAATTGTTTTTTAAGTTTCAAATGAGAGATATGTTTCAAGGAGCATAGTAGAATTAGGGTAGCCACCATATATATCCACCATATATTCCACACACATCCAAGTCGGTTTGATCCGAGGGCTCAGGATTTATACTCCACCCTATATATACCAGCCCCTTCCCCCCTCGCTCAGCATCGGCCATAAGTCAAGATCCTGACCAAAAATTAGGGTTTCCAAAGAGAAGAGAATAGAGCTCCAATTCTTCAAAGTTCTAGTATAGGCTAGCTAACAAGATTCGAGTAGAGTTTGGGCTATTGCTTAGGATTCTGGATTCATCGTCTGGAGGCTAGTAAAGCCATTGTATCTCTCTTTATTTGATGACTTTGTGCTACTTCAATACTATGTTGCTATTTATTATGTTCCTTGTTTGCTTTGGTAATATACTTGATATAGTCATGATTGATAATGAATTTATGCATATGTTCACAAAGCGCTTAGCTCAATACTCAAGTGAGTTAAGTGGTCGACATTATGTAAGCATAATGCTTAAATATTATTTACCTATGGATGCACTCTACACTCTAGGTCATGTGGTAGATCGCAGATGTGACACTCTCGTTGAGTCCTTTGTAGTCCACTCCCCATTTGTAGAACAAGTAGAACCCAATTGCGAAGGGAGACAAGCTCTGTTCTTGATCTTCCTTAGTAATGTTCCTTATGCATAGATACAGAGTTAATTATGCTATAGATGAGAGTGTATATACTTGGGTGTATAAAAGACTTAGTAAATAAGGAATGACTTAGGAATCTTTTGCTCTTAACTAATCTCCTTGCCTAGCCATACTACATTTATGAGTATCTATTTCTATCTCTAGAATACTATCAATGCCTTACTGATGAGGACATCATCAGCTCAGATATTATCATGTCAACCACTTCTAATCCAAGGGTGCAACCATTCTATATGAGGCTTATCATTGATACATTTAATGAATTGGCATTGCACCAGAAAGTGTGTTTATTTTCATTTTCAGAACTACTTACATGGATCAAGGGAAGCTTAGATTGCATATGGAAAGCATGGAAGGTTAATGAAATTGATTGGGGACCAAGTCCAAATATTCTTAATGTCCTCCACCAAGCCACCACGTCACTTTTCGCTCAAGGAAAGAAAGAGTCAAGTCCAACACATTCTGGATGTTCAATTCGGACCTCAGAATTGTCCCAACTTGCAACAGTCACCACGGCTTCATATATAATCTGATTGGGACATTCTAGCACTTTATGGAAAGCTGATGAAGTCTATTTTCCAATGGATCCAACCTTACCCTCATATCTTCTCGGAGCCGGCCGCAATTGTCAGTTTTACTCTAGAGACCATTTCTATACACAGGTGTTGCGACACCTATTTTTGGCCAATGGACCAGTGTATCTTCTTGGTTGCATGTTGGCCAAGTCCTATGGCTAGAGAACGACCCCAAGGACCCCTTTGGTCATCCTCCCATCTACTTATATGCTTCTAGAGCCACCACAAATAGATTGGGTTTTGTTTTGATGTAAGTTTAGCTACTGCTACTTCCTTGTAGACTGTATGTGTTGGCTAGACCATCCGTTCTACTCGATTCGGAACCCCACCTTCATGTTTATCAGATCTGACCCTTCATCTCATATTTGCAATTGAGTGCTTGTTCTTGCTTGTTCTTCGATTTCATGTAGAAATAACCCTAGTGGTTTGGTTTGTCGTGCATCCACAAGATCGTGACAACCGCTTGGAATTGGTGTATCAATCGCTAAGGCACAGGGTCCTTGGACAGTTGTAGTCAGGTCGAGAACGTCTCTCCTATCCAAATCGAAGTTATCCATCTCCACCTAAAAGATCAGGACACCCATACCCTTATCAAGTGGTATTCAGAGCAAGGTTTGATCGGTGAGAGATTTCAGTTCGCTATTATTTTCTTATAGTCCAAAAAAAGCCAAAAAATAGTAGATTAATTTTCCATATTCCCATAGACTCTTTGAGACATTTATAAGTACTACTTAGTTTGGGCTTGTTGAGTTTGGTTTACATTAGTTAGATCGAGTTGCTGGTCTTAGGGTTAGTCTTTTAGAGTTTCAAGTTCTTATCTTGTTTTTATCACTGTTAATCATATATATCTCCTACTGTCATCACCACCCTGCTTCCCGTGTGACTCGCGCGCCGCGTAAACTCCTTCCGCCTAACCGTGCATGGTCATCCCTTTCGCACGCATGTTCCCTGGCCCTTCCTAGTCCGCTCCCTCTCTTCCACTCTTAGTGCATCCTATTTTTAGAACATTGCATGCTCCCTTCCACTTCCACTCGCCATGCGTGGTCATCCCTTTCGCACTGCATGTTCCCCAGGCCCTTCCTAGCCGCTTCCTCTCTTCCACTCTTGCGCATCCTATTTTTAGAACATTGCATGCTCCCTTCCACTTCCACTCATGCGCATCCTATTGTTAGCACTCGCGCACATCCTATTCTTAGCACCCCCATTACAATCATTACTACCATAGACGTCTTCACTGCACCATATCCATCACCAACAAAATCTGAGTAGTTAGTTGTATTCTTGTTACCCCTGAAAAGAAAGAGAAATAATTTGTGACTTGTTTCTCTAAAATATGATTTGTCAAGATTCAGATTTGTTCTAGTTGTTCAAAGTAAAAGAAAAGAAGAGGAAGAAAAATCAGAAAGAAAAGAAAAGAAAAACAAAGAGAAAGAGAAAAGAAAGAATACAAGAGAGGAGGAAAAGAAGGGGAGTGTTTTCTTGCTGTTCATGTGCCTTGTTTCCGGTTGTACCATGACTTAGTTCGTGTCTAGGCTCGTGTCTTTATCACAGACTAGCCTAGGACTAGCATGGTACCACCGTTGAACGATTTCTCAGCTTGCTTTTGTGACTAATGTGGTACTAGTACTTCCTTGTATATTAATTTATAGCCCTCCTATAGCTCCACATATCCGACTAAAGCTTGACAGGTGTTGTTGCTGCAGCGTCAATACACTATTTTCTAGGGTTTCTGACTTGTTGGTTGTTGTCGCCTCTTATTTGGTTTGATGAGAACTTGTAAGAGCTTGTTTGAACAGGTTGAGGATGAGAGAATTACAACAACCAAATCCTAGTTGTTGACAGGAGCATAAATATTATTGTGTATGTCTCCTATTTTCTTCTAATCATGGCAGTAATCTACATGGAAACAGGAGATGATCAAGTTCCATATTCTCATCACTTTGCTAAAGGCATAGCAAGAGATAAGCATACTACTCATTAGGTATGTGATGTTTTGCTTGATAGAATCAAATCTGCACTACCTTATTTTGAAGGAAAGTATGATCCTCATGCATATATTGAATGGGAGCTAAATGTAGACAATGAATTTAAAAAAGTATGATTTATCTAAAAAATAAAAGGTTATAGTTGCTTCAAGTGTTCTTATTAACTATGCTCTAATTAAATGGAAACACCTTTGTAGATTTCGTAAAGCTCCTCAATCTTGGAAAGATGTGAAAAGACATTTTAGAGATGTTTTTGTTCCTAAGTATTATTCTGAAATTTTGTTTACAAAATTGCAATCTCTAAAACAAGGAAATAAAACTATAGTAGAATACTTGGATAAACTAAAATTATGTTTGCTGCATTGTGGCTTAGAAGAAACCGGTGAACTTTTGGAACATAGATTTTTGCAAGGTCTTAATGTGGAAATTCAGAACATTCTTATTGATAAACATTATCTCTTTTGATGAGTTGTTTGATCTAGCTTGTGATTTTGAAATAAAGCTAAAAAAGGATCTAACAAATACTATAGAAGCACGTATCCCTCCTATCACTAACAACTTGCAGGAAGTAGGCGACAATATACAAATGGAGAGTGAGCAATTTGAGATACTAGTTGAAACATTTAAAGAGAAAGTGAATCTTGTTGCACCTACACCATTTGAGAAGAGCATCAAAGGTAAGTCAGATGGTTGTAACATAAATCAAGAAGAGCATGTTTTAGTTGAAGTGCATTTGTCTACTAATCTTGCTATCATAGAGCAATCAATGGAAAAAATGTCATTTCATGGTTAGAGAAGGCATAGTGCTTGGACACTTAGTGTCTGAATGAGGGATTGAGGTAGATAGAGCTAAAATTGAAGTAATTGAACAATTACCTCCTCCCATAAATATCAGAGGGATCTGTAGTTTTCTTGGTTATGCGGGGTTTTACCACCGCTTTATAAAAGATTTTTCACATATTGCTAGACCATTAACAAATCTTTTGGTCAAGAATGTTCCCTTTGAATTTGATGATGCATGTTTAAAATCTTTTGAAATTTTTAAGAAAGCACTCATCTCTGCACCAATCATTCAACCTCTGATTGGTCGCTACCTTTTGAAATTATTTGTGATGCTAGTGATTATGCTGTGGGGGTAGTTTTGGGACAAACAAAAGATAAGAAGCATCATGCAATTGCTTATGCTAGTAAAACACTGACAAGACCTCAACTTAATTATGCAACAACTAAAAAGAACTCCTAGCTGTTGTTTTTGCTATTGACAAGTTTAGATCTTACTTAGTAGGAGCTAAGGTGATTGTTTACACTGATCATGCTGCTTTAAAATACCTGCTCACTAAGAAAGATGCTAAACCTAGACTTATAAGATGGATTTTGCTACTCCAAGAATTTGATTTAGAAATAAAAGATAAAAAGGGAGTAGAAAATTCTGTTGCCGATCACTTGTCTAGAATGCAGTTTGAAAATCCACAGGAATTGCCCATCAACTGATTCGCTTTGGGACGACATGTTCTTCAAGATCACAAAATCCGACCCTTGGTATGCGAATATTGTTAATTTTATGGTTGTAGGATATGTACCACCAGGGAAGAACAAAAGGAAGCTCATCTACGAAAGTCATCTCCACATATGGGATGAGTCGTACCTCTTCACAGTCTGCTCTGATGGCCTACTCAGAAGGTGTGTACCGACAGAAGATGGCATCAAGATCATTGAATGATGCGACTCATCACCATATAGAGGGCATTATGGTGCATTCCGCACTCATTCGAAGATCTGGCAAAGTGGATTCTTTTGGCCAACCATGTATAAAGACATGAGGGACTTCGTCTAGGAGGTGTGGATCAGTGTTAGAGGCATAGAAACATCAATTCAAGAGATGCCATGCCACTCACCAACAACCTCTAGATTGAGCTCTTCGATGTCTGTGGAATTGATTACATGGGACCGTTTCCAAACTCAAAGAACTATGAATATATCTTGGTGGCAGTTGACTATGTCTCCAAGTGGGTTGAAGCCATGCCATGTAGAGCTACCGACGTAAAGAACTCCAAGAAGATGTTTAAAGAGACAATATTTTCATGATTCAGAGTTCCGAGAATGGTGATTAGTGATGGAGGCACTCACTTCACTGACAAGAACTTTCACAAGGCACTTGTTAAGACATGGGATCCAGTCACAACATCGCTACTCCATACCACCCTCAGATAAGTGGCCAAGTAGAAACATTGAACAAACAAATCAAGAACATTCTACAGAAGATGGTTAATGAGATGGGGACTACATGGAAGGGACATACTACCTAATGCACTATGGGCATATAGAATGGTATAAAACACCACTTGGAATGTTGCCATATCAACTCGTCTATGGGAAGACCTGTGATCTACCTGTTGAGCTAGAATTCAAGGCTCACTAGGCCATCAAACGATGGAACATGGACTTTGAAGCTACAGGAACAAGGAAGAAGATTCAACTCTCTAAGCTCGATGAATGGCGTGAAAAGGCATATCACAACACCACGATATACAAAGAGGAGAACCAAGAGATGGAATGATAAGAGGATCAAGAAGGAGTTTGCCCCAGGAGATAAGGCATTACTTTTTAATTCTAGGGTTAAATTATTCAGGGCACAGAAAAACTTCGGAGCAAATGGGAAGGACCATTCAAGGTTATAAGCACCTCATCTCATGGAGCGCTAACACTTCAAAATGATGAAGGTACGTTATTCAAGGTAAATGGTCACCATCTCAAGATCTTTCTAGAACCTGAAAAAACCAACTCAGGATTTGGATGAGGTAGATTTTATTATTTTGCCATAGATTTACACCTCGGCCCTCCACCTTATGATTCGTAATGTGGTAATATATTTTTCGAGATTAGATAAACTTTAGAAACCATCATGTAAAAAATATTCGTGAGGTGGTGACATGTGGGGCCAGCCAGCCCCACCTATAGGCCGGCCAGCCCACCTGTCTGTCACCTCACCCCCGCTCGATTGTTTCGCGAACCTTCTAGAAATTTCCTGCAAGAATATCCTAATTTTTCGATGCCATTCGGTTTTTCCTCGTTACGAGACCTCTAATAGATAGATCTTGACCCCTGCCGCAAGTTTTCCCCCCTATATAAACAAGCCCCTGCCTACCTCCATAGCCATTCCAACAAAGCCTTCCATCCCCTAGCAGCAACCAAGCTCTCCTCCTCTCAAGTTCCAATGGCCGGTAGAGAGATCGTCCCCTACGGAGTTGAAGAAGCCATACCGCTAAGCATCATCCCACCACGAGAAGTAGCTCCTATTCCCTCCAACCAATCCTACTTCGCCCAAGCCATCCATCAGTTCGGTGATCGCTCCACCACCGCTGCAGTCTACTTCTTCAAGACAAGCCACGCTAGCCGGAGGCACCGAAGATTCAAGGTCCTGAAGGAGATCAACCTCCTTCCTCCAAGGGAGAATGAGACGTTGATCGGGGTGAAGACCAACAAGTTTGGAGACATCACATGCGCCAAATACAAGTCGGTCACTGCCTCACTTGACCATAGATGGTGTTCGTGCTGCTCGTGAGCAAGTCAAGGTTGTGCAGCCAAAGGAGAAGAAGAAGAGGGCGCCACCCTCTACCCTAGAGAATGAGGTGAAATGCCAATGGCCGACTATTGCTATGCTGCAAGACAAGATCAAGACCCTCACCAAGTATACCCATACTCTACAGCATAGAATCAATAAAGAACACATCCATCGTAGGAACCTAGAATATGAGCTTACTGTCTTAAGCCGCTACGTTGTCAATCAGGACAAGTTTAAGAATTAAGAGTTAGGTTGTGGATCGATAGGGCACAAAATTAGGTCGAATGTTTAGGTCTTTTGCTTAGCTCAGTTGTTAGGTCGGTTAAAGTTTGTGCTAGCCAGTTGAAAGTTTGTGTTTAGGTTGGATTGTGTAATAAAGTGCCTTATCAATGGAATATTGTTATTACTACTCGCTCTCTATTTTTTTTGTATATGTGTTTGTCTCCACATGTTGTGCATAAAGGTCAACAGGAAACAAGTGTGGGGGAAGCACACCGCGACAACAAAACAAGATTCGATCATGAAAATCATGAAATCCAGAAAGCAATGGACCAAATACCATGCTCACCAAAGTTGGACCAAAACGGGCCCGAGAGTGGGCTGCCCGGCCTCCTACATGGGCTGGCTGGCCCAACCCAGTGCTGCCCCACCTCGCGCTTCATCCACGGTCAGGTTGGAGTCCAATATGTTCTATTTTCACCTATCTCGCTTTCTGTTTCGAACCAAATTGAAAATCCTTTGATAAACAACTTTAAAACCTAAGGAAAGATTATTTCAGTCATGACTTAAGGATAGACTCACATAATACTTTTCCTAGAAGTCATGCTACTATTGGGAACTATTTTTAGGGACCCCATGTTACTTAAGTTGTTGTGGAATGAGATATAGTAGAATAATGAGAACTTGATTCTTGATGTCTTGTTATTGGAGAATTTTATTTCAAAAAGTAAAATGAATAGCTACACCTCTCCTTTGTGGTAAGTAATGTGCTACCAGAGCCAAATAGGATAGACTAGGAAACCTTCTACATATACTACTTGTTATTGTATTGAGTTTGGTCAAACCTTGTGACCCTTGTTGAGAAATTTATCATGCTCCCAAGATCAAGATCACGTACACTCCACATATATGTGCTGCTCCTACACTAGGGTACGCAAAAACATGTTTTCCATCCACCCAAAAATATTCTACTCCTACACTGGAAGTGGACACAAAGATATGTTTGATAGGATGAATGCTCCAAGTTCTTATAAATGTCTCTCTTGAAAAGTTTCAATTGCAGAAGAGAGGCATGGGCTATGCAAGAGTTATTCATAAAAAGAAAGAGAAAAGAATTGAAAAAATGGACAAGTGTCTAAGATATAGAAAACAATGGGTACTCAGATGTCCACCTGAAAAAGAGAGAGAGAAAGATAAATAAGATAGCCCATGATCTCTTGAAAGTGTTTCAAATTTCAAACAAGAGAGATATGTTTCAAGGAGCATAGTAGAATTAGGTTAGCTACCATATACATCCATGCACATGCACATCTTGGTCTAAGAGTATGATATTTTTCTCCTTGGATCCTTGTTTTGACTTTACAATATACGCAATGTAAGTATGTTCTCATATTTATCCCTACCTGAGCTCCACATAAGCTTTTTAGAAGTAGGTAAAAAGAAGACAAGAACATCAATGCCTTGGTGAGGATCCAAAAATACCACATATACTGAGTGATTTGAGAGTACTACAAAAGAAGAAGGTAAGCTATGTTTTGTTTTCACAAATCTTAAAATATTTCTCCAATTGACTTGACTGAAGGAAGATGGTGATCTATTTCAAGCTGTTCCATTCTTCAACCACCCAAAGTTTCATGGTAGACACTTTGAATCCTACAGAGCATGTATGACTGGGAATGGTTTTATGTTGATGTCTTGCCCCAAGGTTATGTCTTAAGTAATCCATCCTTTTATCGAGGATGAATAAAAGCCTAAGTGTGGGGGAGTTTGTTGACGCTAGTTAATGTTAATCACAAACCATCAATATACCTTGCATAAATGACTCAAATGGATCACCAACATAGACTTAGGGGTTTAAATTGACAATCTATGTTTTTAGCAGGATTTAATTAGAAAACTGTCAAGGACCTATTCGTCAAAGGAAATCACATAAATCCATGACGGTACCTATGTGGGAAGACTCTAAAAGACTCCAGAAGGCAAATCACCGAAGTAGGCCACATGTCTATGACATGTGGGGCCGACTGGCCCCACTATCAGGCCAGCAAGCCTATGGGCCCCACTTGGTAGCCTCTCCTTGCTACGTCGGTTCTCCACCGCCTTAGGGTTTGTATCTACGCCGTCCATTTAAATTGGTTAGATCTAAGGGTCCAGGATGCTTGAAGGCCCCTATATATATCTGCCTATACCCCCATCTCTAGGGCATTCATTGATCCTGAGAGCCTAAAGGCCAAAAACCCTAATTCATATTTCCACCAGGATCAGAGCTAGCAATCAAGAGAAGATTAGTCCTCAATAGAATCTAGTCTTATATTAGAGATAGAATGTGAGGGAAGAGTTTGGAGGAGGTGCCGGTCTGTCGGTGCTCTCTCTATGGCTTGAACCCTAGCGAAGTCAAGTTCTTCTTGAGCTTGCTTCTGAGATTTAATCAACTTCTAATTCAAGTAAGCATCTTGTTTATATTGTTCTTTAGGTTTGCGACTCTTTTTTAGTACTTTAATCCTTGTAACTCCTGGGTTAAATTAGTATTCGTAGTGTAAGCGTGGTGCTTAGACTCGGTTACTCGTGGATGTACCCTACTTTTCGGATCGGTGGTAGCTCGCGAGGGTGACTCTTATAGCCTTATTGAATCATCTATAGTCCACCTCCTGTTTGTAGGCCTAGCAGGACCTTGTTACTATAAGAAACATACTCTGCCTGTGTTTTTTAGTAATATCCTCAGATTTGAACAATAGAAGACAAAGCTTACCAAAGTTAGAACTAGAAGACCTTTGCGATCTCCTTTATAATCCTGTTATCTAAGCCTTGTTGCGAAGTTGGGTTAAGTTAGATTTAGTTATTCTCACACATGTTTTCCTTTATAAAACTGGGATACTCCCGGTGAAGTGCTACATTGGTATAATATCCGTGCCCTTGTGGATTATTCTGTGTGCGTTAATATATACCAACAAGAGGCAAAGCCATCCAAAGCCTAGGACCACCTCGCACACCCAAGCTGAAAGATCTCGGAAGGCGGGGAGGCCACAAGCTACGGATTTGGGGGCCGCACTAGCTCATCCTCCCCTATCCGCAAAACTCCTTCTAGCACCAGTCGTTAGAGGGAGTGCATCCAGGTTCTGGCTAAAGAAACCAACCCGTCAACAGGTCACATGGTTGGAACCTCATAGTTTTTTGTGAATTTCTCTCTCTTCCCCTCTCTTAAACTCAGCTTCTCAAAAAGGAGCTAAGTAGACACGGCTGAAGGTGGTTTGAACAGTAAGGAGGCACCTATTTATAGGCCCAAAGATGGACTGAGCAGCCTGAAGCCCCCGTGTCATGTGGTGTGCCATGAGAGGCCACAGCCGATGTTAGACGCCTACGTGAGGTCGGGGAAATCAAGACCCTCCTAAGGGTAGGGCCGGTACAATGTCGACGAGACCACTTGGCCCTGCCCAGGATCACTAACCCCGATACGTAGCACACTGACACGACAGGGGTTAGCAGTCACATACCGCATCACCAAGACGTCCTGACGGGGTAGGATGAAACAACCACCTACCGCATTGAATGCACAAGCCTACAATGGGTGGAGCGACGAAGCTTGGACAGGCCATGACGATGAATCCGCACTCAACATACACGTGTTTCACCGCTTTCATGATCACTTCATGATCACAAAAATGCTTAGGGGCTACTGTCAAGGTTATGATACCCCGTGTATCTCAAGGCACCGATTAGATTGCCGCTCGGGCGGCGCACGATACACCGGTTTGCATAATCCCAGACGATCGAGGCCTAGCCAAGCTGAGCGGGATGAACCAAATACTAAGGCTAGGGTCGACCACGACCCCTCCTTCCTGCCTTAGCCACAAGCTATGCAGCAGCTCATGACCTCTCGTCGTCTCGACCCCTAGGAAGGGACGGGAGAGATCGAGCCCACAAAGTGCGCCTGCTCTGACAAGAGCAGGCATGCCACCCTGACCCCTGCAAGGACTGAGGGGATAGCGGTCACCCCGGTCTGGTCAGATGCCATCCCTGCGCCATGCAGTGGGGACAAGACAACACCGCCGAGCGGTGACGATAGGTACGGAGAACCACCGTCCAAATACGGCCCGACAAGATGTACGTACGATCTCACCCACTGTGGAATGGGATCCATGACGATGGCCTTGACTTAGAGGTCATCCAAGCCAACGAGGGCCACGACCCTAGAGCCCCGGTCGTAGCCACCAACTCCACCACAACAAGACAATCAGTGACTCAGGGGCAGCTACTTACTCTCGTACGACGCCCCCGGATGATCAGGAGACGATGACGAAGACCACGACAAGACCACGTCATGCAGGACGGCTGGCGAACACCGCCGTGCCCACAGTGCCACCATGACGAGCACTGTGGCACCATGTCACGCCATGTCGCGACGTAAGCACAAGACCATGACGATAGCCATGCTAAGACGTGCACCACAAGATGGCGTTACTTGCAAGCCATGTTAGCTAGGCCCCCTCCCTTGGGCTCACAGCCCTTCGGTCGGGAGAACCTCCTTCTTTGTATGTAACCTAGCCCCGGACTCTATATAAGGGCAACCAGGGCACCCTTTCAGGGACATCGGACTCTCGATACTCTCATTCGGGCAGTCCATCTCCTAGCTTTAGCTCCATCTCCTACCCCTTCCACCATTCTTGCACCCCCATTGTAAGAACTTCAGAGCATTCGAGCGAGAAATACGCACTCGATCATATCTGAGACTAGGATGTAGGGCTTCGGCTTGAACCAGTATAAATCCTCGTGTCTTTTGGATGCTATCATCATCTTTCTAGAGTAGCACAGTATTTGTATAAATTTACTAGTCCGGTTTAAAAAACTCCGACACTCGTCTAGTGACATTAGCAAGTAATTCCTTAGTTGTACTCAACAACTTATGAGACAGCTCTACCAAGTAGCGACGGAGCCAGGAATACAGGGAGCAGGCTAAGCCAAACGGATAGCACGTAGTCATGAAATGGGTATATATAAGTTTTAATATAGCACAGAGAACATGTAACCGATGTCTAGAGATTGTAAATAGAAGCATGGAAATTTCCTCAAGGAGTAATTAATTTGGTATCTCCCATGTTTTTAGCCAACATGTTATTACAATATCCAAATTTCTGATGAATACTTTATTAGTCAGTTTTATCATATTTTATGAAATTATTCACATGATGCATGATCAACATGAATTCATACACCTCCTCCTTTTTGTGTTTTTATTACTCATGTAATCAATTGTTAACAGTGAGTTAGAACCACTAAAATAGTATATCTGTAGCTGTTGCTCTTATATATATAGAAGTGCGAGAATAACTATTCGGATACTATATCTACTGAACTTTGAACATGGCATATTATAATAACACATCTACACGCTAAAATTTGTTTATACCAATTCATAAATGGAAATAGAAAAATATATTTTGTCGTAAGAAAATTAAAAGAAAAGAGCGAGAGTACACACATATATATAAGAAAAGAACTTCTCTTGTATGCTCTAATGATCCTCAGTCCTCAACATGTTGCAAGATGTTAAATTAATGAATCAGCTATTTGAAAAAAAATTCAATAGGTTGACAATCCGGTTCAAGCAAAGGATTGTTGTAGCATTCAAATTTTATCCTACAGAGAGTGTCACTGTAGATGAACATATGGAATTATGGATCTCTAGTCCAACCCATAAAGACACTGTATGCTAGCATTTTATAGAGGTATTTGGTTATTTACCAATAGTATTGGTCTCTCCTCACTTTTAGAATAATTCTTTTTCTTTTTGCATGGATGGATTATTGCTTTTGTTTTTCTTTTTGCGGCTTGCCAAGAACACTAATGAACGTTTGGAGACGGTCGAGTAGGGGACAAGGGCAGACGCTGGTGAGTCATGCGAGCGGGTCAGCTCACCCGACCACTACTTATGTTTAATTAATTATTGATTGGGTTGGCCGGTTGGGGGCTACGAAAGAATATCCAGCTGTAGTCGAGACGAGAGAGAGAAACGCCGAAAGCGATGAGGCCTGATGCATAAGCTCTGACGCGTACTCCACGCTGCTGACGGCGCCGGCCGTGAGATAACGACGACACTGCCTGCCCGCGTGGCGACCGGTGGAACGAAACCACGGGCGCGGCGGAACCACCGGACACAAGGACCTCTCTGGCACCACTTGCCCTCGAATCAACCGGAGTGTGAATCGGACTTCTGCGTCGTTACACTGCTTTCTCGTCAACGGTAGCAAACGCTCCGCGCCCGTTGCATGGGGAAAAAATAGAATCACAAAAGGGGACCAAACATAATTATGTTTTATTCTAGTGAAATTCTGTTTTTCTTATTAACACGATTTTCAAAAAATACTCTCCATTTTAAACGGTAAGTCATTTTGGCCTTTCTAGGGTAAATGTTTTTTACTATATATTTAGATATAACTTATACTTTTAAATTTTTCGCACGAAGTGTATCTGCGAAATCTTTATTCAAGCATGAATAGCACACAGCAATACTAGTATACCACTCCACAGTGCATGACTGAATTAGTGAGAAAAACTGGAAGAACACGAAGAAAGAATTGTATGCCCAGGTACGGCAATTTAAAATGGACAATCAACAGAGCAACAGCTGAAAATGAACAACTACCAGATAAAGTCAAGTGATACAGAAAAGAACTGAGTGCTAGCTTACAGCCTGTTCGGTTGGCTGGTTCATGAAAAAGTATTGCTGGCTGATTTGTGCGAGAGAAAAATACTGTTCCGGCTGAAAATTTACGATCGTTTATGATAAGCCACAGCCAAACAAACAGGCTATTAGTTGATGTGCTCTGCAGGTGTGTAGGTCACCCGCCCAGGTTCGATCGGCACCGGGTGTCTGACTAAGAACAGTGTTTCCTTTTATAATTTCCGTGCCACCACACTGTCATGCTGCATGTGAGTTAGCACATGAGTTTAGATGCTACAGCTCGTATTCGAATGTTGAGGCAATCAAAGAAAAAAAATGTCAAGTGATACAGAATATGACCCCACGTTGAGATTACAAGAGTAACACCAGATGGAATACAGACCATGACCCCATATACCAGTTTTTTTTTTTTAAATAAGGGCTTCTAAGGATGTTTTTCCAGTGAATTGGTACCTTCTCAAGCATTTGTAGAATTTCTACCAGGAGATGCACCCTGTCCAGCGGTGGTGCCGTTCATACTGGGTTCACAGCTAATAAGCACCAAATTGAGAATTAAATAACTACAAAGTTGGAGGTTTCATGTTCAGCGGTCATCTATGGACATGAAAATTGAATGTTGAATCAATCTATAAAAACACTTGCTAATCTTACAACACTTGCTAATCTTACACCCCCGTCAGCCAGTTAACGAAAACAACAGACATTTTAGAGTCACATCTAGAAAGAAAATGGCATGTATCCACACATGAAAACATGCTGCTCAATTAAACAAATAATCACATGACTCGGCATATTCTACCTCGAAAATACACAGGAACTTTGAAGAATTAACAACTATGACATGCAGAGTGTCTTCAACTAGCCTGAAGGAATGTCATCTGGAACTGAAAATTGAAAGGGGTTGAAGAGTTATATTGCTGAAAAATAAACAGAAACTCTAGACTGAAGTGGTACTCACTGCTAAGAATAAATCCCTGCAGCAAATTCTCAGCTTTGCTAGCCTGCTCAGGGGTACCAGATATTCGAACAACTTTCTCCAAGATGTCAGGTCTGTCCTCAGCTAGCGTTACAGTAGCACCAGAGATCTGTTTCCAAAAAATAAGTTAGAATGCAACAAGAGGGTAATGATTATCCGCCTTTTGGTACTCAATAAAATTCAGGATACATCGCACCTCGCTTATTTGAGCAAGCTTGCTACCAGCTCTCATGGTGAGGCTTGCAACAGCACTGTTTGGTATGACAACCTCTAGTGTGCTCCTAGTCACTAGAGGAACAGCAAATCTGATGGAGGGCTAAAAAGGTGATCAAAGGAATAAACAACCATAAGAAATAACTGCAAGGATAAAATATTACCTTTTTGTAGCACTTTGCCTGATATCATCATTAATGTTGCTGCCTTGCTCAAATGAGCCACTTGCACTGCCTCCACTATCCTGCAATTGAAAATGAAATATTGCACAATTCAAACACAATTGCTAGAAATCATCCAAGGTAACATGTGTTAAGGGTATTAGTGTAATCTCCCTAGTCTAGGGTTTCTCTCCTGTATCCCCGTGTATTCTATATTTAGTCCCCCTATTAGGCCTCAATATGATAATCCAGTTCAGTCTCCCTTTATTCGTAAAATGGCCCTTTATTCATAACAACATGAACTACAAGTAACCATTGCATATTACCAATATTATGCACTATATGATAGCGTAATGTTTCCCCATCTTTGATTATTTCTAGGATTGTTTTCTGAAGCAGAATGCAGTGTTGCATGCAAGGTTGCTAATGATAGTTAACTAACAGTTAAAGAAATAGCTGTGAGCTCATTTGGGAAGAAATGAAGCTTAGTGGCTTATTGAAAGATGGGAGTCCGCGCTGTTGTAATATAAGTGAATTGCCCACCTCTTCCCATCAGCTAAGCTGTTCGGTTGAACTAGTTGGTGCATGCAGCTCAATATGGTATAAGTGCTAGAGGTCTCGAGTTCGAATCCTGGTTAGCGCAATTCTCGCTCCTATTTCACGTCTGAGGCGCCTGAGGGAGCCTCCATGTGAGGGGGAGTGTTGTCATATAAGTGAATTGCCCACCTCTTCCCATCAGCTTAAGCTTTTGGGTTGAACTGGTTGGTGCATACAACTCAATAAGCGCAGAACTTGCAAAAAAAAATAAAGACCATCGGTATCATTAGCGTCTTTTAAACAAAAGTCTGATCATGTATAAACATCTTTTCCTAATGGCATAAAGGAATTATTTGTATAATAGACCTACCTTTGAATGCCATGAAGTTGCCAGTTGTGATGCTTGGTGATAAGTACCAATTGGAATATCATTTCCCTGGTATGGTCCTCGAGGTGAACCTGCTACTGGAGAAATGGCTCCATGTACATTGATATTGCCAACTTGAATAGGGCCAGACATCTCACGGTATAGAAAACTCCTTAATTTTGTTGTTACTTGTATCAGAGCATTCCGAGCAGCTCTAATCTCTCCAACAATCTGCAAGAACATAACATGCTCAACCACCAGAGTGCTAATGAACTTAAAACTTGAAACTATTTAAAAGTAATGATTCATGCCTGAGAAATTTATGATGGCATGTGTAATAAAAAAAATCCTTGTAAACAAGCTACTGATCTGTCTTAGAAAAACAATAGCTTCTAATCCAATCTGTTCTAGCATATTCACAAAGAAACAACAATCTGCAGCCATCATAAGTCCAAACTGATCACCATTGGAACTAACTCCCAAATAAATTATGCATAACCATTCAATACATGAAAGTCTTTTCCTTGGATAAAGGCAAACCTGTATGAGTTCATCAGACTCTAAAGCGCATGATGGAAGATCTTCTCTTGGTAATATCTGCACGTTTGCACTAGTCTGTCTCTGTATATCAGATAATGACCCCTCCCTTCCATCAAAGCAAGCAATTTCACTTGAAGGTACAAGTAGTCTTGTTGTGATAATGTTATCCTTGTCCTGGGCCAAGGTCTACAATATGAGTTTGAATGTGCAGCACTGCTTCCTGAGCCGGGAAAAGCTCATGGTCTGGGCCCTACAAAAAATATATATATATATACACAAGCTAAATATACAAACATGGACCCTTTAGGATGGGAAAAAGCAATCTCACAAAACCAGCTAAGACAAAGGGCTTGTTTGCTTTGCAGACTGGGATACCTGCCTGGCGCAGGCAGCTCTCCCAGGAGTCCGAGGAGCTGGATGAAGCTGCCTGGCTGTGCTGCCTAGGCCAGGTTCCCAACCAAACAGCCCCAAAATGCAAATAGACAGGTATTCCCAAAGTAAGTAGTAGTAGGATGTTTAAACCAATAACAATATAGTGATGACCTGAGGTCTTCATTTTGTTTTTGGCTAGATGCATACAGTTAAGATGTTTGTAAGTCCTCCTTTGTAACCCTTTAAAATTTATAAAATGAAGTGCTGTGGGGATCTCCCCCACAGTTTTTGCCTTAAAAAAATATAGGAATTTGGAATGAAAAAATAACAAGATAGTCATGCATCGTGACAGAAGGGCAAACTAACATTACATGCAAGCACTGCTGTAAAATTGCACAACCAGACAACCAGTGCTCTCAAAGCATTAAGGCGAGGCAGTAAAGCGGACACCATACACAGATAAATTAGAGAAGAAAAGGATAAGACTACCAATAGTCCATAACCACAATAATAAATGGGCCTATTACCCTGTAAAGCCCAACCAAAGCCAACAGCCCATAAAGAACCCAACCAAGGCCAACAGCCCATAAAGAACCCAACCAAAGCCAACAGCCCATAAAGAACCCCTCCCACTTCACGTGACCTACCTTCTCGAATCTATTCCCCTGCTGCACTGCTTCTCCAGTCCCTAACGCCACCGCCGCTGCCACCTTTCAGATCGCCACCGCCACACTTGAGTGGGGGCAGATCTGCGCTGGCAATTGCACTGGCTGGTCAGCAGAGCTGTGCCTGCCATCACGCTGGAACCAAAAAGGATGGGGGAAGGAGGAAAGATAGTCGTGCTTCGTGCTGGTTCACCTCCTGCTCTTTTTTCTCTGAGGCCCTTCTTTCCTCTCTCCTCCCCTCTTTTGGCTAAGCATCAGTGACACCTTGCCCCCAGTGAGCACCTTGTCGCCTAGGCGACGCCTTAAGAACTTTGTTCTCAACTAAGGATTACCTCAACAAGTCTTTGGAAAGGTTGAATCTCGTATTAAACCATATTCAAAATTGAAATAACTGCCTTGAATCATAAAGCTATATTACTTCCTTAACAAGTTCTCAATCCGTTTCTTTTTATAGGGTGCATTAGGATTTGAAAGACCAAACTTTATAAACTTTGACTAATAATTAGTCAAATTATAAGCATCCTTAGAGTATGAAAGTTATATAAATAGATTTGTCTTTCAAAAATCTTTTTAACATGACATTCTTTTGTAGCAATTGATCATACGAAATTGATGGTCAAAGTGTCTCTTTAAGAATTTCCAACTTGGAATATGTGTTAAGAGTATAAGTGAATTGCCCACCCCTCCCCATCAGCTTCAGCTTTTAACTGATCGGTGCATGCAATCAAAGCCAAAGATTTCTAGTCCGAATCCTGGCTAGCGCAATTAAATAAAATAATTGTTGCTCACTCCTATTCCACGTCTAAGGCCGAAGGGAGCCTCCACGTGAGGGGGATTGCTAAGAGTATAAGTGAATTGCCCACTTATCACCATCAGCTTAGGCTTTTGGGTTGAAACTGGACGGTGCATGCGACTCAATAATATGCCTTATAAAAAAAGAAATGATGGAGTACAGAGTACTAACAAAGCTGACTCTCATTGATCAACAACAACAACAACAACAAAGCCTTTAAGTCCCAAATAAGTTGGGGTAGGCTAGAGTTGAAACCCAGCAGAAGCAATCAAGGTTCAGGCACGTGAATAACTATTTTCCAAGCACTCCTATCTAAGGCTAAGTCTTTGGGTATATTTCTTCCTTTCAAGTCTCCTTTTATTGCCTCTACCCTAGTCAACTTCGGACTTCCTCTGCCTCTCTTCACGTTACTATCCTGGTTTAGGATTCCACTACAAACCGGTGCTTCTGGAGGTCTCCGTTTGGACATGCCCAAACCATCTCAACCGGTGTTGGACAAGCTTTTCTTCAATTGGTGCTATCCCTAATCTATCACGTATATCATCGTTCCGAACTCGATCCCTTTTTGTATGACCGCAAATCCAACGCAACATACGCATTTCCGCGACACTTATCTGTTGAACATGTCGTCTTTTCATAGGCCAACATTCTGCACCATACAACATAGCAGGTCTAATCGCCGTCCTATAAAACTTACCTTTTAGCTTCTGTGGTACCCTTTTGTCACATAGGACACCAGATGCTTGGCGCCACTCCATCCACCCTGCTTTGATTCTATGGCTAACATCTTCATCAATATCCCCGTCTCTCTACAGCATTGATCCTAAATATCGAAAGGATATCCTTCCTAGGCACTACTTGACCTTCCAAACTAATATCTTCCTCCTCCCGAGTAGTAGTGCCAAAGTCACATCTCATATACTCAGTTTTAGTTTTACTGAGTCTAAAACCTTTGGACTCCAAAGTCTCCCGCCATAACTCCAGTTTCTAATTCACTCATGTCCGACTTTCATCAACTAGCACTACATCGTCCGCGAAAAGCATACACCAAGGGATGTCCAATTGTATAGTCCCTTGTGACCTCATCCATCATTAAGGCAAATAGATAAGGGCTCAAAGCTGACCGTTGATGTAGTCCTATCCTAATCGGAAAGTCATCCGTGTCTCCATCACTTGTTCGAATACTAGTCACAACATTGTTGTACATGTCCTTAATGAGCCCGACAGTACTTTGTTGGGACTTTATGTTTGTCCAAAACCCACCACATAACATTCCTTGGTATTTTATCATAAGACTTCTCCAAGTCAATAAAAACCATGTGTAGGTCCTTCTTCTTCCTATATCGTTCCATAACTTGTCTTATTAAGAAAATGATTTTCATGGTTGACCTTCCGGGAATAAAACCAAATTGGTTCATAGAGACCCGCGTTATTGCTCTAAAGCAATGCTCGATAACTCTCTCCCATAGCTTCATAGTATGGCTCATCAACTTAATTCCCCGCTAATTAGTACAACTTTGAATATTCCCTTTATTCTTGTAGATCGGTACCAATATACTTCTCCTCCACTCGTCAGGCATCTTGTTCGATCGAAAAATATGGTTAAACAGCTTGATCAACCATACTATAGCTATGTCCTCAAGGCATCTCCACACCTCGATTGGGATACCATCCGGTCCCATCGTCCTTACCTCCTTTCATCATTTTCAACGCCTCTCTGACCTCAGATTCTTGGATTCTCCGCACAAAGCGCCTATTGGTGTCATCAAAAGAGTCATCCAAGTGAAAGGTTGTGCCCGTATTCTCACCATTGAACAATTTGTCAAAATACTCTTGCCATCGATGTCGGATCTCATCCTCCTTCACCAAGAGATGCTCCCTTTCATCCTTAATGCACCTAACTTGGTTGAAGTCCTTTGTCTTCTCTCACGAACCCTAGCCATCCTATAAATGTCCTTCTCTCCTTCCTTCGTACTCAAATGTTGGTAAAGATCCTCGTACGCTCTACCATTTGCCACACTTACAGCTCGCTTTGCAGTCTTCTTTGCCACCTTGTACTTCTCTATATTGTCCACACTCCTGTCATGGTACAAACATCTATAGCATTCTTTCTTCTCCTTAATAGCCCTTTGGACTTCCTCGTTCCACAACCAAGTATCTTTAGCCTCGCCTCCACTTCCTTTGGTTACTCCACACACCTCTGAGGCCACCTTCCGAATGTTGGTTGCCATCTTCTCCCACATGTTGTTTATGTCCTCTTTTTCCTTCCAAGAGCCCTCTTTGATAACTCTTTCTCTGAATACCTCTGACGTCTCCCCTTTAAATTTTCACCACTTTGTTCTTTCAATCTTAGCTTGTTTATCCCTACGGGCACGCACCTGAAAAAGTTTGCCACCAAAAGCTTATGTTCACTCCCCTGGTATCACCTTGCAACTCAAGCATGCTCGTTTGTTCCTTTCTTTTTACGAGGACAAAGTCAATCTGGCGAGAGTGTTGTCCGCTACTGAAGGTCACTAGATGAGATTCTCTCTTTCTAAAGAAAGTGTTGGCTATCATCAGGTCAAAAGCTACCGCGAAGTCCATAACTTCCTCCCCCTCCTGATTCCTGCTACCATACCCAAAACCTCCATAAACTGTCTTGAAACCTGCTGCTTGTAGTACCTACATGCCCATTAAGATCTCCTCCTATAAAAAGCTTCTCACTACTTGGTACAGCTCTGATCAGGCCATCTAAGTCTTCCCAGAATTGTCTCTTAGCACTCTCGTCGAGGCCTACTTGGGGGGCATATGCACTAATTACGTTCAAGACCATATCACCAATGACAAGCTTGACGAAGATAATACTATCTCCTTGCCTTCTCACTCCACACCATACTATTCTTGAGGCTCTTATCAATCAAAACTCCTACTCCATTTCTATTTGCGATTGTCCCTGTGTACCAAAGCTTGAAGCCTGTATTGTCCACCTCCTTCTCCTTCTAACCTTTCCATTTAGTCTCTTAAACGCATAATATATTTACATGCCTCCTAGTCACGGTATCAACTAATTCTCTTAACTTACCTGTAAGCGACCCTACATTTCAACTACCTAAACGGATCCTAGTTGGTTCGACTAGCTTCCTTACCCTTTGCACCCATCGACTCAGATGTGAAGACCCTTGCTTGTTTTTCACTACACCCGGGCACCGATGTAGCGCACCACTAAGGAAGCGCCGACCCGATCCTTGCTCACTTACACCATGCCCAGATCACGACACGGCGCATCACCAAGGGGGTGCCGACCTGACCCTTGCCCATTTAACACCATACCCGGGTTCCGATATGGCGCGTCGCTAAGAGGGTTACGCCCCAACGGTTTTCTTTCGGGTTTCATCTCCATTAAAATGGCTAGATTTAACGTTGGCTCGCCACACCTATCACAACCCTCCTACTTTACCAAAGCTTGGGACCTGCTATGTTGAAACAACATAGGCGGAGTTCTGACTCTCATTGATCAATGGCTAAAAAATTGTTTGGGCAGTTTGGGCAGGGGAAACCTTAGGTAGCAACCCAGTAAGTCAGCACCATAAAATTGACATATCTTTAGTGAAACAATCAGTATATTGAAGTAAAATAGGACTCCATATTAGGGGGAAATCTATAACAATGGATGGGTAACCTGTAACAGGTAAAATGCATCACAGGTAATTTTCTTCGGGTTAAAAACAAGAGCACCCAGAATTTGTATTAGGAAGAAAACATGCACCCCAATTATAGAGCCAAAGAGGACACGGATCCGGATGCTGGGGGCATAAACCCATCACAACAATTGAACTAAGTTCACATGTTAGTTTGTACTCCCTCCATTCCAAATTATAAGTCGTTTTGGCTTTTATAGATACATGGTAAAAGCCATGTATGTATCTAGATGCATAGCAAAATCTATGTAGACAAGCCACAACGACTTATAATTTGGAATAGAGGGAGTACTAGATTTAGACATTAGCCTCATTTTTACCTAAAATACTTGTATTTTCCATGCAGGGGATATATGTATCTATTACCTAATATGAAAGGGAAAATTTTTCTCTCCACAAAATTTTCGTCCTTTACTCTCTCTCGAGCCCATCTATCTGGTTTAATAAGAGTAGTAGTACATGATGAATTTGTGATAATAATCAACTGGTTTACAGTTTTCTGCCCAGTCTGTGACCCGAACACATGACCCGTGCTTGGAGTTAGAACAGCACATGTCCAGTCAGGGAACACAATCTGATTTCAAGAATGATTGGAACAAATGACGCAAACTGTATATTTTGTAGCAACCCACGAGCATGTCCACTAGTATAACTAATAATGGAATGTCGGGTGAGAAGTTCCCAAATGTCTTCTAGTATTGTATTGTACCTGTCAGGTTCGGACGTGGGTACAAGATTCTACCCGTGGGTATGGGTGCAGGTATGTCGCTTCACTCGTTAGTGCTAATATAACAAAGAATTACATCAATTCTAGTGAGAGAATCTAACCACTCATGGGTACCGTACCTGATGGGTGCCGGTACGGGTACAAAATCCTACCCATGGGTACAGGTGTGGGTATGAAACTTTACCCGATAGGCAATTTGTCGAGGGCAGGTATTTACTCCACCCTAAACCCTAAACCCACTGCCATCCCTAGTTACTTGTATGTCAGCTTATCACTCAGGTATGGTGCCATCATATACATATCTGCAACCACACCCGAGTCCCGACATGTGTAAGTACATTGGGTAATAGACAAGAAAAATCTTCACTAAACACTCAAATATGGAAACCAAAGATGCACAAAAGTATCAAATGCACATCTGATTTACCTCTCTGGATGTGATGATTACTACCCTTTCATCAGAACCAGCAATAATATCAGATAGCCTAACATCAACACCAACATCAGCCTGTAGCATCTCTAGTATTCCATCACGCGTTGCAACTAAACTGTCAGCCTTGTCATTTGGGCATAGAATTCGAAAAACGATGTCATCGTACAGGATATCTGCATGTTCAATGACCTTGCCACCATTTGAATCAAACTCATATCCTGGTGGCTCCATGCTAATGTTGTTCCTAATCTGATCAGGTCGTCCCAAAGATTCCTCATATGCAGGCATCTGTTGAACACCACCCAAATATTCATCTTCCTGAGAAATTCGAGGCTCTGGTGAATTCATTCGCCCACGGAAGGGACCACGATCACGGTGTAAGCTTTCCTTTAGGCGATCAGTGATTATTGCTACAGCCTTCTTAACACAATTTCCATCTCCAACAACCTGAAAAAGACATTATGAGACACACCGTAGACTGAGGAAAGAGTTACTAACACCCGGACTCATGATACCATGTGAGAGAGATAAACTCTGAATAGTATATGTTAATCAATCACAGATTACAAGGGATTACAATATATAGGCAAGAGAACTCAAGGGTTCAAGGTGTGAACACAATCTAGGAACCTAATTAACTCATACTAAATAGCACAAGTGCCTAGCCTGGCGCATGGCTGTATCCAGAGTCCAAGGCGCAGGCACAATAGACTAGGAGGCAAACATAACTTGCTAACAGTTACGATGAAAGATATTTCCAAAAGAATAATATTATTATCCTTTTGATGCATAAACAATTGCAATGATACAATTGTAATAGAACTACAGATCTATCACATTGCAACTGCAATTACAGAGCACTATGGAGCTTAAGCATTTTTATTTAATAATACACTTATGCAATTGCATTCTACCACTACTAATAAAAGAACAAATAATCTCCGAGCCTGATCTCAAAAGTGGTTTTGCCACCATGATGTACCACGCACTAGGCATGATGGAAACATGTAACTATGCTACTGACTCAGCAAATAAAGAAAACATACTAAAAAATATGCATTTCTCTCACTTTTTTTTTCTCGAACGCGCAGGAGAACTGCGCATCAATATATTAAGAAGAAAAAAGGAGGGGGAAAAGAGCCCCAAAAAACTGTTACAAAAACACAGAAACAAAAAACTGTTACAGAGAAAAGGGTCTGCAACCCACCCTAAGAACCCAAACTACGTTGTGTCTCTAGAGAACTATAAGGCAGGACCAAAAAAAAAAAACCACCGGACCCAAAAAGAGCTAGGAGGTAGGAGCCAGGCAAGGAGATAAGAAACTCCTCGAGCCCCTGCTGCTGACCACTGCTGAGCTTCTTCCTTAAAAGCTGAGAGGACCCTAGCTAGGTTAGGAGTTCCACCATCAAAAACACAATGATTTCTCTCACTCATGTTATCTTCATGGAACAATGTGGAGGATCCAAGTGTCTCAAGCAAGATGCAGCAGAACAAAAAGTCTTCATCTTCTCCTCACCTCCTCAGTAATATTCAGTACGGACAGTGTAACTCAGGTTATTAGATTCTCTCTAGCCATGTCACAAGTTTCAAACACAACAACAGTAGGGATCATGCTATGGGCAGGCCATCTCATGGGCCATTGTGCTGGAATGGCACAGTAGCAGGACAAACATTGTAGACCATAGAGGTACTGTAGCACGTTGGATGGAAAAGGATGTGCAACTGAAGGAACCTGAGGCCCAAATGAGCTCAGCTACACAGAACAACACAAAAGCCCTGGCGAAGACTAAGAGCAAGGTGGTTCAGTGGGGGCCACAGATAGCGAAGCGGAGAAGTACGAGACATGCCATTGATGGAAAAACAATGATGGAGAAAGCCCAAGCTCAGAAAAGGAAGAACAACTTGGAGTATACAGGTAAGAATTCTAAAATGCCTTCTACTTCGATTCCTTTTATTACTGAGATTGCTGCTAAGATTGGTGTTATTGTGAGTAGTAATAATATGGATGTTAGTATGGTGGATGATGATATTTTAGGTGTGTAACAAAATAGAAGCTCTGTTTTTAACGTATCTTGTAGTCATAAGTCTTGTTCTGTTTCAGATAGATGTGTAGAGAAGGCTGCAGGCCCTAGTGAATTTTTAGGTTTTTTACATATATAAATATAAACTAGTCTGCCCATAGTGATGATGACCACCCACAAAGTGAGGCGTTAGATAATGTCAATTTAGTTAGGGGGCTGTCCAGTGCACATCAATGTTATGAGTCACAGGGAGCTGACCCTATCTTCTATACCTAAATAGGAGACCCCCATTACCAATTGCTCTGCGATTTCATGAAGCCACATCATCACAAGGCTCCACTAAGTCACTAAGTTCAAACACTAAATTTCATTCCCACCAAATGCCGTCAAGGAACAAAGAGACACCATATATTCTTCTCCACTTGGCTCCTTTAATGCGCCCCTTCCAATCTGTGTCCATGTGAGCGTTATTCTGCGCTATTTGATGCTCAATGATTCGCTATCCTGCTTGACAAATAATCAATAAGCATTTTTCTATTTAGGTAGAACTGTTTCCCACAGCTTGTACTCTGAGCATGGCTGCAATCATCAATAAGAGCATCATCTCGACATACTGCCTTTGACTAGGGATAATTCAGCTGGTAGTGGCCAGGAAGATGGGATATCTCAGGATTTTGAATTTAAGCCTCATCTCAATTCTGAATCAGAGGTATGGAACCATTATTGGAATGGTTATTTTGCAACTCTTCAGTATCATAGAACGTAACAGCTTAAGGTCTTTATTATTTGTGAGCTACAAAAAAAAAAAACACTTTGGCCCCCTTTGGAAAAAAGGGAAAGCATAGGAATTTTGGAGCATTTTAATCCTATAGGAATATTTCCTATCTGCCCATTTGGAACAAAGGATTAAACCCTATGAAATTCCTTTGGGTTCCTATGGAATGTATAAAAACATAGGAATTTTGTAGGAAAACTAGCATGAGGGGGCTTCATGGAAAACTTTCCTTTGTGTCTATCTCTCTCTCTTGGAATTTCTGCATTTTTCATGTGTTGCATCCAAAGGACACATGAAACATTCGTGCATCAAGCTGCTGGGGAAGGAGAGTGGATTTGCAGGCTTGGACTATGGATGACCATTTCGTTGCTATTTGATTGTTTCTGGAGATTGGTTTAAGTGTTGTTTCTGGTTTTCATTCAAGCATTGATGGAGCTTAAATAGTAGGGGAACTAGCTTTGCATACAAAACATAGATGCTTGCTGTTTGAGTTCTAATACTGATTTTCATGATATTCTTGCTCAATTAACCATTTGCGGTATGACTTGCATCTTTGAATATTCATTCATGAGTGTTCTTAGTTCTTACAAATCCCTCTTGTTTGACTAACGAAATAAACTACCACATTGTAGGCTGTAGCAATCAATTGTCTTACCTGTACAACCTCCTCGGACAAGGAGACACAGCGCGGTGTGTGCTGGTCACGCGGCAGGATCCTGATGTGCGTCTTGGTCTCCATCCTCATTTGCTCTATGATCTTCCCGCCTTTGCCGAGCAGGCATCCGACATGCAGCTTGGGCACGATGAGTCGTGTGGTGGTCTTCCCCCTGTCCCTGGGGTCCTTGCCCCTGGGCCCATACTCGCCGTCCTCGTCGCCGTCGTCAGCGTCGGTCTCGAGGATCCGGTGGTGCACCATGAGGATTGCCTCTTGGGCCGGGGAGAACATGGGCGGGCGGCCGTCCGCCTCGCGCCTCGCGCCGTCGACCGTCTCGATGACCCGGACGTAGTCGCCTGCGAAGGGCGGGTGCACAGTAACAAACGCGCCGCTCTCGTCCCGGACCTTGGCAACGAAGCCGGGTGGGAAGCCGTAGGCTTTGCACTCGGGGCACAGGATGCGGAAGGAGGTGGTGGTGGTGGGACCAGCGCCGCCGCCCGCAGCGGCCGACGAGGGAGGAGGAGGAGGCGGGGGCGGGGGCGGCGCGGCGTCGGGGGGCAGGAACCCGCGGCGGTCGGAGCCACCGCCGCCGCCGGGGGGGCCGCGGCGGTGGTAGCTCGAGTTAGCATTTTGGCCGCCGCCGCCGCTGCGGCGGTCGAAGCGCTGCTTGGAGCGGGGCGGCGGGGAGTCCTGGTCGTAGTGGTAGCCGCGCTTGGAGCGGGAGCGATCCATTGCTGTTGGATTCAGGAGCTGAAGCTGAGTTGTTCTTCGTTCTGATTGTTCGAATCGTTTCGGATTTTGAGATGAGGCGCGATCGATTTGGTGCGAACTAGATTGATTAGGGTTTACAAAGGTCGGGGAACCGGCGCAGCCGGACGGGGAAGGGGAGGGGGAGGGAGATGAGGCGCCATAGCACCGCCGGTCTCGCGTTGGGGCACGGGATTCGGTCGGGATGGGCTACTGGGTCGGGTTTCCGCGTGGACTACTGGGCCTAGATGGGCCGACCGAGACCGTTCGCTTTGTCGATTAACATTTTCGACATGTTCGCTGGTCGGTTTCTGAGCTGATTTGGGCTGGCTGGTGCTGGTTTATTGTGAGAGAAAAACACTATTAGCTGTTTGGTTTGGGCTGGTTGGACCAACAAGCGAACAAGCTGTTTTACTCTCTCTCAGGCCGTCTGCACTCTGCAGTGACACTGATGACTTCACCACCAGACGTGGCAGAAAAGAATAGAAAAACAAAAAAAATGAATGCAGGTGAAGTGGTCGTAAGACAGTAAAGACTGTAGAATTTTTGAAAACCGAGACCAGGTGACGACTCAAGAGATAGCCATTCGTTTTTTGGCAGCCTCTCTACAAAGCGCTCTGTTGGGATAGCCTCGGAGTTTGCTGGGATTTCATGGACTATAACAACTAAGTTGGCTACAGTTTAGCTCATAAAGATCCAAATAGATAGACTAGTGGGTTGGCTAACAACTAGTCAAAGCCCCAACTAATTGTTAGCTCACTAGTCTATAAAACCTAACTAGTTGTGGCGAAAGTTGCATCAGATTGGAAAAAAGACACCCATTACCCCTGGCCCACAAGAATCCAGATACCAGAGCATTTCCTCTCCCCCGCGACCCTGCCCCGCATCACGGGAGGAACTCCGCTCGTGCCCCGCCGGAGACGCCGCAGGCACCGCATCAACCTGCGCTGCGGGATCCGCCCGTGCCGCATCCGCACGTGCCGCACCCCGGTCCCAACTCCATGGCGGTGGTGGCAGCGCCACTCACCATCTTCTATGGTGGCAAGGTGGTCGTGTTCGAGGACTTCCCGGCGAAGAAGGCCGCCAAGGTCATGTGCCGGAGCCACGGCCCCACTTCCGGCTCCGCACGACGACCTACCCATCGCTAGGAAGGCATCGCTGCAACGGTTCCTGGCCAAGCATAAGGACTGCCTCGTGGAGCGCACACCCTACACCTGTGTGGGGTCACTCCTAGCCTCTCGCCCTCGCTAGGAGTCATGCGGGGAGAGACCGAGGGTTTCCCACAGGGAGAGAGAGCGGAGGTACGCGAGCTCAAGTCCTGGAATAAGATGCGGATTAAATGGCCATTAAATTGTCCAGAAAAAAGGACCTGTCCTTCTTACACGAGTGCCCCGGGTATTTATAGACCATATTTGGGGTCGCGGTGAAATTACAGTAGGGTCGGACTTAAGGTGACAATGGCTACACAACGATCAAGGGTACGCGCGATAATTCCCTTCCCTTGGTCAACCACTTCCGTTCCCTAATCGCCTAGACGGGGTTGTCGGTCGCAATCACTAGAGCGAACCATTCCCGGACCTATGCCCGCTCTCCATCACCGGAGCTTCGCTCATCGTGGATCTTCAATGAGGTAGGCCTTCAACCGCCACACTTGTGCACATGGATCAAACAAGACGAGTAGAAACCCTCGCGGCGGAGGTGGGTGACCACCGCGAGGCTCGTTAGAAGGGCCAGCATTGGGTCAGGAACGGGGGTAGGAGCTGTGTCGGGCGAGCCTTCCCCCAACAGTAGCCCCTCGAGGGTTGGGCCTAGCATGATGGGTCGAAGCAGCGCTGAAATTCGAGGAGGGGAGTAGGCAAGGGTACCTGGCGTGCGGCCTAGTCCAGCGATGCCCCCATCGTGCTCGACCAGTGCTGGGCTTTAACGTTTTTGGGCCTTGTTTTTCGGTTAGAAGTGGCAAGCGATTATCGGGGGGTGCTCCTGTTTTTCTCAGGATTTGTGGCAGTCTCTAGGCTCCTGCTTTGTCAAGATATGTGATGCCTGCCTACCTTTGATGCGGATGTTGGGTGCCTATAAATACCTGTGTTACGTTTAGGGTTTTGTTGTTTGATCTGTTGCTTGCTGGCGAGTTGCTATCGTTGGTTCTATTGAGTGAAGGTTTTGCTGGTGTGAGGGTTGGCGCCTTGAGGGAGGGTTCTTGTTTTCTTGGTTTGCCTATTGTTTACTCAACTCTTTGGGTGGGTGTTAGTTGTTTTGTATTCCCTTCAATTTTGATTTTGCTGATGGGTCCCTTGTCTATTTTGTCTTGTAGTTTAATGGCTTGTGTGAAGAAGACTGCAAAGCTTGTGGACAGCTCAAAGGCTATTGATTATTCCTCAGATGTGGTTGTGAGCTTCGAGTTCGGTGTCTCGAGGGTTACTTTGAGGGAGTTGGACAAGTTTGCAAAGCTGAGTTGGTTTCCTCATGATCTAGCGAGGCCATCGGAGGGGGAGATTGGTCGTAACCCTCAGTGTGATGAGGTGGTGGTTTCAAGGAATTCTTTTTGGTGGGGTTGAGGTTTCTATCGCATCCCCTTATGGTTGGGGTTTTGAAGAGGTTCAATCTCAAATTTCATTAGTTGAATCCCTCCAGCTTTATAAAGCTTGGTATTTTTTGTCTGAGGTTGCAAGTCTCAAGGGGTGGAGCCAGATCTTGAGGGTTTCATATGACTTCATAGGGTTCATCCTCAGCCTCGCAAAGATGCCCGTTGATGGGAAGACTGTTTATGGGTAGTATGGTGTTTACACTTTTTGTTTATTGCCAAGGAGTGGAAGTCTCGGTTCAGGCTCACAAGAACAAGTGGGCCTCACCCTGGACTGAGAACTGGTTTTATTTGAAGCTAGGAAGCGAGCCCAATCTCTGTGGGAAATTGTTGAGGCTTGATAATGTTACTTCAAAGGCTATCATGACCGATGGTTGTGTAGCTATAGTGGATGCGCTTAGGGCTCTATCGTGCCACCAATGCGCATGAGATCTGGTTGAGGAGTTTCTCTGCATGAAGGTGCTGCCCTTGAGGGCCAACCAGTCCTAGTTTGAGGTTAAGGATGATGAAATGTACCAGGGTTGAGGCTTAGGATCGATGTTAAGCAGGCTTGGTCAAGGGTACTTTAGAAGAGCAGTTCAACTATGGAAGGGATCAAGGCTGTTTATAGGGAGGTGGCTGTGGAGCTTGTCGATGCTCTTGGTAGTTCCAAGATAAAAGTGATACGAGTTGCCCTGGTCGATCGCCATCATGTCAACCAGGCCTTCGATCTGCTTGGGTTGACATATCTGAATTGGCCGTAGGAGGAGCTTACAGATGCTGAGGGTGGCAAAAGAAGGAAGAGGTTTGAGACGAGTGGTAAGCCTGCTGCTATGTCTCATCATGGTGGACACGGTCGAGGTCATACTAGAACATCAAAGGTTGTGAGGGTTGCACGGTGAAGGTCCCCGCCTAGTTTGTTTCCTCTCCTATCATGGGCAGTGAAGCCTAGGTCATTGGTTATGTCGACATCTAAGCCAAGTGGAGGTGAGGGAGCTCGTCAGGCATGGAAGGTGCCAACCCTCGCTGACTTGGCTATTTCGCAAGTGATTTCTGATGATGAGGATGAGGAAGAGGAAGAGAAGGAGGGTAACAACGAGGGTTTAGGAGGGCAGAAGAGTAGTGGGTCGAGATCCTCTAGTGGGAGCAGTGGTTCTGATGATGGTGGAGGTGACAATGATGATGGAGACGAGGATGTGGAGGTGGAGGATTCTCAGAACCCTCATATTGTGGATTCGGTGGAGCTTGGATCGGAAGGTGGTCAGACCAAAGAAGACCGAGAAGTTGTTTCTCGTGCTGAGGATGTCGGTTTGATGCCTCATAGCCATCGCGTTCATATTGATAACTTTTACATCAAAAGTTTTGTCCTAGGAACTTAGATCAGTTTGCTTACTCCCCATCTATAGGGGCCTCTGGAGGGATTATTACAATATAGAATAGTAGCTTATTTGATGGTAGTGTTGTACATATCAACTCCTATGCTATCACTGTCAAACTTCTTTGCAAACTTGACAATAAGATTATCCATGTCAATAACATTTATGGTCCTGCTAGCTCTCCTCAAAAAATGGGCTTCATTACTTGGCTAATGAACTTTGACACAAGTGACTTTGATGATTAGGTCTTAGGTGGTGACTTCAATCTTATCAGATACCCTAAAAATAGAAACAAACTAGGTGGGGATTAAAGAGAGATGAACTTGTTTAATGAAGCTATTTTAGATTTAGACCTTGTTGACATACCCTTAGTGGTAGAAACTACACCTGGAGCAATATGCAGAATGCTGCACTATTGGTGAAACTAGGACTAGATCTTCACCTCTGCTAGTTGGACCCTGTCCTTCCCTGCTATGTTTGTTCAACCATTATCTAAGCCTGTCTCTGACCACATTCCGTATGTTCTTCATATTGGAAGTAGCATTCCCAAATAAAAAATTTTCAGATTTGAAAATTTCTGGGTTAAGCACCCTGGTTTTATTGATACAGTTAAACTGCACTTGAATTCATCTCCCTATCATGCTAATGCAGCTAAAACCATGTCAGCAAAATTCAAGCAGGTCAAAGTTGGACTCAAAACCTAGAGCAAAAAGTTATCAAATTTGAGTAAACTCATTTATAACTGTAATTGGGTTCTACTCCTTGATGGGCTTGAAGATCAGAGAGAGTTGTCTAGACTAGAAACGGCTTTTAGAGCACTCAGTTAAAAGTCATTTAGCCACCCTTCTTGAGGCTAAGAGAGTTTACTAGAAACAAAGAAACTCTATTAGATGGGTTAAACTAGGAGATGAGAATATGCACTTTTTTCATTCCATGGCAACCATAGCTCATAAGAGAAATTTTATTGTTTCTCTCACCAACACTGATAGGTCCATTATTACTGATCATGAACAAAATGCTAATATGTTATGGACAAACTACAAAAATAGATTGGGTGTTAGCGAATTTATTGACATATCCTATAATCTTAGCAGCTTACTACTAATGCACAATCTGGAAGATTTGGATGCTGATTTCAATGATGGTGAAATTGAAGGAGTTATTAAAAATCTACCTAACAGTCATGCACCTGGACCTAATGGATTCAATGGACTTTTATCAAGAAATGCTGGAACTTCATCAAGGATGACTTTATCAGATTGTTCAAGGATTTCTATCAGAATAGCATTAATCTGTCAAGCATAAACTCTTCATTCATTGCTCTGATCCCAAAAAAGGAAAATCTAGAGAATGTTGATGATTACAGGCCCATTTTACTGCTAAATTATTCCCTCAAGTGCATCACAATGATACTGTCTTCAAGAATTCAAAAAGTTATTCTACAGATAGTTCATACCAACCAATATGGGTTCATTCAAGGGGAGAACTATACAAGATTATTTGGCATGGTCATTTCAATTTCTACATTTATGCCACAAATCAAAAAAAGAAATTGTTATTCTAAAGATAGACTTTGAGAAAGCCTTTGACAAATTGGAACATCAGGTCATCATTCAAGTCCTTAGGCACAAAAGTTTTTCTAAGAAATGGGTTAGTTGGATACAAAATCTGCTAAGCTCTGGTTCTTCCTCCATTCTTCATAATGGAAATCCAGGAAAATTATTTAGGCAAGGAGATCCACTCTCCCCACTCTTGTTTGTTTTGGCAGCAGACCTTCTTCAGTCTATCATTAACAAAGCTTGGCTCTCTAGGATTATCAAACACCCCATCAGTGATTCCTTTGAAGGTGATTACCCTATAGTGCAATATGCAGATGATACCCTTCTTATTATACCAGGTGATGCAAGAGTACTTTTCAATCTCAAAGGTCTCCTCAGGTCCTTTTCAGATTCCACAGGATTGCATGTCAATTTTGCAAAATCATTCTTGGTACCTATTAATATGAATGACAGCAGGGCCACACACCTAGCTAATACTTTTGGATGCAAAGTTGGTGTATTCCTTTCACCTATCTAGGACTGCCCCTAGGGACTACTAAGCCATCTCTTATTGAATTCACTCCACTTCTTACAAAAATTGAGAGAAGATTATCAGGTATTAGTAAATTCCTCTCTTATAATGGGAGACTCATCCTAGTGAACTCTGTATTTTTAGCTCTTCCAACTTTCTACATGTGTAGTATGAAAATTCCTCCCCAGGTCATAAAACATATTGGCATTTTTAGGAAACATTGCCTTTGGAGTAAAGGGGATATCAACAGAAGAGGGAGCTACCTAGTTGCATGGGAATTTGCTTGCAAACCAAAAGATCAAGGTGGTCTAGGCATCATTGACATCCAGAGTCAAAATGAAGCCTTGCTGATGAAATTCTTAGACAAATTCTATAACAATCATGACATCCCTTGGGTAAAGCTAACCTAGTCTGCCTTTTATTCCAACAATCAAACACCCCCTCAAGCTAGAAGCCCAACTGGATCATTTTGGTGGAAGGACATATTAAAGCTTTTTGGAAAGTTTCAGAACCTAGCTATATGCTCAGCACACAGAGGTAACACCATAATGTTCTGGTCAGATAATTGGACAGGTCAATTGTTGAAAACTCAGTTCCCTAAACTATTCTCCTTCACAAGGAAACCAAAATGCTCCATTAGTTACTTCCTGAATCAAGAAGATGATAGACTGATTAGTTTGCCTCTTTCTCAACTAGCTGTAGCTCAGTTCCAAGAAATTCAAAATTTGATACAAGGAAGAAATTGGGATGAAAATGGTAATGATACTTGGACTTATAATTAGGGGTTCTCCTAGATTTAGTAGCAAGAAAGCTTATGGTGCACTAGTTGGCAACACTATAGTCTCTCCTCTTTTTAGATGGCTATGGACCTCAAAAAATCTAGGACTAGCACAAGTTCTTCTGCTGGCTTCTTCTTAGAGGTAGATTGAATACCAGAAACCTCCATAGAAGGAAAAATATGCATTTGGATAGCTACCACTGTGTCCTGTGTAATCTGAATCATGAGGAAACTTGCTTCCATCTATTTTTTGAATGCCCATTCAATAGAGATTGTTGGTCCACTATCCTAATCAATTGGAACCTTAATGTCAGTGCTCTAGATATGATTATACAAGCTAGAGAAAACTTTGGTAATGCTAATTTTAGGGAAATAGTCATTACTGCCTACTGGATTATTTGGACCACAAGAAATGGAGTCATCTTTGATAATGGATAGATCAACATCAACATTGGAAGAGACGCTTCAAGGAGGAGGTTGGTCTGGTGTGCACCAAAGCCAAGCCAAACAGGCAGACCTCACTTAGTTTATGGAGAGATAGCTACTCCTAACATGTTTTCTCCTTTCATTTGGGCCTGCATGTTTCCAAGCACTCCTTCTCCCGTGGTATCCCTAGGCATGTCTACTGGTTTCCAAGCAAACACGTCGGTGTTGGCATGTAGGAAGGAGAACAAGCGTGCTTTCCTATTTGAGGTTGGGGTGAGCCCCAATCTTCATGGTCTTGGAGGGGTTGTTGAGGCCAAGGCCGACCTCCTTAGTTTCTTTGGATTTGGTGAAGGCGCAATGAGGCTATAGCGATGGGATCTCTAGGTCATTGGCGATGATCATCTTGGTGTCGATGACCACACTGGCCATCTGGATGGAGAGGTCGATGGCTTCGGCAAGGGCGAGACTCTCTATCTCATAGGCGTAGGTGATGGAGAGGTTGGCCCATAGGGCTAGGACTCCTGTAGGCAAAGGCATCTTCAACACCAAATAGGCATAGTGCGGTACAAGCCATGAACTTGGCTAGAGCTAGCCGACCAAGTATGGCATGGTAGGCGGTGTTGAAGTTGGCGACATAGAAGTTGATGTGTTTGATGCGGTAGTTGCTAGCCGTGCCGAACTGTACTAGTAGGGTGATCTCTCCAAGCGGTTTGGATGCCCTGCCAGGTATCACGCCCCAGAAGGAGGAGTTGGAGGATGTGAGATCTCCTATCCCAAGGTCCAACTCCTTTAGGGCTCCGGCGAATAGGAGGTTCAGAGCGCTCCCATCGTCGATGAGCACTTTTCTAAAAAGCACTTTCTAGACGATTGCATCAAGGATGAGGGGGAAACGCCTTATGTAAGGGATGTCCGCCCACTGTCGGCCCTACTAAAGGTGATGGGACTTTGGACCAGGGGCGATAGCTTGGGTTGGTGACAGCATCTTCCATGTTGACGACAAGCACCCAGTGGGCGGTGAGCTTCTTTTCTCTTTTGCTCTCGGCAGAGGCGAGGCCCCTGAAGATAGTGGCGACCACCTTGTCATGATCCTAGATGGCATTGTTGTTGCCCCTAGGTGGTCGGCGGCCTCTAGCTTCATCGTTGTTGTCGTCGTCTGGCTTTTTGGCCTAGAACTCCTTAGCCAAGCTAAGGTAGTCCTTCATCTTATGCTTGGTGTTCTTGTGGAGAGGGCATGGGCCATCGAGGATCTTCTTGTACTGCTCATCATAGTTGCGCTTGGCGTGAGGTTCGTCAACAGCGGCGATGATATGTTCTGGTCGACGGCGGCGATAGTGACCAGACTTGGATCCTTCTGGCCAATCACGGCCACTGTCCTAATGGTGACTGCGGTTGTCATAGCGGCAGTTGCTGTGGCGCCAGTCATCGAGGCGATCGTCGCTGTGGCGAGTTGGGTGATGAGTGCCCGCGTCCTCATTGAAGCGTACTTCAGCTTCTTTGGTGTCGGCATATTGGTTGGTGGTCGTAATCATCTCGCTAATCCCCATAGGTGGCTTGCAGTTGATCTTGGAGTGGAGATCATGGTGATGGAGTTGTCAAACGAAGGCAGAGATTACCTTAGCTTTTGTGATGTTGGGAATAGAATTCCTCATCTCAGAAAAGCGTCTGATGTAGCTACGGAGGAGCTCGGACGGCTTCTGGTAGATGCGGTTTAGATCATGCTTGGTGCCCGGCTGAGTACACATAGCCATATAGTTGTCGGTGAAGACCTTTTTAGCTCTTCGAAGGATCCGATGGAGTCCGCGGCAAGGCTTGTGAACTAGTTCATCGCGGTTGGTGTGAGCATGATGGGAAGATAGTTCGCCATGACACTGGTATCTCCTCCAGCGGTGTGCATAGCAGTGGTGTAAGCCTATAGCCACTATGTGGGGTTCATCCTTCCCTTGTAGGGCTCAACCCTAGTGATTTTGAAACCATAGGGCACTAGAGTGTTCGAAGTGCCCTCGTGAATGCTGGAGGCCCTTCAAGGGTTGTTGGCGTCATGATCTGCAGCATTGTTAGCATTGAGCGGCTTGAGGGCTGTGTCTAGGTTACCAAACTCTTGCTCGTACTCTTGACGGTGGTGTACTTCTTCTTCATGACGACCGAAATGGCGCTCATCAATATGTCATCACGTGTCTCAGAGATTGTTGAGGTGCGCTCGGACGTCCTGGTCAACCTCCTGGTCGTGTTGGCGAGGGTGTTCGATGCAGTTGCCCCTAGCTCCCCTAGAGGGGTTGTCTGTCATTGTGGTGTTGGTTGGTGAAAGGACTTGGGCGGCGATCAAATCTTGGCATGGCTAATCAGCGAATTGAGCTTGTGGAGTTTGAAGACCACTGATCCTGGCGGATCTCGTTGACCTAGTAGTGCACCACTTGAAGCATGGCGACGACCTTGGCAACCTCCGATGTCTACGGGAGCTTGGCAAGCTCATTGGCGGCCATGGCCAGGTTGGCGCTTGGGGTCTTGTAGATGTCATGGCCATCAACGTGGACAAATTCGTCATCGAGGTTGCAGTGGAGTTTTTGTGGCCTTCCTTGCGAGTCAAGCTGAGCCTCGGCCATTACAAGGGCAGCCTCATTTGCTCAGCGCTGCACACGGTTGATGTTCCTATTAACATGGGCGGCGCGGTCCTCCTTAGTCTCCCCTTCCCGTGAGGGGCTATCGACGCTGACGTTACAGATTGCGCCTCTAGAGAAGGGAGGGAGAGGAGGTTGTTCGGCGGAGGTTTTGGCAATAGTCTTCGTAGAGCCCTAGGACTCGGAGTCTGGTGTAACAGAACCGCCCAATTTATACAAGATCTAGTATGGCTGTCCCCGCTAACATATTGACACACACATACTTTCACTCATATAAACCCGGTAGTCCGCCGAGTGTCACAAAGGACCTCAGTAAATCAACATCACAACCAAGATCGCGTGATTAAGCAAATACACATCACATACGCAGAGTTACAGCGGAAATAATATTACAAATGGGTTCACAAATAATAGTACAAGTTTGGGTTTCAAAACCGATTATTGAAAACAACATAGCTTTCAAATGATTACATTAATATAAGTTCCAAATACTTTGCTAGCATAAGTGACATCCTCAGACAAAAGCATATAGATGAGAAGTAAATATAGAATCACCGAGCCCACTGGCGGTTAGCCACCATCTTCAATAGGCCGAGAACTTCACCTACAACATGGTGGGATAAACCCTGAGTACTCAAATGTACTCAGCTAGACTTATTCATCATAAACTTGAAATAAAGTGACACCAAGGATTATGCAAGGCTTTATCAGTGGATCTTACTGGACAACCTCTTTGCATAAAAGCTTGAGTAATCATTAGCATTATTAACTTGTACTAGCAGTGACTTTTAGCCATTTCCTACCATCTATAATAGCACCTATACTAATCAATCACTTGATTAAGTTACAAACAATAATAACCATATCAGGTATTTCATGACTCATTATCATTATCCTCCTCCTCATCATCATTTAACCATATCTTTAAATTTAGTGAATCTACGTTGCCGCTGCTCAGTCAAGTTCTCACTATCCAGGAGAGACGACAATTCAAATCGATTCCTATTGAGCTGGAGGGGTATTTAATGGAGACGGGGATCCCGATCTTCCATTAGGTGATGGTAACTATCGTTGTGGCGGAGAATGACACACCGATCTGGCTTTAGATCGAAAGATCGAACCCTGCAATCTTAGCACCACAGCTCCTTTGGTCATCAACCAAGTCATGGACCAAGTTGACCTCACCAAGAAGGCTAATCCCTGCCTACGCAACAAAGAACATAAGCAAGAACATGAAAGAACGCAACCAAATTGCAGATGAAAGATTAATCTCACGAGTTGGGGTCTCAAAAACCGAAGAACGGCAAAACTGTTTCTTGACAGAATAATCTAAGCAAAACCCCAAACCCTAATGGAGGGGCGATGGCTGTTTATGAAGACTCTAGGGTCGTGCAAGACCCCTGGACGCACCCCTAATGGGCCCAAACTCGATACATGGTCCAACGGACCAAAAGACGGTGTCGCAACACCCTGGCAGATTCTGGACGCTGACTTGTTTCAACGATTCCTATTGATTCCGAACAGATTTTGACGTGAAACTACTTGGATCAGCTTCCTTATCAAATTAGATTTCCATCCATATGTGGATCATCGAAAACGGAGTCCGGATGCGTCCTAGATGACCAGTTTAAGGTAGACTGGTCCTGGAGGCCGAGGCAGACTCGAATTCGTGTTGGACTGGGCCTCTGGCTTGTGTTGGACGTCCTTGCTGGTCATCATCACCTCCTCCACGTCCTCTTAGTCCCTCTTGACCCTCTCTAATGTTCCTAAGCAAGATAACATCATTAGGTAGTAGTCTATTCTCAAAAGTATGAAAAGGATCGCCTAAGAACGAGCTCACCTGTAAATTGAGTTGACGCATTCGAGCCCGTGTCATTGGACCTTGCATGACGGTTGGAGGATCAGCTGGTACATCCAAAGGAGTGATGTCCTCATCATCCTCCCCCTCTTGAATTGGAGTCATCCTCAACTCAAGCTCATCTTCTTCTCCCAAATAAGGTTTCAAATCTATAATGTTAAATGTGGGACTAACCCCGAACTCGGGTGGCAACTCAAGTTTGTATGCATTATCATTTATTTTCTCAATAATCTTATAAGGACCAGCTGCTCTTGGCATTAATTTAGACTTACGTAGCTCAGGAAATCTATCTTTTCTTAAATGTAACCAAACCAAATCACCCGGTTCAAGTTTAATCTCTTTTCTACCTTTACTACCAGCAATTCTATACTTTTCATTCATGCTTTCAATATTTGCTTTAGTTGTTTCATGCAACTTACGAATAAAATCAGCACGCTCTCTAGCATCACTATGTATTCTCTCAGTGGTAGGTAAAGGCAAAAGATCAATAGGAGCACGGGGGTTAAAACCATACACTACCTGAAAAGGACTTACCTTGGTGGTGGAATGTTCCGCCCTGTTATATGCAAACTCCACATGCGGCAAACACTCTTCCCACATCTTCAAATTGCACTTCAAAATAGCTCTCAACATGGTGGACAATGTTCGATTCATAACCTCAGTTTGCCCATCAGTTTGGGGATGACATGTTGTAGAAAACAGCAGCTTGGTCCCCAATGTATTCCACAACGTGCGCTAAAAATGACTCAAGAATTTTGCATCGCGATCTGAAACAATAGTAGAAGGCATACCATGCAAGCGAACAATTTCTTGAAAGAAAAGGTCAGCAATATGAACAGCATCGTCGCTCTTATGACAAGGAATAAAATGTGCCATCTTAGAAAAACGATCAACCACCACAAAAATACTATCCCTCCCCCTCTTAGTCCTTGGCAATCTCAACACAAAATCCATAGATATATCTGCCCAAGGAGTAGAAGGAATAGGAAGAGGCATATACAAACCATGTGGGTTCAACCGCGACTTAGCTTTTTGACATGTGGCACACCAAGCCACATACCGCTCTACATCTCGCCTCATCCTTGGCCAAAAGAAGTGTGTGGATAGCACCTCCTTCGTCTTCTTGGCACCAAAATGTCCCATCAATCCGCCTCCATGTGCCTCCTGCAACAACAAAAGACGAACGGAACCGGTCGTCATAGCGACGGTTGCTGTGGCGCCAGTCATCGAGGCGATCGTCGCTGTGGCGAGTTGGGTGATGAGTGCCTGCGTCCTCATTGAAGCGTACTTCAGCTTCTTTGGTGTCGGCGTATTGGTTGGTGGTCATAATCATCTCGCCAATCCCCATAGGTGGCTTGCAGTTGATCTTGGAGCGGAGATCATGGTGATGGAGTTATCAAACGAAGGCAGAGATTACCTTAGCTTTTGTGATGTTGGGAATAGAATTCCTCATCTCAGAAAAGCGTCTGATGTAGCTACGAAGGAGCTCAGACGGCTTCTGGTAGATGCGGTTTAGATCATGCTTGGTGCCCGGCTGAGTACACGTAGCCATATAGTTGTCGATGAAGACCTTTATAGCTCTTCGAAGGATCCGATGGAGTCCGTGGCAAGGCTTGTGAACTAGTTCATCGCGGTTTGTGTGAGCATGATGGGAAGATAGTTTGCCATGACACTGGTATCTCCTCTGGCACAGCAGTGGCGTAAGCCTGTAGCCACTATGTGGGGTTCATCCTTCCCTTATAGGGCTCAACCCTAGTGATTTTGAAACCATAGGCCACTAGAGTGTTCGGAGTGCCCTCGTGAATGCTGGAGGCCCTTCGGGGTTGTCGGCGTCGTGATCTACAGCATTGTTAGCATTGAGCGGCTTGAGGGCTGTGTCCAGGTTACCAAACTCTTGCTCGTACTCTTGATGGCGGTGTACTTCTTCTTCACGACGACCAAAATGGCGCTCATCAATATGTCATCACGCGTCTCAGAGATTGTTGAGGTGTGCTCGGACATCCTGGTCAACCTCCTGGTCGTGTTGGCGAGGGTGTTCAATGCAGTTGCCCCTAGCTCCCCTAGAGGGGTTGTCTGTCATTGTGGTGTTGGTTGGTGAAAGGACTTGGGCGGCGATCAAATCTTGGCATGGCTGATTGGTGAATTGAGCTTGTGGAGTTTGAAGACCGCTGATCCTAGCGGATCTCGTTGACCTAGTAGTGCGCCGCTTGAAGCATGGCGGCGACCTTGGCAACCTCTGGTGTCTATGGGAGCTTGGCAAGCTCATTGGCGGCCATGGCCAGGTTGGCGCTTGGGGTCTTGTAGATGTCATGGCCATCAATGTGGACAAATTCGTCATTGAGGTTGCGGTGGAGTTTTTGTGGCCTTCCTTGCGAGTCAAGCTGAGCCTCGGCCATTACAAGGGCAGCCTCATTTGCTCAGCGCTGCACACGGTTGATGTTCCTATTAACATGGGCGGCGCGGTCCTCCTTAGTCTCCCCTTCCCATGAGGGGCTATCGACACTGACATTATAGATTGCGCCTCTAGAGAAGGGAGGGAGATGAGGTTGTTCGGCGGAGGTTTTGGCAATAGTCTTCGTAGAGCCCTAGGACTCGGAGTCTGGTGTAACAGAACCGCCTAATTTATACAAGATCTAGTATGGCTGTCCCCGCTAACATGTTGACACACACATACTTTCACTCATATAAACCCAGTAGTCCACCGAGTGTCACAAAGGACCTCAGTAAATCAACATCACAACCAAGATCGCGTGATTAAGCAAATACACATCACATACGCAGAGTTACAGCAGAAATAATATTACAAATGGGTTCACAAATAATAGTACAAGTTTGGGTTTCAAAACCGATTATTGAAAACAACATAGCTTTCAAATGATTACATTAATATAAGTTCCAAATACTTTGCTAGCATAAGTGACATCCTCAGACAAAAGCATATAGATGAGAAGTAAATATAGAATCACCGAGCCCACTGGCGGTTAGCCACCATCTTCAATAGGCCGAGAACTTCACCTGCAACATGGTGGGATAAACCCTGAGTACTCAAATGTACTCAGCTAGACTTATTCGTCATAAACTTGAAATAAAGTGACACCAATGATTATGCAAGGCTTTATCAGTGGATCTTGCTGGACAACCTCTTTGCATAAAAGCTTGAGTAATCATTAGCATTATTAACTTGTACTAGCAGTGAATTTTAGCCATTTCCTACCATCTATAATAGCACCTATACTAATCAATCACTTGATTAAGTTACAAACAATAATAACCATATCAGGTATTTCATGACTCATTATCATTATCCTCCTCCTCATCATCATTTAACCATATCTTTAAATTTAGTGAATCTACGTTGCCGCTGCTCAGTCAAGTTCTCACTATCCAGGAGAGACGACAATTCAAATCGATTCCTATTGAGCTGGAGGGGTATTTAATGGAGACGGGGATCCCGATCTTCCATTAGGTGATGGTAACTATCGTTGTGGCGGAGAATGACACACCGATCTGGCTTCAGATCGAAAGATCAAACCCTGCAATCTTAGCACCATAGCTCCTCTAGTTATCAACCAAGTCACGGACCAAGTTGACCTCGCCAAGAAGGCTAATCCCTGCCTGCGCAATGAAGAACACAAGCAAGAACAAGAAAGAACGCAACCAAATTGCAGATGAAAGATTAATCTCACGAGTTGGGGTCTCACAAACCGAAGAACGGCGAAACTGTTTCTTGACAGAATAATCTAAGCAAAACCCCAAACCCTAATGGAGGGGCGGCGGCTGTTTATGAAGACTCTAGGGTCATGCAAGACCCCTGGACGCACCCCTAATGGGCCCAAACTCGATACATGGTCCAACGGACCAAAAGACGGTGTCGCAGCACCCTGGCAGATTCTGGACGCTGACTTGTTTCAACGATTCCTGTTGATTTCGAATAGATTTTGACGTGAAACTACTTGGATTAACTTCCTTATCAAATTAGCTTTCCATCCATTTGTGGATCATCGAAAACGGAGTCCGGATGCATCCTAGGTGACTAGTTTAAGGTAGACTGGTCCTGGAGGTCAAGGCAGACTCGAATTCATGTTGGACTAGGCCTCCGGCTTATGTTGGACGTCCTTGCTGGTCATCATCACCTCCTCCATGTCCTCTTAGTCCCTCTTTACCCTCTCCAATGTTCCTAAGCAAGATAACATCATTAGGTAGTAGTCTATTCTCAAAAGTATGAAAAGGATCGCCTAAGAACGAGCTCACCTGTAAATTGAGTTGACGCATTCGAGCCTGGGTCATTGGACCTTGCATGACAGTTGGAGGATCAGCTGGTATATCCAAAGGAGTGATGTCCTCATCATCCTCCCCCTCTTGAATTGGAGTCGTCCTCGACTCAAGCTCATCTTCTTCTCCCAAATAAGGTTTCAAATCTATAATGTTAAATGTGGGACTAACCCCAAACTCGGGTGGCAACTCAAGTTTGTATGCATTATCATTTATTTTCTCAATAATCTTATAAGGACCAGCTGCTCTTGGCATTAATTTAGACTTACGTAGCTCAGGAAATCTATCTTTTCTTAAATGTAACCAAACCAAATCACCCGGTTCAAGTTTAATCTCTTTTCTACCTTTACTACCAGCAATTCTATACTTTTCATTCATGCTTTCAATATTTGCTTTAGTTGTTTCATGCAACTTACGAATAAAATCAGCACGCTCTCTAGCATCACTATGTATTCTCTCAGTGGTAGGTAAAGGCAAAAGATCAATAGGAGCATGGGGGTTAAAACCATACACTACCTGAAAAGGACTTACCTTGGTGGTGGAATGTTCCGCCCTGTTATATGCAAACTCCACATGCGGCAAACACTCTTCCCACATCTTCAAATTGCGCTTCAAAATAGCTCTCAACATGGTGGACAATGTTCGATTCACAACCTCAGTTTGCCCATCAGTTTGGGGATGACATGTTGTAGAAAACAGCAGCTTGGTCCCCAATTTATTCCACAACGTGCGCCAAAAATGACTCAAGAATTTTGCATCGCGATTTGAAATAATAGTAGAAGGCATACCATGCAAGCGAACAATTTCTTGAAAGAAAAGGTCAGCAATATGAACAGCATCATCGCTCTTATGACAAGGAATAAAATGTGCCATCTTAGAAAAATGATCAACCACCACAAAAATACTATCCCTCCCCCTCTTAGTCCTTGGCAATCCCAATATAAAATCCATAGATATATCTGCCCAAGGAGTAGAAGGAACAGGAAGAGGCATATACAAACCATGTGGGTTCAACCGCGACTTAGCTTTTTGACATGTGGCACACCGAGCCACATACCGCTCTACATCTCGCCTCATCCTTGGCCAAAAGAAGTGTGTGGACAACACCTCCTTTGTCTTCTTGGCACCAAAATGTCCCATCAATCCGCCTCTATGTGCCTCCTGCAACAACAAAAGACGAACGGAACTGAAAGGATCTAGGATGTCGCCTAGAGGGGGGTGAATAGGCGTTTCTGAAAAATCAACACCTTTAAAAGCGGAAACGATTAGTAATAGGAGTTTCCACAATGGAAACTCCAAATCAAAGTAATACAACCCCTCACAAGTTAGCCACAAAGTATATAAAAGATACTAGATAAACCTAGGGAGCCAAACAACGGCAACCAAAGAGTTGAATCAAAATGCACTAGTCAGTTAATGTCGGAAGTCCCGACAGTTTGGGTCAGAACTTCCGACGTGTCAAAAGTCCCGACGTTTGGGTCAGAACTTCCGACGTGTCAGAAGTCCTGACAGTTTGGGTCAGAACTTCCAACGCAAACTGTCAGCACTTCTGACCCCTACGGGAAATGAACTACAAGTGCTAAAATGAACTTTGTGATGCCGATAACTTACAAACCCACTTCCTAGTGGTAAGGTAAGGTGTTGGGTCACTCTCTTGATGTTGATAAGCCACCACTCCGTAGATCGAGGCCCAAACCCTAAGAAATAGCTAGAGAGAGGAAGATAACCAAATACATGTAAATTCGAGCAAATCACAACAACAACAAGCACACGGGAGACAAGAATTTATCCCGAGGTTCGGCAGCCCCACAAAGGAGCTCCTACGTCCTCGTTGTTGAGGTGACCACTTAGGTCGGAGTCTCTTCCACCTCCTTGCCTCACTCAAGGATACCACAAAGGTCACTTGAGTTTCTTCACTAGAAAACAAGGGTAATACAAACTTCCCAAGGCTCTTCCACAAGATGGAAGCTCTTGGGCGACGTCTAGCCGGCTAGGGGAAAATCCCCAAGAGTAACAAATGCAAATCAAACCGGCTTGACGAAGAAATCAAGTGCTCAAGCTTGCTCAAAGTGTTTTTCTCACTCAATCCACTCTCCAATCACTCAAACCCTTTAGGAATTGAAGTTGGAGGCAAAGGAGAGAAGAGTGGCGAGCCTAGAATGCTTGGGGGCTGTTTTGGCCGAGTGTTTGTTGCAATGAAATGAGTGGGCCACGGTTAGAATGGAGAAGACGGGTATATATACTCCAAGGCAAAATCTAACCGTTCAGATCTACGTCGGGAGTTCCGATGCAGATCTCGGGACTTCCGACGTATGAAGAAAACACTGTTCATGCGAGGTCAAAGTCCACTCGAGACAGCCAACGTTGGAACTTCCGACGAACGTCGGGACTTCCGACGGTCGGAACTTCCGACAAACGTCGGGACTTCCGACGGGCACAGTCAGCAGGTCAGTAGAACCATCGATGCCGGGACTTCCGGCTTAGGTCGGGACTTCCGACTATCGGGAGTTCCGACTCACGTCGGGACTTCCGACGTCCACAGTCGCCACGCAGGCTATGACTGGGAGTCAGCACTTCCGGCAAGAGTCATGACTTCCGACTGTCGGGAGTTCCGGCTTACGTCGGGACTTCCGACACCGACAGTCACAGAAAATTATTCTTTGTGCTCGTGAAGTGCTAGAGTGTCTCTCTTTTGATTTTATTTTTATGCTTGAGCACTCTATCTTCCTCAGACCACCTAAACTTGCATCCCTCTTAATAGTACGGCATTCCTTTTAACTCAAATTTAAAAGTATAACGGATTTAAACCTTTTGAGTTGATCTTTTTGAACCGAAGCCGTGTATTCCAATCTTCATCAAGTGAGGGTGCCAACATGTCAATATTGATCTTGTCACTTGAGCATAGCCATCTTGAGCACGTGACTTGATTCCATTCATCAAATATGAATAACTCCAAATGCATCAAGTCACTTCCATCAAACACTCCAATAGTGATTTGATCCTCCACAAAAACGTGGCCATCATAGCTTGATTAGTACCTCAACTAAATGCAAGTACTTCCTTCTTCACCCTAGCTAGGTTCTTCGGCCGCCAAGCCATCGCTTGCCCTTCACCCTTGCTTAGTACCTTGAAGCCTTTCCTTGCTATCTTCACCATCTCAAGCCATCAGGTCACATCTTGTGTTGAATCATCCATTCATGTATTGTCATCTTTTTCATTTTAATTTAGCAAGCTTCAAATATGAGACCATTCCATATGCAATCCCTCATGTCTCATTAATTAACTCTTATCGTGCTTGCTTTCACATAGATCATTGAAATCCCACAATAAATAAGCCTTTGCATGAATTCCATTTGCATTGTTGTCTTGTGCTTGAACTAGATTATTTATACAACAATGCATCATTTTGGCTTTATACAATTTCATCAAGTATCTGTGAGAAAATCAATTTCCTGTCTAACACTTAGCAAGCATGTTAGTCCTTTAATCGTGTTGTCACTCAATCATTCAAAACCCACTAAAGGGCTAGATGCACTTTCAATCTCCCCCTTTTTGGTGATTGATGACAACTTGATTAAAGCTTACAAAATGATATAAATATTTAAACTTTTGGGTTCAATGATTTATGAGAGGCTCCCCCTTAATATGTGCTTATGATTAGAATTCACAAAATGACCTCAAATGTCAATTGCACATACTAAAACATATAGGAGACTCCCCCTAAATCATTGCATCCGTGGGGTGCATGTGTGTGTGACAAAGTGAAACCATGATGCATATGACAAGATATATAACACAAGAATAAATATAAAGGCATCACATCAAATATTTTCATTCTAGCATGCATAGTCCTTATGAAAATAAATATAACACATGTAATTCACACATAGCACTCATTACACATTTTCTCAAGTCCAGAAACCACCGATATATAAAAAAGATCATATCTCAAGAGATACATAGATAAAGCATAAGTGAGTCTCATCTCTCACATGATACAATCTATCTCAAATCCAAGATACATCAATGAAGCTCAAAAAACAAGAAACGACAGCCTGCAGTACATATCTTCAGGTACAAAGATAAGCAAATGAGACTATCCTGAAGCTTTAATCAGTCTCTCTCCCCCTTTGTCATCTATCACCACAAAGGTCCAACAATGACATACTAAGGACAAAGGGGCTACAAGCTGTCATACAACGCACAAAGAATGCTTAAGGTTCAAACTTTGTACTAATCTCTCCCTTTGTATTAAACTCTCCCCCTTTGTCATCTTAAAGAGGTTGTACTTGTCACTTGTTTGCAATTCAAAATAGATCAAGTACATTGGTTTACTAGCTTATGAACAAACTCATACACTAACCACTAGATTATATAATCATTCAAGCAATAGTGGTAGTCTATGAATCTAAAAATTTTCATTTGTAATGCATGATCCTATAAGCATGTATTATATGCACTAACCGCATACTAGTAAGGGATGAAAAATGATCATGCACAATACAATGATACCTTTGCTATATTGGAGAGGAAGATAGTCATATAGATTTCAATTCATTTCTCTAATAGCACCATGAAGTCCAATTATAAGCTTAGTGAAGACCAATAGATGCCAATTCTTTGAATTCCTATTCTTCACCCATATGAATTGAGAATCACTAATGATCAAGTGCACTCTTCTTGTTGTGGTTAGCTTGCTTCTTCTTTGATCATTGCTTGCTTGAGAGAACTAAAAGATGCACCACTTGTAATACCACTTGAAATTTCATGATACCACTTGCAATTTCATGACTTGTTCTCTTTTAGGTGTTGCTTGCTTTCTAGACCAATCTCTTGATTTTCTTCAACCAAGTACCTCAAATGTACCTTTAGATTACCACTTCAATTTTAGCCATCCAAGCCTAGAGCGAAGTGACCTCTGTCCAAAGAATCATCCTTGATACTCACTTGAAATAACTTGAAAGGAAACCACTTGATCCACTTGAAAGATTTTGTTTGATTGATCCGTATTGTTGGACTTAATTTGATGAATAACTTTGAATCCTTCTTTAAGTCCTTTTCTTTCTACTTGTTTAAGTCCTTTTGTTTCTATCAAAAGATCTCCAATTATCACTAGAACTTAAACTTCATCTTCATCTTGATCTTGGTCTTGATCTCTAGCTTGAGTACCAAATGTGTACCAGATACACTCTTCAAACAAATTGTCTTGTACTCATCATTTGTCATGCTTCTATCTCAAACCAAAACCAAAACATAGGTACCTCAATCACTTATAGATATGATTCTAATTTGAGGACCTTTGAATCTAAGTGACTTTTGATCAATCTAATAATTGTCACTTTCCTGACAGATTCTGTACTCTTCAAAGAATAAATCATATCTCCCAAAGTACATATCCAAAAACCACAAAATTTGGTGAAGATGTGACACACTAAGCCTTCTAGTAGCTGTAAAAATTTTAGCTTCTTTTGACTTCTATATTGCTACCAGATTTCATATCTTTCCACACTGCTACATGCTGAAAACTGCTGCACTATAGCTGACAAGATCTACTCCAAATCCGAAGTATCACTTATCCAAATCTCATAAAATTTGCACAGCAACTAATACCATAAGTGTAGAGCATGCAGACCAAATTTCAAGCCAATACAAATAGATTTGGTTGCTCAAACATGTCAATGATCATTGCTAGCTCATATTTTCAATATTGGACAGATTTCAATAATTGAGCTATTTTTCTCCAAATTGAACCAAACTTGAAATCAACTTGTTTGAATACTCTCACAAGACATATGTCCATTCAAACCACTTACTAGAAGAAATCTTATGAACATATCCAATCAAACCAACTTCAAACTTGATTACTTAAGCATTTAATCCATTCAAACATCTCATAGCAAGCAACATATGCATATATATCCAATTCAATTAACTCATATGCACCCAAATAAACTTTGATCAACAAGAGATATACCTTAATAGCTTATGATCATCTTTGCAAGCTTCAACTCCACTTATTTGCAGGCATTCGAATATATCAATAAATTCCCACAACTTGAATATGACACTTGTATGTTGATAGCATATGGACTTCACTCAATTTTGACTTGGCATTGGGATAGAATTGCACTAGGTTTTAATACTTGACTCAACATAAGATGAACAATAATAATTTCATTGAATCAAATCTCCAATGCCATGGTACCTACAAACGATCATCCACTTTTCGATAGTACCCAAACTAGTTTGGGTCCTCTCATGTTAGACGCAACATACTTAGGCATAGCCTTAGTATGAATAGCGGAATTTTTGCAATACTAACCAATAAGGTACAATAACAAACCTTCCTAGGCATAATATTTGCATCAATTGAAATAGGCTTAGGATTCTCACTTAGGGGACATGAATTAGCCAAGAATTGATTTTCTCTTTTTCGAATATTTGGCAAAATTATGATTCTCAAAAACTTGAGAGAGATTTTAGATGGACATAGGGATTTTTATGGACTTGAGAGAACCATGTCACATGTGATTAGGCAAATAATCAACCAAGGGTAGCAATAATCACAATATGACATGACTAGGTCACAAAGACCCAAAAACCACATGATTTTCAAAAACCACACCACCTACACATGCTAGTTAGGGATTTTGAAAAACATCTATCCTATATCACACAAATGCACACACTAGCATATAAAAGGCCTTAGATGCACTTACAATGCATGTATGTAAATACATACCTTTGTCTTGAGCCCACAATATCACCACTGAGATAATACATGGCATGACAACATCATGTTGACCTCACTTGTCAAATAATCATACCATATATGAAATCAATTTTCATCCAAAGGACTACAAATAATACTAGATAAATTTGTTAGTCCACAATGGTGCAAAATAGAAACTGAGCTCCCCCTAAATAAGTACCACAAGTAATTTGACTGACTTTCAACAAGCACTTTATTCTTTTAAGAATTTGGGAGTCAATTTTCTATTTTGACCAACACAAAGTAATTTGCCATATTTAAATTTCGTTGAGACATACTCACAACCCACTTAGGTTTGATAGATCACAAGCTTCTGAGCAAATTAAGGATATATGAAATCATATGGATCAAACCTCAATTGCATCCCAATTAGTGCTCTGGTTCCTACCATACCAGACACGTTCGGTAGACATACCGGACACGTTCGGCATGTGAAGAACATAAACACTTTTCCTTTCTACCCTGGCCATACCAGACATGTCTGGTAGGCGCAGGACAGAAATAATTGAAGCGCTGCTTGTGATTCTTCGTTTTAGCTCTAGTACTTCTTGTATGCCTGCATCTGAACAAATGCATTGCTCTACTAGAGAGCCATTAAAAGCATCACATGGCAAATATGACAATGATTAAATAAAACTAATTAGTCACTTCTAATTATTTCACAAATATGCTTATTTGTGAGCCATTGAGCACTAAACACAAAGTGGCTATCCTATAAGGTCTTTAGGTACTTGTTACCAATGGTAGAGATGAAGTAAATGATATGGTCATTGATTTATCTTTGGGTCAACCATATATGAGATTATGATAAGAATTGATTGATAGATTGAGTGAATATTTTCAATTTACTTGCTCAACCATCCCAAAGCTTTCATCTCACCACCAAGTACCTACATTATCAACCTAAGCACATTTTGGTACCCAACTCTTGTTGGGTCCTTTTGGGTTAGTCAACAAGTGCTTAGTCACCCAAATGGCCTTAGTACTAGTTTGTGGTGAACACATCACCTTGCTAGTGCTAACTCCTTTTGTGGTCTTCCTAAGCATATTATTATAAACAAATGTGTTCGGCTTAGGGATGTTACCATTTGGGCAATCATAGCTTAGATGCCCCTTTCTTTTACAAGCATAGCATATGCGACCTTTGTTTGCTTTATGCTTGTTTTGCTTGTATGGACATCTATCAACCTTGTGGCCCATCTCATTGCATCCATAGCATCTTCTTGTTGCAACTTGGGCTACCTTTCTTGACTCTTGATATATTGGGCATTTCTTGGTAGGATGCCCCAATTTCTTGCTCATGAGACAAGCGCTTTGTCCATCACTCTTCACTTGCTTGGCCTCCTTGATTGAAGCCTTTTGAGTGGCGGCTTCAACCTTGTCAGCCCAATTCTTATGTGGACACGTAGCCCACTCATGTCCATACAATCCACAACCATAGCACATACTTTTTCCATGTTTCTTGCTCTTGGTTGTGTTGGCCTTGCTTGAAATGTGATTCCTTTGTTGGGTTTTGAAGGAAGCAAGGTTTGAACCCTTCTCAAGCTTCTTCACCATGTTATCACGGTTATCTTGAGAAGGTTGTGCTTTCTCCTTA